>NC_089874.1:25114250-25443500 GCF_040182565.1 Anser cygnoides | reverse complement strand
CTTACCTATTCTAAATCAAAAATGTTAGAAGTAGTGTTTCTTTCATGAAAGCAAGGCATGAAACATGTTTAAAATGTTGTTATGAAAAGGGAGAAAGCCTTTATTTAAAGTACATTGTTTTGATGATTTCTAATGTTTATAAAATGGGTATTATTTGAAACATTGTCTTGACCCTGAGCTTTAAAACAAATGTAATAGATTTTATATTTTCTAAGAATCCCGACAATTCATGTAAGTAATTTCAACCTCTGCAACAAATTATTTGCAACATCATCCATTTTATCCGATGTTCATATTTAATTGTGTCTGGAAGTTTCTTCCGAAAATCACTTAACTTTTTAATAAAGAAAATTGAGAAAATCGTTGTAGGTCAGTCTAGAGGGTTTTGTGGCTTCTTTGAACTCTATACTTGGGACACAAAGTGGGTGGGGGGAAAGGAAAAAAATAGTGACATCATTTTTTGAAAAAGTCCCCGAAAAATCTTAGCGTGGTGTCAAGACACATTAACTGTCTTGCACTTTTGTGCTTGAAATTCATTCCGTCTGGCAGAATGAGCATCATCGTCTCTCATGGCAGTCCTGTTGGCTTCACCACCCAGATCTGCAGATAAAGTATTTCTGAAGGAGAGGAGCATTGCAGATACTGCCCAGAAAAATACAGGGAGAATATGGGCTGGAAGGCTAAGTTTGTGTTCAACAGTCTTAATTAACAGGATGGTAAGCCAGCACTTTTGAATACAGAGGTAAGTGTCAGGGGACTGGAGAAATCTCTCCCCCATGTTTGCCCTGAAGTGTGGCTGTACGTTTACCTCCCCAAAGGACTCGGTGTGCCCTTGCTCCCTTCTCACGAAAGAAAGATACATCGAAGGAAAACATAAATATCACAATTCGAAGAAACAGCGAGGTAATGAAAGTGCTTGTGAACCTTTTCACATCTTTTAGGAAAAGACTTGACGTGTGTGTTTGAATCTTTGACACCTTTGCATCAAAAGGTTATGGGGTTTGCCATTAGCTTTGGCATCTTTTTCTGATAAGTCACGGACTTCGGAAGTCGTTGCGGAATTTCTGTGATTTTAAACAAAATACATTCTGAGCATAAATTAAGCTCTTGTGAAGTATGCCTGGTCTTCTGCAAGCCCCCACGTGGAACTGGCCTTTTCCTTGGAGGTGCCCATGGCTCCCGCTCTCCTTTTTCCCCAGGGGCACTCGGAGGAGGGTCCCCTCCTGCTCCCAGCCACCTGCCCCTCACCTCTCCCGGGTGCTCTTTCTGAACCTCCAGGGGCAGAAGGGTACCAGGAGCTGCTGGCAGCGGGTTTGGAGCCTGAGCAGCATGTTTCACGTAAGCTCTGTGATTTCATACGTGTTCGCCAGCACTGAGAATCCAGACTGAGTAATTACATGCTTCTTTCTGCTATGAATTCTTTTTGTTTGTACAGTACTAGATCTACTATTTTTTAGTTTCTCGATCTCTAAACTGTATGGTGTACGATACCAAGCCCTCAACACACACTTTCGAGTTATAAACCCACTTAGTGAAATTACAATTCCCATTGTAAGAGGAGATGTGGCTCACTCTTTCCCAGTTAAACCACCGTAAAGGCTGGCTCCGGAGCTGGGGGATGGCCACCCCTGAGGTCCCGAGAAGGATGTGCAGGGAGGTACCAGCCGGGAATTAGGCTCCCCACATGTGCGTTCAGCCCGAGACCCCCCCCCCATGCAGACGGAGTAGACTGGCATCTGTTTTGTGATTTAATTTTTTTATTTTTTTTATTTCCTGCGGTGAATTGCACTATTTGTAGGAAGCAGCTCCGCACAAAGCTCCCCGCAGCAGAGCCGGCGGCGTGCTCGGAGCCCCCCCCCCGCCGCCCCCTGCCCCGGCGTCTCCGGGGGCAAGGACCTCGCCTCGGCGGGCGGCGTTGGGGGGGGGGGGGAATCTTTCGTGGTGTTTCCCGAAACCATTCGTGGCTGCTGCTTTCCTTCCCTAGCCCCGTGGATAAAAAAATTAAAAAAATAAAAATATAAAAATATAAAAAGTCGGGTTTTCCCCAGGGCAAAAAAAAATAATAATAATAATAATACAGAGGTTATTCTCGGGAAGGGGTGGGGGCACAAAAAAAAAGCCACCGGGAAGGGTAATTCTGTCCCAGCGCCGCCGAGCCCGAGGAGCGAGAGGGAGGCACCGAGCGGTGCCGCGCAGCGCCGAGCACGGCGGGGCCGGGCCGGGACCCCCCGGGGCGCCTCGCTCGGGGCCGGGCCCGGCCGCGGCGCTCGCGGCGACCCTTGCGGTATGCGGCCGCCTTTGGCAGAGGCACATGAAGGATTTCATTGAGTGTGAAGACAGAGAGCAGAGACAGAAAGCAGAAGGAGGCGGCTGCAGCCTTTGTAGTCGGGGAGGAATGCGGAAATGTTGAAGCACTATGTCAAACTTTTTTTGAAACGGGGTCAAGTCACATTCAGCCAGCGTGGGAAAGCAAGGGAAAAAAAAAAAAAAAAAAAAAAAAGTTGAGGAGAGGGGAAAGGGAAAAAAAAAAAAAAAAAAAGCAAGCTGCCGCTATGCTCGCAGGCTGAGCGGAGGCCGGCAGAGCGAGCGGGGCGAGCAGCGCAGCCGGGGCACGGCAGCCCGAGGCCGGTGCCCGAGCCCCGCGGCGGGGCGGCTGCGGGCGCGTCGCAGCAGCGGCGGCGGCTCCCCGGGGGCCGCCGGCCGCGTTTATTTTTTAATTTTTTTTTTTTTTTTTTTCTTCGGCGTTTTCGTTTTCCCCGAGCAGCGTGGGGGCGGGAGGAGAGGGCTGGGGGACGAGTGGGAGCTGCCTTCTGCGCCAAGGTGCAGCCCGGCGGCGGCGGGAGGATGCGAGCCGAGGGCGGCCGGGCGGCGGAGCAGCAGCAGCAGCAGCAGCAGCAACACCAGCAGCAGCAGCAGCGGCAGGAGCAGCAGCAGCAGCAGCAGCAGCTACCTGTGTGGCCCGGGCGGCCGCTGCCGGGACCTGCCGGAGACATCGCCATGTGAAGGGGCAGACCCCGGGCCGGCTCTCCACCCCGCCTCGCTCAATGGGAGGTTTGTTTTAGGGAGGACTCACCCCCTCCCTTCCCAGCCACCCCCTTCCAACCCCCCCCCCCCCCCCCCCAAGGGCTGAGGATTATTTGGGGAGCTGGTGGCGGTGGAGGCGGCCGTGGCGCACAGCAGGTAACGCGGGGCGCCCATGTGCTCCGCACGGCCGGCCCGGCGCCCCGGCCCCCACGCCGCGCCCCCCCTCGCCCCCCCACGGACGCCTCCTTTCGGGGACCGTGGGTCGCCAAACCCCCCCTCTCCCCCCCAAGGGGGCCGGTGTGGGGGGCCGGCGGGGACGGGGGGCTGCCCACCCGGGGAGCCGGGGTGTGGGGGGGGTCCCCTTGTCCCCCCCCCGAGAAGCGCAGCCCTCTCCCCCGGGGGGGGGGGGGGGGGAAGCGTCGGGACGCGGCTCCCCCGCGTGTCCCCGCCGCGTGTGGGGCGGCCGCGGAGGGCGAGCTGCGTGTCGCGGCCGGGGGTGCGGAGCAGGGGAAGGGGACGGAGGTGAGGCGGGGGGCCCCTCCGTGGGGGGGGACACGAGCGGTAACTTTGCAGCGGGCTCCGCGGCCGCCCGGAGCCAGGCCCGCCACCCCCGCGGCCACGCACACGCGCGACGCGGTGCCCGCCGCCGGGGGGCGCCTCGTGGCGGCGGCGGGGCGCGGCCGGGCCGGGGCCGGGGGCCGGGGGTCGCGGGCAGGTGTCCCCTCGCCGGGGGGCAGCGCCCGGGGAGCGGGGGTGCTCCGGAGGCCGCGGGGCAGGGCACGCCGCAGGGTGCGGAGGAGGGCACGGGGGGCTGTCCTGGGTTAGTGCTCGGTGGCTTCTGAAATGTGCAAGATCGGCGTGAAGGTGAAAAAAATGAGCGAAAATAGCTGTAGGTTCAAGGTAGGGGATGGCCGGCTGAGGTGTCCGGGGGACTTTGATCCTAGCACGGTAAAATAGGGTGTAGGGGAGGGTTGCAGCCCTCAAAGTGCCGATATAAATATATTAAAAAGAGGCAAGGAATAAAGGAGAGCGCTGACATGGAGCTGCTGTGAGGGGAGAGGGTTTGCCCCCAGTCGTGGTGTAGATGCGTGGATGAATCTGGATGCAGAGGGAAGCGGTTCTGCCCTCCCGCCTCGTGCACTAGGCAGCAGACCATGAGACCATGCTGTTCCTGAAGACCATCTTCCATCACGCACCCAGCCCCACAGCGATCAGCAAGGAACTGCCACTTGTGTGTCCCATGGCAGCAGCATCCACAGCTAAATCCCTTGCGTGATCACAAGTTTCATGAATGTACCGTAGCATACAATGCTCGGAAACATGTTAGTATCGTGTTATATATGTACGTATTTCTCCTCCCACGAGGCAGGAACTTGTCTCTTGCAATGTCTTCATGCGGTGCTTAGCACAGCGGAGAGCAGATCAAGGCTGGAACCTCTCAGGGCTATCACTTACAATAAGTCACAGTAACATGGCACGGGATGTATTTCAAGGACTCCTCTATGCGATGTCCAAGAAACCTTGGAGTCCCACATTCCTGCCATACGCTGCTGGACATAGCTTGCTGTCACATGTGTGTAGGTAACTCCCCCATCCACCTCCTCGGTGTCCCCCAGGGCCGCATTCAACCCTTTGCTCAGGAAAATCCCAGAGCACGTGGTTGCTCTGTGGCTGTGCGTTGTAGCTTTCTGGGCAGAGCACGATAACTACCCAGCATAGTATCAGCCGTGCAGCGATGTCAGCCCCTTGGCAGCCTGGTGGTTCACATCTTCCTTTGCACCACGTTTTTTGCTGTGCATGTAGTTGTCTACTTCATTAGCTTAATTTTGTCTGTTTTTAAACCGTGTGAAGTGATGAGGTAAACTAAAGCACAACGGCAACACTAACTCCCCTTTGTTGCTTGGTTGCTCCTCCAGATCTAACTGGCCTCACCCAGACAATGCTCCCAAAGACTGTATGATAATTTCTGGCAGCCGCAAGAGGAGGCACGTCGGGGTCCGTGCAGCAGAGGAACAGGACCAGGGGGCCGAGACCTTCCTCCTGCCCACGTGGCAGGGCTACCAGGTGCGTGGCAGACCCGCAGCGCGAGCCAAGTGCTATAGCCTTCAGAAAGCCAGCAGGGACGGAGTGCCGCCCCGAGGCACCCTGGGCACGGGAGGAAGAGGAGCAGCGGCAGCATGGATAAGGACAGCACAAACCTGGCTGACCAGCAGTATGAGTGTGTGGCCGAGATCGGTGAAGGAGCCTACGGGAAGGTGTTCAAAGCCCGGGACTTGAAGAATGGAGGCCGCTTCGTGGCGCTGAAGCGGGTGCGGGTGCAGACCAGCGAGGAGGGGATGCCGCTGTCCACCATCCGAGAGGTGGCAGTTCTGAGGCACCTGGAGACGTTCGAGCACCCCAACGTGGTCAGGTGAGGGAGCGGGGCACGCGGCCTGCCCAGCGGGGTCCCCGTGTCGCTGTGTGCGTGAGGCGAGTTGGGGTACATACATGGACTGGGCACCAGTTTGGGTTTGTGGATGGAGCAAGCGCTCAGACGTGTACACAACGTGCGGTTTGAGGTTTCAGCAGGCCGTGGTGCTGCCTGCCAGACCTCACCTCATCCCTGTGCATTGCCTCCCACACACACAAACACCCATCTCCAGAGGCATAGGTGTGTGACTTAAGTGCTTGGGTGGATGGGCAAGGAGCCACACATACACTATTTCCTCAGGCGTGAGGGAGAATGAAAAAACCGACGACTCTTTTTGTCCCAGGTATTAGCTCTGCCAGCTGCAGCTGATCTTTAGCAGCCCTATTCATTATCAAAACGGCAATGATTATGAGAGTGTTAGTGGATTGTGCATTTCACCTTTTTAGATGCTTTTATGGAGGTTGTTGATTATTACATTAAAGAGACGCAAGGGCCTAAGACTTCAAGCTTTCAGGAGGTCTCACAACTGAATGCTGTCTGACTGTTAGTAACTTCACCAAGTGCTGCTGATGGTGCTACCAAGAGTGCGGAAGGACAAAAGGCAGGCCTTACTCTCTAAACGGTGACAATGACAGCAGGATTTCCCTCCTGCTGGTAGCATAACCCTGAATAAATGCCCCGTGTTCCTGGGCAGGTTCTCCCAGTGTTAAGGCTGGCCCTGCCACGAGCTCTCACCTTGCTGTAGCTGGAAACCTCCAGCAGCCAATTTGGTCAATAACCATTATTCTGGCTGGCACCTAGTGATGCCAGGGGCATAAATTTCAAAAGTGCGTGCATCCAAGTGTGGGCAACGTATCACATCTGGTCACTGAATCAGGTGACTTGGTTTACAGAGGAGCACACCCAATCTCCTTTCTTGGCAATAGAGATAATTGAGAGTTCCTAAAATCTCTGAAATCCAGTTCAATAATTTTGGTGAGTAAGTATGGGTTTAGGTGCCCAGGTTTAGACATTTACATACTTGAAAATCATAAGCCTTTGTTTGGGAATAATTGGCTTTTGCCCCAAGTCGCATTTCAGACACAAGGGCTCGGGATGTGATGTGTCGGGGTGTTTGGGACATTGGCTGCACACCTACTTCCACAAACAAGCAGGGGAATGTAAGAAGCAGTTTCAAACACTCTTCTGAAACAGGAGGAATGCTATTTTAAAAGTCACCTCTGTTGTGCATATTTTTAATCTGTAGAGCAGATGAAGCTCTGAGTAGCACTTTGGAGTGGTTGAAATCGTGTCCTTGTAATGAGAGATTATTTGAAAATACTTGAATGCCTCAGATCCATTACAGAAGATGGTAGAAGAGTTTGTAATCTACTGAGATTAAAGGTCTATTTTTATGTTATGTAAATATATTCAGAGAAGGAAATACTATAAATGAAGATCTGCAGTTTTATGCAGCTGACCTAGCGGTACTAAATGTCGGAACATATTTTGCTCACAAAAATGTTCATTGTTTGTGCATGCAGTCTGGAAACTGGTATCGTGGCCAGGTTAGTAAGTAAAAATAATGGCAAATGCATTGTCTGCATACTGGATTAGAAGGTACAACATTTTCAGAGCACTGGGATAGCCACGCAAATATTTGAGGTCAGATTTTTTGCGAAGGGGACATCTAGCTATCTTCTGAATTTTACAGGCAAGTAGCCCGAGACAAATGAGTGAGCAATGCAAATCTCATGTCAAATCTGTTATCTCTGAGTAAGGCGTGTGTGATCCATGAGTCGTTCAATGCAAACCAACAGTCATTCTGTGAGTCAAAATTTAGACACACTGCATGCAGTTGAGCCGCATATGACCTGTGCTGCTGAGCAAGCGTGGTTGTGGTGCTCTGGCATCAGCTGACAGCAGCAGCAGAAGCCACAGGCCACGTCTTGTCATGCCCAATGCAGATGGTAGGGTTGGGCTAGCCAGGGAAGACCATAAGGAGCTCAGCCCAGAGCTGTTCTGTCTGCGTGAAGTGGTGCTGAACGTGAAGAACAGTTTGGGAAGGAGAAGACCCAGCACTTGCTAGGTAAAGATGTAGCTCCATGGTTTTGTTGGTCACGGAGCCTCGACACAGGACCAGCTGAGCGACTGCAGCCTGGGATTGGCATGGCAGCCTTAGAGTCCCTTCCTTTAAAATCCTGAGAAGTGCTTAGTGTCAAAACTGGTTTCTAGTGCTTGGCACTGGGGATGGAAAGGAATTTTCTCCATAAAGTAGAAATGTCTAAATAGCATAGAATAATTTTAAACAGAAAAATTGTCATATTTTTCCATGCTACTTCTTGCTAATTATGAGAGGTTTTGTTCCTCGTCCCTTCTATCCAAGTCTCTTGTTTCCATATTCATACCATGCGGTGATGCATTTGTCACAGCACAGTTGCTTTTACAGGAATTAGATAATGAAGTTAGATAAGACCTGATGGCAGAATAAAGCAGAAAGAGGTGCGAGGTGAGAAGTGAAAGGAAGTCTAATCTTCAGCAGAAAAGTGATGGTAGTCTAAGTCTCTGGACTGTTAACTGTAAAGTGAATAAGGCCTGGTGGACTGACCAAAATTTTTGAAAGACTGTCAAAAATAGCATACAGAAAGGCATGGGAAAAATACAGTAAAAAGGATGATCGCTTTGCACTTAAAATATTCTCCTGTTCACATTTGCCCTTGTAGAAAGGTCAGGACACCTTAGGCTATTCCATTTACCTTCACAAAACAAAGCAAAAAATAGCCACTCTTCAAGAGTAAACGGTTGTGTGAATTGTTCTAAAATGAGGAATGTTGCATGAAATGTCCCTACTAACCAGGAGAATGATTAAGGTGCTCCTCTAGCTCACCTTTCAGATGGGAAGATGTAATGCTTTATTAAAACCTTACTGTATACAGTAGTTAAGTCTGGCAAAAATTGGTCTGGCGCTTATGTAGCTTAGTTCTGTTCTGTTTGGGAAGAAATGAAATATACGTAGACAAAGGACAGGCTTTGCCAGGAATAAATGACATATTAGATTCAGGAAATTCCTGTGTGTAAAACTGGGAGTATTCCCTGCTGTAATATATCTGTAGATTTTTTTCTTGTGATTATATTGCTAAATCCAGTAATATATTGTGTTCGTTTTATATCTCTCCTGCTGGTAATCAGATGAATAATTTTCCCCTAATGTTAATCATTCGTCAAACCATGAATTTGCACCCTAGGAAGGTGATATACAAGACAGAATACTGTAATTCTTGCAGTGCTCATTTTCTAACACACGCACACACATATATTTAACAGTTTTAATAGTTTTAAACCATAAGCAAATAGAGCAAACCTGCAAAGCTGTATGGTTTTTGCTTCTTGGTTATTTTATTCTGTTTTTTGATAAATCTAACTTGGTATTTCTGTGGGTTAGTAAGTCTTCTATTTCAAAACAACCAAAGCTATATTGAATATAGTCTATTAGAATATAATCTAATCTGGTCTGTTATGTCAAATGTAAGTGTCAGAAATCTTGCCATTCAGGATCGCAATTGCCGTATAATAAGGAAGGAATTCAAAATCTTATTTCTCTCCTTTCTGTTAACTTGCAGAATAGGTGGCCCAGATAATTGATTTATGTTCAACAGAATGATCCACCTAGCTGGGACTGTAACTTCATTCCTCAGACTTTTTAGTACATGGATAAGTGTGTGGGAAACCCGATAATTATGAGTAATTGGACAATTATCCCGTGTTCAAATTTTTATGTTGTTTTACATCCAATGAAATATAAATGACAGTGTAGACAGCACTCTGTGGTGCAGCAATACCATCACGTTGCTTTTTCTTGACGTTTGCAGTCCATGGTCCACGCCTCTTACCTCTTGGTTTGCACTTGAGTGCTTTATGGAGCCCATCGGCTGCTTCCCTTGGCAAGGACACATGAGCATGGAGGGACAAGGCTGGTGCATGCCTGACACCCCCATCCCTGTTTGCCCAGATGTAAAGACCATCACTTGACCTTGCTCAATGTTCCCAGAAGTGTGCAATGGCTTGGTGCTTAAAATTGCATTATACTAATATAGGAGGTGTCTTTTTCATAACAGTGTCTTAAAATTCCCCATCTAACCTGATGCAGAGAGCATTCAGAACGTACCTGAAAGAAGTCATCGATGCATAGCTAAGCTTTTGCAAGGCAATTTGAACTTGTAGTTGTTTGGCTTGTTTTTGTTTGTCAAACTGAAATCATACCGGAACATACAGTGGGAGAGGAATTTCAAAATTCAGTAGTTAATTTTGTTTCTTTTTGCAGTTTATGGTAATGCTGATATTGGCTGCTGGCTTTATTACCATGCTGTTAAGAAGTTGAAAGGATGATGTTCTCAAAATCATTGAGATGTTTCATCCCGTGAAGTGTAATACTTCTATTTTAGGGGATGTTTGTCTCCAGTGAATTCTGCTTCCTTCCTTACTTCCTTTTTCTGCCAAGCTAATGTTAAACTTTTAGTGTATGACATCATTCCTACAGATCAACAGCATGCAATACAATTTATTTTTGTGTAGTACCACTCCTATGGCATCTGACAGCCCCGAGGATAGAAAGAAGTGGATACTTTCACATTGCTAGGTACAGGGTTTATCTTGCATGCAGAAAGAGTAAAATAAGATGCAGAGATGGGGTGAAGCAAAAGAAACAGAACTGGAAACTTAGAAATTGCCAAGGTTAAAGGAATTAATGCAGCAGATTAGTCTCAACTGAGGTGGATGAGTAATGGGAAGGAAAAACTGAATGAGCCTCAGTTCAGTTTCAGACTAACACAAACAGGATGGTCTTCAAGGCAAGATGAGAAGACGGGAAATGCCTTGGCGAGAGAGAGACATTTCCAGGCTAGAGAGCAGCCAGAGATGTCCCTGCACTGTCCTGTCCCAGCGAGGAGGACACCGCGACAGTGCTGGAGACAGAGGGACGGTTCACCCGGGGAAAGGGCTTCTCCGATGGCAAGAGGGCAAGGGGAACAATGTGGCTGATAGTGAACAGGGTTTGACAGGAGGTAGGATTTGGAGAAGTTTCTTAAATTGGCAGAGGACATTGTGAAACGGCTGCACATGAATGCTGGCCTGTCATCATCTGTTTGCAGCCCTACAGTACACAGAATAAGGGAAAATCAGTGATATTCTTCCTGTCTATATGAATTGTTTATTAGTAATGGATGTGATGATTTAGTTTGAACACATGGCCTTCCAGAAACAGGACAAGATAAGAGCATGTCAGGAAGGAAGGGTTGAATATGGAAGAGCCTTTTAAGCCTTAGGAAATTCTCTGGAGTGAATACAAGCTTTCTTCAAAAAGTATTTTATCTTACTCTGAATCTAAGCTTTTTATAAAAAACATGTTTCCAGTCTTTGTGTGAGTAAATGTTAGTCATTTTAGATTATGTACAGCGCTCCCTTCCTTCTCTAAATCAGTGGAGGGTTGTATCTGTAATGTTCCTGGAGACCTAGTCTTGCTGGGTCCTGCCCAGGATGAAAAACCATCGCACCTCACCAAAACCGCTGCTGGTGCCAGCCTGCTATCGCCAGATAGAGGCATCCATCCCCTGGGTTCCTGGAGTGGGGTCCAGGAGTCAGTGCTGGCCACAACAGGGGCCAGGTAGATTGCCTGGGACTTTCAGGTTTGTGTCGTGATACCCTGGTGCCTGCTGAAATGTGGAAGAGGGTGCAAGTAGTGAGCCCTTTCCCGACGTTTGAAGGAGAGTAGGCTGTCGGCTGTGACTTAGCAAAGTACCAAGTGAGTCACTCAGGTACTCCCAGTGGGATTTAAGTAATTGTTCAAAGTTTAACAGATATGTAAGTACACTATCAAATAGAAAAAGATATGATATTAAATATGCACTGATTATTAAAATGCTTTTCTGGATAGAGTTCAGGCACAAAGCGGTGACTGGGACAGTATACATAAGAATACAAGTCATACCTATTGATTCTTCTTCATATACTGCATTATTTCTAGAGATTTTTTTTCTCTTGGAAGTTAAAAAAAGTCATGCAGAATAAATAACATAATTATCCTGAAACAGCAGAGATGTTTTGTACAGCAACATGAATTTGGCATCAAGTGCTTAAGTTATTTGTCTTTGAGTTGCTTAGTAATTCTTAGTTGACTTAATTCTGCTCTGAAGTTTTAAAATTGTTTTACAAAACTTCATAACTCAAAGTAACATAGAAGTTGCTGTACCTTCCAAAACATTGCAGCTGTATATTAGAGCATTTGGGTTTTACGCTGTGTATGAAATCTAGTTGTTTTCCAGTTTTGCTGAACAAGTGGATTCTTAATGATCTAACAAATGATCATAAGATAACTGTGCCTGTATACAAAAGTCACCAAGCTACATGTTTTCATTCAAAAGAGAGGAAAATTCTCTTCATATATCAGTTCTACATGTATTTTTCATATATTCTGAAAAAAATATTTTAAATTGCAAGTGCATTTAACAGCTCTATCTTTAAGCTCTAAAGCATGTTACTAATAAGCAAGCTGCTTTGGAATTTTCCAAGGGGTGTGACATAACGGACTTTGATGTTTTCCATTTGGGAAACCTCTCTCGGGAGGGTTTAGATGAGAAGGTCATCAAAGAGTGGAAATGTGACAGTAGACTTCCATAACTGTTTCAAAATACCAATTGCATGCAAACTTTTGTATTAATTTTCCTGTTTATTTATTTACCCATATCCTTGGAAAATTTGTTCCATCCTTAGAAAATGTTCACAAGGAAATATTCCTTTAAATAATCTTTTTAAAATCAGGCCTTAAAATTTTAACAAGTCAGCTATAGGCAGAATGAAGAAGGTACTATATGAGTAATAAGAAACTTCTATATTATGCTTCAGATGTATTTTTAGGGTTTTAGAACAAGATGGATCTCTACACTAAGAAGCATCTCACATAATTTTAGGACCAAGTGATGTTTTCAGATACGTAAATACAGAATGTACTGGAATATGTCAATTTGCTGGTATTGGTAGAGTTGCCTTGGGGTGGATTTCCCATGACACACCTAGAAAACAATTTGCAAACAGCAAAATGTCACATACTGTTTTAAAAGCATTCGTATGAACACTGATATCACTCTGGATGATCACTAACAGGTAACTGATCTTCTCTAAGCAAAACAAAATAAAAAATAATTCAGATATGAATTGATCTTTGCAGGAATTTCCCATATTTAGTGACTGAAAACTCAGTTTTAACAAAGATGAATCATACTGAGTTTAAATGAAACCTATCAAGTTTGGGCTTTTGCAACATTAGTCAGTACAAAATGTTACGTGTTGTGATAGAGACAGAGAAAGGAAGTGAGAAATAGGATGGAAAAGTCTATGTGGTGTTTTTTCTCTCTCATGTGAAGTTTTGGCTAGGCATTTAATATCTGTTTGAAGCATGGTCACTACAATAAATCACCCAAGGTGGCGGTTGCTGTTTAACAATTTCAGAGAATTCCCTTCTCTCTGAAATCATTTAATTATAAACTGGAAATTTCAGTACTTTGTTCATTGTTTCTCAAGTGAGCATATTTCTGGGAGCTTTCTGTGAATGTAATTCCTAGCTGCACTGATGCTTTTGTTTCTCTTCATCTGTGGAGCCAGCGCTCTACTGTAAGGATAGAATTCTATCACTATTTTTTTTTTCACATTTGATGTGGTATTTTGCATACAGCTGCAGAGTAGACAGTTACCTTTGAAAAGAACATTTGGCTGGTTTAATTTGATTAGAGCAAACCACCTCAATCATTTCTGAACTAAGACCGTTTTCATTTTAACTTGGCAGTAGGAGTTGGGAATGTACTGGCGGTACTTAGATGTTTGGGGGAGTACCAGTTTGGATACACAGCTAACACTGAAATGAAACAAACCTAGAGGGCTTTGCCCACTCTGCCCCTTCCTCATGAAAAAGGAGGGTTGTGCAGCCAGTGAATATTGCATTTAACATTTACTTATTATGACAAAGGACTTTGAATGTTTCTACAGAAATTGAAAATCTTTAGCTGGCTAGAATGCATAGTCATACATTTAAAAATAAAATAAAATAAAATAAACAACACGTGATATTAAAAACAGATATAGGATATGAAAGTCTTCTATTTACAGCAAACTTAAAAATCCCTAGCAACAGTATTCTGAGCTATAATAAAATCCAACATGCAAAATATGGTGGATTTCTCATAACTAAATTGTATCTCTTCTATTAAATCTTAACAAGATTCCTCCTGTCTGTCATTCTTCGGGCTTTGGGTTTTACTCATCTCATGATAAAAATACATTGTGATATTTTTTGTGTGTGTGCATGTTGCATGTTAAAGATTAAGTTAGATTATTCAGACTTACAGTATTCTGTATTATACATGATTTTTTGCTTTTCAGTTGCCCTCAGTGGTGATCAAATCATTTTCCTAGAAAAACCCTTGTGGCTGTCTAGGATATCAATGTGTCTCATAAGAAATGACAGCCCTTTAATAAATTATAGCTGGATGGCATTCTCCAGAAAAGAGGATTATGATCTTTAAGTGCTCTGACTAGCAGTAGTAGATCATCATATACAGAATATGTTAATCAGAAGCTTACAGTTAAAGGAACATTCTCAGGTTATTCTTGTGTTTATGTTCTGAAAAAAAAAAAAAAAGGTACATAGTTAAATGTTCATCCATATGAGCAGCCTAATGTTCAGCAGCAATGGGAGAATTGCATCCACATCTTACAGCCAACTCAAAAAGGCAGTTATAAATTTCAGGATTGAGTTTCTGCAGGTGAAGTTAATTTACACCAGCTCTGGTTGTTCAAATGATAAATTCCTAATGCTAAAATGAACAAATATATATTAGGACAGGAAGTCTGTGCAGAGGTGTCCCACCAAGTATGCACATTTGAGACTTTACTGATCAGATTTTAGAAGTCAGAACTATGGATTTTATCAAACTGTCCTGCGGTATAAAAAGAATTGTTTCATTAGGAGTTTTTTTCACTTATACAGGCTCAGAGAGTTTCTCTTGGTCTGTTTCACTCCTCCTAGTGACATTCCCTAGGAGGACCACAGACAATTTCCTCTGCCTTTGTATGTACATTCTGAAATACTTGATTCCTATCTCTGCGTGGTCACCTAAGCAATTTTTACAATGTTGCACTTAGACCAGAACTCCAGGTTACATTGCAGATACAGTCATTTAAATGCTATGTACATTTCCTTACTTCAAGAGGAAATGCTTCTCTATCTACAATTCTGTCTGCTTTCTGATTGCTGTACATTGCATTGAAAGTTTATGTCTAGCTTGTTACTAGCTAGCACAGCACCAGAGCCTTTAATATTGATTTTTGTGTTTCTTCCAGACAGTGAAAGTTAAAGCCCTGCATTATTTTTCTCAGCTATTTTCTCAGTAGGTCATAAAGTGAGTCTCGTTTTGCTAATTTTATCTAGCATCACACTTTGTTTACATTTGTCATCTTTATGACATAGCGATTGAACAGCATCTGCAATTTTAATTAGTGTGTTGTTTATCCTTAGATAACCTTCTAGATCAATAATGGAGATAGGCCTACCCACCAATCTTTGTGGTTTCCTCTTAGACATCTCTAATCAATTTGTTGCCTTACTGTTTGTCTCTGCCTTATGTAAACTGCTGAGCAACAAGTTTTGTTCAAAGTAATAATACCCGTAACTCGATGGGTTTGAATCAATGACTCGAGTCTGTAAATCAGCATTAAATGTCTCATTAGGCTCGGCATTCTTGGAAGGGCCTGGACAAGTCAGTACTTCTTGAGAAATGAATACCTGTATTTCTTCATTGCGCTGAGTCCCATTCATCACATTGCCTTTATGTTTGTAACTTCATTTAAAAAAAGATAGAGAGTTGACTGGCACTATTTACATCTGTGCTGCTTATTGTTTGTTTTTTCTCTCCTTGTTTTTTAATGCTTTTTAATTTTCTTAGGTCCAGTTAAAACATCTGTCAGGGACATCAGTTAACCAAAAGCAAAGCTTTATGCACTAGTGAAAAAATATGAATTCCAAGAACTTGGAATTGAACTGTAGGAGAGCCAACAGACCACAGCAGTACAATAGCAGGAGAGTTGCACAGGACAGTCAGGTAACCTATTTGATTGAAAATGAAAGTATTTGTGGCTAAAGATAAAACCCAGATAGGTGAATAACACTGATGAGGGAGTCTCTTTAAAAGACATTTTAAGTATAATAGAATGTCCCAAACCAATAGGGTACTGCTATGTTTTTAAGAAAATACATATCAAAGACTGTTTGGTTTCCAGTAACCCAAAGTTCAGAGTGGACAAGTTAGTTCTACAGAAACAAAACTTACGTCATAAGGAGCAAACGTAAATGTCCTCTAGATCAGTGAAAGAATGCTGAGCCCATAATTCTTCAAGAAGTTTAAGTTTATTAAAGCAGTAATAAAGGACAATTTCAATGACTGTTCATAATAAAATGAACAAACAGGACAAGGTTTAAAGACAAAACTCACAAACTCCTTCAATGAAGTAGCTGTTCCTGGAGTACAAGGAAGAGAACACTCACTGTGTAGTCTGAAGCAACTTACAATAATTGGTTTAAGAAATTCTTATAGTCAAGGCAGAAAGTCACAGGAGCAACAATAATTAAATCTGATATTCTGGGGACAGGAATGATTCCCAAACTTCTTATAGTACCAATAGACTTCAGAACAGAGAGATTAAGAAAAAGAAGGTAAGCAGAAATCCAACAGTTGAGAGAAAGGGTATGAAAATGCATGGATTTTGCATGGCAGGTACTTGAATAAAGATCTGTAGCTGCACATTTTGCCAGTTAGGACATTTACCTCTCCCTGGTGTGATGCTCCGTGCAGCTACTGGAAATCCTAGCTACTGCTTTGGATCTGTAGCCTCTTCTGGGTGCTACCGAGACACTTTAAACATAGATGTAACTCTTTGGTTCTGGTGGTTCTGCGAAGGGGTGGGTGGTATCGAAGGGAGGAACCAAACTTTCTCCTTCCTTTTCACGTCTCTGCTCCAGTATATCATGTTGGAAACACACAAGGTACACATAGCCACAAATTAAAAAAAAAAAAAAAATAGAACAGGAAAGCAAGGTAAGAATTGTGAGCGGACGTCTAACTTTAACCATCCAAATATTAAATGCATACTCCAACCTAGTCATGCATATTCTCTCCATGCTGAGTGCAGAGAGTGAATGTGCTTTCTGAGAGTAATTCGTCCTACTCAGCCTCTGTACCTACCCTGGAGCAGAATAAATTGCCGTCTGGAAACTCCTTGCTCTCTCATGTTGACCACAGAGTCCAGGTGACTCACGCAGAGTGGACACCAACTGGAGCCTGCTGAAGCTACATGAGATACGTGACAGTCAAAAGTTTGAAGGTGGAAAGTGGAAACACGGGTAGGGATTTTGTACAGCAAATAAGAGAATTTACAAAAACAAATAGGAAATTGTTTTGTGGGTGGGGGATCAAAAATCTAGCATTGAAATCAGAGGACACTTGAACTGTCCTCTGTTAATTTTTTACTGAAGTTTGGTATATGTATTGTTGATAACGGTTTGTACAGGATGCTTTTTTATCAGTTAACAAAAATGATGTACTTCTAATAATAGAGGTTAGGTTTCTGTGAAATGTACTGACTTCAGACAATCTGCTTCTAGTTTGATCTTGGCATCAAAGTACTAAAGGGAACAGGATGTAGCTGGAATGGGTCATCATTGCCTGGTTACCTTGTACACAACTTTAAGCTCCAACAGAAGCCATTTTGGTCAAAAGCTGTTAATCTCTTACAAGAGGAAGAGTAGCTGAAGATGTGTGTTGGAATAATCCAGCCCACAAGTGGCTTGTGGCATGTTTCAGAGTCTTCTCAAATACAATTTTTCTTTCTTGTTTTTCTCATTTTCTTCTTTCTCACTCTGCCGTATTGGTCTGGTATGGGATTTGCCACTAAGTGGGCTAATTACCTCATTATTAATAACGTTCTGATGCTACACATAATTTTCCTTCATAATTACTTCAAATTCCTTTTGAGCAAATTACGTGATTGTACAATTGCAAGTAGTTGAAAAATTCTGGTGTTTAACCTGTGTTACACTCTAAATTATCCAAGACCTTTCTTGGGTTCTTGGAAAGCAGTGATACTATACCTTTATCTCTTGGAATAGTTTTTTGGAATTTCAAGTTTTATTTTTCCATAAACCTAAAACACACCAGCCCACATTGCTAGGTAATAGCTTGCAAAATTAAGATCAGCCTATTACGCTAACAGATTCTGCTTCGATGTTTTTGACCAGGTAAAAATGTTTTCTGTCAAGTGCCTGTTGGAGCTAGTTCTTTTATGGCTTGAGTCTCAAAGCTTGAAAACAGATTTATTTATTTTTTATTATGGAACTGCTAAGACAAAGTAATTGTCCTTATTTATAAGCTGCTCTGTTAAGCTGTTTGGTTACGTGTAATCGCATATGTGTGTATATGTGGCAAAGAAATACCATGAAAGATTCTACTGCATTTTTACCAGGAAGTTCAGAATTATTATTTTGTAACATGGATGAGGATTGTTAGACATGTAGAACTGCAGTTAGTTTTAAATCTGTGCCTTAAAAATGTCTGAGAAGTTTTCTTTTTTGAAGTTAAAAGAAAAAATTGAAAGGGAATGATGGCAAGCCAGACAACAAATCATCCCAAAAGCTAATTGTTTTTAAAAAGTTACATGACATTGAAAATTGAAACTTGGAACTAAAGTGCTGTCTCGCTCCTAAGCATAATAAAATAGTAGATTTTATTAAATGTATTCTGGAAAGTGTAAATAAAAATTATAGAGCCTGATGTGAGTGGCAAAGAGCCCAGGCAATATCCAAAAGAGTAAACATGTAATGGCTTAACCTAACTGGGGCACAGTCCACTCCAGCAAGCAACTGAGCAGGGGATGTCAATATTTAAAAGCAGCAGAACTAATTTTTGAAACAGATGGCTTTTTTTTCCTCCTGTGTGCAGTACAAATATATTTCTTAGATTTTAGGTAGCATTTTGATGATGGGATTATGTGTCTCATTTGAATATTGACCCTTTTATTATTTTTTAAATTCTTATAAATATACATCCACTTTGATCGCTCATCTTTCAAGTATGAAAATGCCAGCTTTAAATGGCATTATTTACGCAGTTGCAGAACTCATTTATCCCAGAATACATCATTTATACCAAAATATTGCAGTATTATCTTTTCAGCTTTTTAATGGAGGTTCTCTTTAAAAAGACTGTTGAGCTTTTGAAATAGGTTAATTGCAATTTGCTGAATGGGCATGATTATGGCTTTTCTATCATACTGATCACCAACATTTTCACAAGCCTAAAAAAGTGTTCTTTTGCAAGGCTTTGGAAAACCTAAATTTACATCACCTTTCTGTCTTCTGGAGTGAAACAGGGAGAATGCACAGCGTGTAGATCAGTAGCCATATATCGTACAGGCATTCATAGAAATGGAGACTACCGTGTCTTCCTGGGTTTAGCAACAAAAATGGTCTACTGTGTATATTTCTTCCAAATGGCCTTCGGTGGCAGATATTTCTCAGTGAAATATTTTTGTAATACAGACAGAGATTTTTATTTCAGGATATATAGATACCAGTTGTGATGTTTTAAACCCAAGAAATGCCTATATGAAAAGTAGGTAAAACAGAGATTTTGACTTCTCTTCCCAGAAAGTCACATCAATTCTGTGATAACTCAGAAGGCAGCTGAATGGGCCTTTATAAAAAATATGAACTAAGTCACTTCTAAGTGGAGACAGCTGGGGTCTATTTAATATCCTGTGTAAAATGGTCGGGTCAACTTCCTGGAATAACTTAGGAGTTTTATTTCATGAATATCCCAGTGCTGCAGGAACCTGAGGTGGCAGTGAGGCTCTTGAACTGAAATGTACCTCAAGGAAAAGCTCTGTGGCCATATCTGTGTATTTTGTATGGGACGGCAAGAAGCGTTTGGGAACCTGTTGTATCTGTGCATAAGTGTCTGTCGTGGGTGCTCATTAATGCAGGCAACTGGTCTCAGGTTTTTCTTCCAATCCTATATTTTTATGATTTAGGCATTAGAATACTAGTTGAAAAGCATCATGAAGTGACACTGGACAGGAATTCCAGGGATTCACAAATATCCTGATGGCCCTAAGTACCTAGGTTATTCTGTAATTTGGGATGCTGGCTCCTAAATCATTTAAATTATCTTGACAGTTTCACAATGTCTTTTTTCCCCTTACAATTAATCCAGCCGTATCCTTGCTATCTAAGACTGTGCATTTCCTTAGTGTGTTCCCTGTATTTGTTCAATTTAACCACTCTGGACTCCTTAAGTTTCTAATCTAATATTATTTTGTAGCTCCTGCTATCCTATTGTATAAGGATGAAAAGATATTAGTCTTTGTAGACCAGTGCAGCTGGTAAGTGTTCACTCCCACCCTCCAAAAATGGCACAATATAGCAATTGATGTAACACAGCCCAGTGGCAACTTAATTATAAACCTCCAGTGCACTAAGTATGAAAATTCATGATAAAAACTGTACAAAAAGATAATACGTCCAGTATGGTTAGATACATCTCACAGCACGAAAATTTGGCCTTTCCTTGACTGCATATTTAAATAGAAGATAAATGGAAGCTTTAAATAAGAGATAAGAGAGAGATAGGAGCACACTATTGAAAGGGAGAGGATGAAGTCCTAACATGATGATTAGCTGATTTACTTCAGTTGGATAGAGATGGGAATTGTAATATATATACATATATATAGTCAGTGAAATAGGCCAGCTGACCAAGGCCAGAAAAGGCTTTTGTAGACTGTGCTGGGGGTGCCTGTGTGGTGTGTAATGGTGCCAGTTTGGTCACCTGTAGCAAGGCTCAGGACCATTGGTTATGGTGCAAGCTTCTGTGCTGGTTCAGAGAACAGAGGTAAATTTGATGGTCTAGGGCTTGGGCATGAGGTAGAGAAAATAATGAGGAGCAGGAGGTTCTTCCTTTAGCCTTCCTTGTCTCTCAATATCTGCTTACAGTCTCTTGACTTATTTTTGGACTAAAAATAATTATATGAATAAAACAATTTGTATAGGGGCTGGAAATGGTCACAACAGTTTCCATCTATCGCAGTATTTTTCTGAAGTGGAAAAGGACAGATCGTGTAGGGAACGGTGTAGAGCAGGACAGAGCCGAAGGGATAATTTTCAGCAAATTAAAGCTCGGCAGTTTTGACGGACTCGCTTTATGATCATAAGTAATCCATGTCCACTCGTTTTCGAGTCCACGCAGCATTTGCAGGCAGATGTGAGGCAGCCCTGCCTCCTTCCCCAGCAGATGCCTACTTGCTCTGCCTGCGTGTTGAGCCAGCTGGAAGCTGCGTAGCCATGTTAGCTCTGCCGAGCCTCAGCCATTACGCTCTGCTGTCCTCACGTCTTCCTCAGCTCAGCCCGAGCTGACACGGGCTGTGTGGACGATGCAGAGCACACTCTTGTTTGCTTGCAGAAGTTACGTAGATGTGCCTTGTTTTCAACTGCCGAGACGTAAAAATGTTTTAGCGCTCCGGGAACCAGACCTTGTTTTGCAAGATTTATTATAGCTTGCTCGTTCCTTTCAGAAATGTGAAAGACATGTTGTTGCAAAACAACCAAAATATAGTTTTGTCATGTATTTACATCTGACATACACCATCATTTACAAAATGCTGAATTTATTTCTAAACTCTCCATGCATTGAAGTGTAAACCCTAATCTCATGCTGCTAAAAGACGCCCCAAAAGAAATAGTTGCCTTTGCCCCGAAGTAATAAAACAGTCAAATAAAATTTATTGCCAGCTCAAAATGCTACTAACACCTCATTTTCATTGCCAAACTCTGCAAATAATCTTTAATTTGTTTTCTTTTACATATGTGTGCAAGAGCTTAAAGGAAATACTTAAAAAGCTGTATGGTCTGTAGAATACTTCATTCAGCGTGCACTAATCTTTAAATGACTGGCTCACAGGATCATGTAAACTGGATGCTAAAGGAGGAAACATGTTTACTAGACAACTACCTGGGGAACTGGAGGAGAAAAGCACCTGAGAATCTTACAATTATGGATATTTGTAGTTTTCTTTGCATGTGTTATGAATTAATTTTAGAATAAGACGGCTTATTAGAGGAAATGGCATGACAGCCAAGGAGCCTGTATAGCCACGTGCGTATAGACTGTGTGTAAGTGGGATGCAAACCTCTCTAAGGAACAGAGCAGCCATGAAGCCCACACTTTTAAAAACCTAGTAAGATGCAGCACCTCAAATCCTGATGAAATGTGTAAGGAATTTGCATGCTAATGGAAATGAGGATCCCTTTTTATGTATCAAGTGTTTAAGAGCAATTGCCTCCTGGCTAAATTTATTAAGCCAGAAAAATCTTGTAAAATTTCTATTGAAGATTTATTAGTCCCATTTGTTTCTTTTCTGTACAACATGAATATTAAACTCAATCCTGCAAGTTTGTCACAGGTGAAACTCCCTTTCAAATTAAAGGAAATTCTGGCCCTGAGCCAAAGCCAGTTAAATACACGTACTAACTTCATGAAGTTTAGGTAGAGGCTCTTGTGTGCAGAGCTTTTTAGGATGGATCCCGGTCTGTGGAGCTTGAGTGAATAGGTTGGAGATGTTTTCAGTGCTGTTTTTTGACATCTCTCATTTTCTTATAAGTTCCTTGTTAAAAGCAATGTTTATAAACATCTACATAATCAATTGAACATAATCTGGAATCCCACCAACTAAAATTGCTCAATTATAGTTTTCCTGGGAAAGAGTCATGTCTCCTAAATTCAGTTGAATTCAAGTGTCTGGTCTGAATTAGTCATCTCAATGTCTTCCCTGGCAAACAGGGAGAGACAGTACCTACTCCTCTCCCAATTTATTCAAGGGCTGATGTGGCCCTTTCAGACTAAACACCGAAGTCCTGAACAGCTCCGTTATATGCCTTGTATCTCTTCCAGGGGAGCTGAGGAGAGAGCTCAACGCTCCACAAGCTCTGCTGGGCTGCCCACGAAGATGGGCATCTGTCTGATGATGGGTAGCCAAAGACAGCTACGTTGGATGGAGTTAGCTAGCATGCCTTAAATCTGACTGCCTCCCAAAAGATGAGACCAAACCCTGTTTATTTTTCTTACCTATGTGAGCAATTGCCACTTGTGCTCCCCTTCAAGTATTGCTGAAGTGAATAGAGGAATTTGCTTTCTCTTTACCTAACAATTTGCTTTGCATCACAGCACACAGGCTTCTTGGGGACAGACCTGGCATCAAAGCCTGACCAAAGTCACCCCTGAAATCAAGTGTAGACAAAAAGCACCAAGAACTGGGTCTCTATTTTTGCGTCTTTTAACCTCGTGCAGGACAAGCATGTGTGGAAATTAACACACAGCATCAAAAACATCCCTTGAATTTTCACTTGGTGTATTGCTGTATGTAGCAAATGGGTTTGCCACCCAACCGCCATGCTTGCCTTGGAAGCGGGTGGATATATCTGGTCCATTTTCAGGAAATTCTGAGCAGTGCAGCACCATTAGTTCTAGTGAATCCATAAACAGATTCTTTCAACAGATTTAGACATTTTTAAAGTTGTTTTCATGCAGTTTGAGTAAATGGTGGTAATTTGCGGTTTCCATTTGTAAGATAACAAGATCTGTTCATATCCATTCGTGTTTCCTAGTCCCCTAGGTAAAGACTGAGAAAGCGATGTGGTTCACAGTTGTATTCATTTCAAAAGTTAAGGAAAAACAAATATTGTGATGAACTGTTTGCAATAAATCATGAACATCGTTTTCGGAGAAGTATAGCCATATGAAAAAATTGCCTTGAGTCATAAATCTAATAAAGAAATTAAGAAGGAGAGACATTGGTACGGATAAGGGCATTGAGGTATAAGAGGGGGGCTCACTTGCAGCACCCTAGACTGCAGAATTATCTCTGCATGAGTAAGAAAAGCAAGATCAGGAACCACAGATAGCAACCATCATAGTAGATATGGGTGTAAATGGCATACAGGGGGTTACATTGCTCTCTGTCCAGGTAATGACTGTCTGAGTATAGGGTTCTGTAAGAAGTCTGCACCTGATTTCCCAGACTGGTGATTGTTTCATTCTCTTAGAAAGGATTTTCTTTGCTATAATATTGTCTTGAGAGGTAAGGACATTGTACTTAAGAAAAGATGCATAATAATAAACCCAGAATATAAATACCAGACATTACAGTGACCATTAAGTATTTTAGTGTTTTACTCCTATATATACCAATTGCTTTCTTTTTAATACAAGGATATGCAGCATGTTGCATTAAAAAGATTATAGATTTCCTTAATAATTCATTGAATACATTAAAATACTATGATTCAAAAAACTGAAAAGAATTAATTTAGTTTTCAAAATAAGAGCTGTCATTACTAGTATTTACATGATTTATTTACTTTGCGTATATCAGTTTTGTCAACTTTAGCCAGTTTAGCCTTTTACTTTTCGTTAGGCTTTTTTCCCCTTCTATTTTACTACTCTTTTGCTTTTGCAATGGAATTCACAGTATTGTTGAAGCATGAAAGTTTTCACTTTCTAAAAGTCAGTTCTTGATCCTGCTTTGAGAAATACAAACCATTCGGTCCCATCTCTTCATATGAAACTCTGTACAAATGTATTATCTTGAGAAGTCTTAGTGTGTCAGTGTCTCACAAATCACTACAACAACACTTTCTGAGGGTCTTAATCAAAACTGTGGCTACTGCCAGCAGAAGAACCACAACAAGGCATTTCGCACTTAGTGCTCACTCTGTCCCCTGCATCCTCCCACCAGTGCTGGGCTCCTTTCAGCTGCTGCCCATGCTGGTCCTTCTTCCTGGGAAGTGGCAGCAGCAGGGCTCGGGAATATTTGCAGCAGTTAGCATGCCCCCTCACCTGCTTTGTGCAGCAGCTTTGACAAGTAGCTTTGTCCTTCTCAAGTACTACCAGTCAAGCTGTGGTTACTTGTATTCCAGAGGGCTTGGCATGCACCTGAACATTAATTCACTTTCAGACAGAATATGAGTTTTGAGTCTAGCAACTATCCCTGAGCAGAGTTATGTCTGTAGAGTAACCTGGAGGCTGTTCAGGAATAGCAGTCCCTGAATCAATGGTAAGCATTAAAAAAGCACTCACCTTCTGTCATCTTCTACAGCACCTGCTTCTTGTCGTTTAGGTTTCCCAACACATCTCTGAAAAAGAAGAGCTTGGAATCAAATTTGCATTAGATACACTTAAAGCTTAAAAAGCATTGGATAAAACACCTGTGATATTGCAAGGACATTGCTGTGATATTGCAAGGATTTAAAAAACTCTGTGAGACAGTACACGGCATCAAACAGGACACTGGGTTTCATGCTGTGACTACTTTTTGTATCAAGTGGAGGGTTATTATTTCCTATGTTATTTTTGATATGTTGGCATCACCATTTAGTTAACTGTCTCAAGTGTAGATAGATTAGATTATTAAGCTACTGAAGAATAAATGATAATTTATGCAGCCATAAAATCTTCTGAAGATGAGTCGTTGGTTTTATTAAAGCCTAGAAAAGAAACGATCAACTTAGATTTAGATTCTGCATGTTTGGCATGAGCACAAATTCAAAACATAAACTGAAATGTGGAATTTGTAACAAGCAATTTGATTGCGAGCTACACATGAACTGGATTTTGTTGTTGCCCGTCTTGCACCAGGTACTGCTGGCAGCCCAGGGTAATTTCTGTGCTCCTTGCATTTGAATTAAACAAATTCAGTACTCAGGCATCGGTTTTATTTACATGTTAAGCAATTTAGAGAATGCAAAAAGGAATGCAACTACCCCTGGGGAAGGTACTCTACAGAAAATCTGAAACATTTATGAGAAGATGCACATGCACTGCCTATGAATTAGAGCATCTTTAATTTGTGCTCGAAACTGGAAGTTGATGGGGAGCCCTCGGCAATGTGTAGCAGCGCTGTGCATGACTGAAGGGCAGTGTACATTCGCGTGCTCCAGGATCACATGAGAGCACCACGAATAGGTCAGACAGCAATTGCTGATCTTAAAGAATCTGCCAGTGGCCGTCTTTGCAACAGGCCATGCTGTTTTTCTGATGTGGGGGAGACGTGGCTGTCCCCACGCAGAGATCCAGCCGTCTGTTTGGTACAGCAGTGCACAGGGCAAGCACAGGCATCAACAGGCTGCTATTTTCCCCAGATAATGGTAGTTGCTCAGCGTGTGGCCAGCTTGGATTTAAAATCAATTGCAATGAGATGAAGCTGCTAATTGACTGGTGAGGAGTAAGTATTTTGAAAAACTGGTGAATTGCAGGGCGAGTCCTGAAACTGAAGTTTGCTGCTAAGAACACTGAATCGCTGACCTTCACCAGATTCATTTCTGTTCCTTGACTATTAAAAATAATCTCCCTTCCCGAAGAAGATGAACAAGAAATGGCAGTGTTAGGGCTAAAAAAGACAGCATTATACTATAAACAAAGAGAGGTGTAGAGAACATCTCGTCAAACACATTTTTCCCTGAAATAAAACTCTCAACAACTGAATATTTTAGTTACTTGGGTGGCATGGTGAGTAAACGTACTTGGCCCTTTCATCTTTTGGGCACAAATCTTGGCTTCTGTTGAAGACGAAAATGAGTTTTGGTGGTTTCATGGGAGCAGACATTTGTCTGCATCACAAAACCGTTCACGCTGGCACCACAACTCGCTGTAGCTCGAGTGGGGCCCAGCAAGGAGAGCAGGGGTGCTGCAGGTCAGGGCTGCAGGCAGCACGGAGCGTTGAAAGCTTGCCCAGGCAGCCCACACTATCGGACTTTAGCCAGTGCTATTTACTTCGCCTTCAAGAGCATCTATTTCTCTCTGTCACTTTCTCTGTCTCTCCTCCTCACACACACTTAAAGAACAAAAACATCTTTTATAGAGCTAAGCATTTTAAATAATTTTTCCAAGTCAGAAAGGCAAAGAGACTGGAAAAAATTACAGCACAAAGCTCAGCTTGCAGATGAACGATTGCCTTGTCATCCTAATATCCCCCTTCCTTCCCTTAAACCTCACTGCTGAGTGGGCTCTAAGCAGGGATGTTGGCTGGGCTCTGCTGGGGTAGGTCTCCAGGCGAGGATGTTCTGCTGCCCTGCTCTCATCATGGCATTCCTCCTTCGTGGCAGCTCTCTGCTCTGCGCGCAGCAGATAATGAATGAGTTGAAAACATTTATCTGCATGACATCTGTCTGTCCGAGATAAACTCGTTTATTTTATCTGATGTTATGTTCTGTCCTCTTCTGTTACGTGCCTGAAAGAGGTTTCTTCTGAGGAAAAGAAGAGATCCTGTTACTCTTTCCTGGGAGGGCAGCAGAGCAAGAAAAATGTTTGCTGCCTCCAAGAACTCACTAGAAATGCAGACAATAAGGATTTGAGACTCAGAGTTGCCATCAGCAGTGCCCAGATACCCGAGGTTGTTTTGATTAATCAAGATTGATGCGGAACATCTGCCTGCTGCTGGATGGAGCTCATGGTGGGCTAGCGCACCGCGCTGCAGGCAGTGCTGTGCTGTCCCACCACATGTCTCCAGCCCTGAGTTGGGTCAGCTGAGGGTGGTCTAAGTGTCCCTGCGTTGTTCTGCAGTCTGCTGTCGAGGCATACCCCGTATCCCACGTATCAGTGCACATCAGTGCAGTGCAGCTGGCATGGCAAGCGCACTGAGAGGCCTCCTAAAGACCCCATACGCTTATGAAACGGGAACTTACATCTTGCATTACTAAGTGTTTTTACAAATGTTATCACAGGAAAAAGCAAGAAAAAAAAATAAAACCCACACTTAAAATATTAGATACTTTGAGTTTAGAGGCCCATTCATCTGCCTGTGCTCTTTTTGTCATCTAAAATTGCTTCACTAAAACTCGTCAGAGCGAGAAAAACGTACATCTGAAATATCGGCTTGCAAAGGCATGGAGGAGCAGGTGACTGCTGATGAGGCTGAGACAAAGCAGTGTGTCCTGAACAAAGAGAAAGAGCTCTGTCATACGTTTTAGAGTGTGAAGCTCTATTTCCTGTTTTGCTACGTGGGACATGGTTCTTGTAACGCACATGTTCCAGTTCACTTGCCCAGCTATTGTGTTCTTCATCTGAAATACAGCCCCTTTGTTACAATACATTTGGTATATGTGATTTCAAGTGAGGACTGTTTTCTGTTAGCGGAGAGTTTTCTTCTTCAAAAACCAGGCAGAAGGTAGCTAAACTTAAAAGTATGGGGAGAACTGGCCTTTTCAAGGAATACTTAGTTTAAGAAGTTGGGCTGAATGAAGGGCTTTCAGCTGGTCAGGAGCCAGGTCTTACAGACTGAGTGGCTTCCAAAGAACAGAAGCGTCTTAAGGCTGTTGCTGAAATTTGGACTCAAAGGATGCCTGACTGTCGTTCTTCAATGCATTTAGGTATGAGAGGCTGAACATTTTTGTGCCCTTGAAAATTATGGATTTATAGGATTAAACTGAGCCAAAGCCAGTGAAAGCAGAAGCTATTCAGGTTCCCCCCAGATATTTGCCAAAAAACCTCAATCATGACCTGTAATAGTCTTGGTATTCCAATCTTGTGGTGTTTGCATTTACGCTGTCAATCGTACATAAATTTTGTGATGGTTTTCTGTCATGTGGTAAATACCTTGTGGAGTTAGGCGAGACCACCAAACCTTTCTGTCTGAATCTTTGTCCAGACTTCTGAAACCTGGAAATGTCTTAAACTTTTCTCCTTCTCATAAATCAACAGCTCCAGTTCTCTTTCGTTGTCACACATAAACTAGGAAGTAACTCTTCCTGGGAAGAGACTGCTCCTAGGAAAATTATGGTAAATCCATGTTACTGAAACACTGTTGAGGGCTGGGACTGTTTTTTTGTTCAATGCTGTGAGTGACCAGCAAAGTAACAGGATCTTTGTTCATGTTGGATTAGTCCTACTGCAATAAAAATAACAATAAGCTCTTGGATGCTTTGGCAGCAAGTATTCCCTCTGGCTAATTTTCCAGTTGTACTTACTCATCTGTTTGAAAGTAGCCAAGGGAACTGATCTCCTACAGTTTTTCAGGTCTTACAGTCAGATCTCTTTTTTGGTATGTCTTGCAGGTGGCAAGTTTGATGTACCGGTGGTTTTGAACTCTACCATTGCTGCCTTGCTGCCTCAGTTTGCTCAGGAAAAAATGTGTGAAAATGGGTACCTTTATAGCAGCTCTCAGAGAATCTCAAAAGCAAATCTAGTAACATTGAAGGACTTTCTAGAAACTGTTAGCACATTAGTGTGGGTCAGAATATATGCAGTGTTTTCAAAGAAACTGGAACACTACCTGTTCTCTGCTGAAAAAACTTGACATTCGGACTGCATATTGTAAAATAAAGATGAACTGAGATTGCATTTGTCAGGTTACATGTAAGAAACAACAGAGACTTCAAGACGCATCATCAAGTTTTCTAGAAGAGCCTTTTGTAGGAAGGAAGGTACTCTCATTATAGTAAGACCCTCTAGGCGCAAGGCATATGAAATAAAATAGACACAGATTTATAGCTGGTACGCTTTTTTACTTCAGTACAATTAACTTGAAAAAATGCATTAAAACACAGGTAGTCAGTAAGTGTCTGCTGAACAATGTGCTAGTTCAGATCGATGCATCAGGCAGTGTATGACTTCCAGCCAAACATCTTGTTAAATACTTGCAGGATTTCCCATAGCGGATCTTACTTTAATCAAATAATTCAATCGTTTCTTTTCTAAGTACAATAGAAGGGCTGGGCTTGTGTTTACAAAGTGTTCAGTATGGAAATCCTGTATTAATTGAGGTACATTTACTTCACTTAGGACAGTGTCCACATCGTAACTCTTTAAATAAAAGGCCTTTGGCTGTTGCCTGAGAGGCAGTGACATCCAAAACTGGCCCGTCACGTACAGAGAGTCATGAGGAAATGACCTGAAAGATGGATAGTGTAGACAGCAGGGGTATGCCTAGCTAGAGGATGCAACTCTGTGAATGATTTTCTACACTGGATGTAAAAGAATATAATTTATGAAAGGTAGTTTTATCCCTATGGACGCTATCAGGTGAAGAGGCTGTGTCTTTCTCAATCTATTTTCCAAATTGCACAGGCAATGCCAGATGTTGCCTTTTTGTAATACTGCAGATTCATATAAGCTGTGCTTTAAATTATTATCTTTCTAAGGCAGCAGCTGTGTTTTCTGTGAGTAAACATGATGTGCTTCCACCCAGCCCGGTGCAGGATCTGGAGTTTCTATTATTAACAGTAGAGCATTTAGAGTTTCACATAAAGGGTGTATAAAAGGGAAATATATTATTACTCAGTGATAGTATTATTACTCAGTAATAGCTGACTAAGACTGTACTCCTTAGACTTCCTAATTTTGCTATGCCAGTAAATGCCAGAATCAAAATAAGCCCGACACAGAAGAATTAAACACAGAATCAGCATTTCCTTCTGCAGTGAGTTGGAAGATACGTTTTGCTTCTATATTCTATACAGTGAAATCTTTTTTTTTCTTTTTTTACTGAATTATAATTCTGCTATAGTTGAAAGGTAATTTTGCCAGTATATTAAATACCTGGCAAAAGAGGTGTTTTAGAACATTTTTAGGTAAATGTAGGTCAACACAAAGGAATCATACAGTTGGAAATATTTTCCAGTGTTTATGTTCAGATGTTCAGACCTGTCTGGCTCCTCTCTATTTGCATGTGTTGGGGTTATAGGCAGTCCGGCTACATTCCACATTGATTTATATAAATATATTACAGATTATTAACCTCCAGCCAAATACCAACAAATTTAACTTTTCAGGAAGACTTGCGACATTTCACAAAACTGATTTACTGTGTACAGGGCATCTACCTTCCATACATGCCACATTGAGAGAATCACAAAGAAGATACTATTTCTGTTTATGAGAAATGTGCTGTTGCAGTCACTAGTTTCCCATAATCATTTAGTAAATATTTGTTCATACGATGATTACAGATTAAGTACAGATAACATTTTTTTTAAAAGACGTAGGGTGATGGTCTCTTCATATCCTGTAACTCTAGTTCCCAAATTATTACTCACTGAAAAGATTCTTTAAGCTAAAAGGAATGTACATGCATCCCTTTTCAAAACATTGTGTCTAATAAACAATTTTTAAGTGTCTGCCTAAAGGTTATTTAGGAAATGCTTTTAAAATGGGTCCAGAACTGTAACATGTTAAATCTGTACCATCTCAAGTGAAGCATAATGCTGTCTTAAATTTTGGTTACAGTCTTCACAGGTAGCTATGCCAGTTCTTATCTTCCCTTGCCTTGTGAAATATTTTGATATTTAAGGTAAGAAGTAAAAACTCATTACAAAACATTTACCTCGTCTGTTTTTCAGATGACCTATTTTAAATGCAGTAACCCCAAAGCTTTGTGTGTGATTTGTTTTGTCTCCAGATCCTGCATAGAAAGTCCTTAGTCCTAGGACAAAGAACAAAAATATTACTTGATAAAATTATCAGAAATCCTGCACTTTCCACAAAGTAAGCAAACATTTATTCTAAGAGAATAAAAGATGCACATAATAAAACAGTATTGCTGCTATGACGTCGACCAAAATAAGAGGCAGTGTTAACAGAGTAGTAACAAATCACTACCTTTGACTTACTATCAATGATAGGTTCTTCAGTTTAACTGTATCTACTTCTTTCTCAATAACTGTATGTATATATATTTAAATCTACTGTCACTTAATAAAAGTAACAATTGATTTTCTGCCTCACTTCAGAGGGAGAGGCAGTCTGATCTTTACAGTTTTAAAACTAACTGAATGCACACGTTAGTAAAGTATGTGAGCAGGGGACAGAGGATTTCCTGTTGTGATTTAGTGGAAGTGGGACTTCAAGGAGGGTAATGAAGATGATGGTCACTGGTATGACTATAGGTGAGAAGCACTGAAGGATGGGCAGGCATTTTTGCAAAAGATAAAAAAGAACAGTACGGTAGAAGAAGCGTAGAAGATGAGAGAAATCCTAATTAAAAAAAAAAAAAAGAAAACAATAGAAAATAAGCTAATGAGATAGGAATGTGACATTATGAAGAGCTTTGGAAATGAGCTTGAATTTGATGTTTTGCAACAAGGTAAAATGATAAAGAAATTCCAGTAAAAGGATGATGGAAAATGATGAAGGATTTCTTAGCTGTGGCATTTTGTACTTTGTACATAAAGCTTTTTTTTCCAAGCTGTATCCTGACTCAGAAGGTATTCCTTGCTTCTGGAAACTTGCAGTAGTTGACACAAAAATTGTGTTTCCACCAAAGAAGATTTAATTCTGAACATAGGTAAAAGTGAACATGATAGTTATGTGGGAAGAAAATGAAGGTGCATGTAAGCACCCTGTATCTTTTTTTCTTCTCCTCATAAATGTTATTCATATTGGTTTTTGAAAAGCCGTGTGGTTGGTGCAGCGTAGACTGTCAATAAATATCAAGTCATTTTCTGTGTTAAATTCAATTGCTCTGTCAACAAAATATTTTCTTTTCATGTAATTATTTTACTTTCATGAGCTGATGATTCTTACTACTTTATCCTATTTTAGAATCCCCACATGAAAGAGAGAGATGATATTATCAATGTATCAATAGTTATCTGATGAATCAAGAGCTCTTTGCTCTACCTTTGGAAAGTACTTTTTTTTTCATTCTCTATGCTATAAGAAATTTTAAAAGACCTGTGTGAGCTGCAAGGTATGTCTGTACTGGTTCCTTATACTCACCTCCTCTCTTCTTTGTCTTCTCTCAGATTGTTTGATGTGTGCACCGTGTCACGAACAGACAGAGAGACCAAGTTAACATTGGTGTTTGAACACGTGGACCAAGACTTGACTACTTACTTGGATAAAGTTCCAGAGCCTGGAGTGCCTACTGAAACTATAAAGGTATTTCAGAAGAAAGATGCTGGATACTCTTTCAGAAAGTATAAGATAGGAAGGACACAGAGATAAATCATAAAGCCCTTACTCAGGCAAACTGCATTTTAATGGTGTAGGACTTATCAAAAGTGTAGGATCATATCAAAAGTGAGTAAAACCCAGCTTGGGACATGAGTTGCAATGCAACAATCTGTATTCACTAACTGAAGTATTCTCTTTGTAGAAATGTTGTACTTGTTTTTTTCTCTTTTAGATTTTAAATCCCCTGACTCTCTCCCATTTTACTGCAGTCCTACCAAATGTAGCATCTCAAATCATTAAGAATGATCTTTGCTCACAGCTATGGGCAGATCATTGCATTACTGTTTAGTCCAAGACTGCTTTAACCTTCCCTAGAAGGTGGCTGATAGAGTGCTGGATATTGTTAGAATTGATAAGATAAATTCTATGTTTCTACTCCATTCTCTTTGCTTTCTGTTTCCCCAAGACAGTCCTTTCCTTGCATGTCCCTCTGACTAGAAAGGTATCTATACATCTCAAGAGCAGGAGATGTTCACCATGGACTTGTTGGGAGGGTGCTTGAGCTCATTCTCAGCAGAGGACAGAGGAAGTGCTCAAGGAAGGGGGTAGCATGACCAGTTGTAGAAAATGGAAAGTCTCTTAGGAACTGGAAGCATGCTCATGAAGTTTTCCATCATGTCATCTTATACTCTGCATCTGCAAGGGAGAACCTCTTCCCGAGATAGGAATTGCTTGTATTACTGATACTAAAACATGTATTCCAACTCCTCTTTTCTCCTGGGAATTTCACAGTGAAGTGCTACATCAAGGAACATAGTTTGAAATGTTTGACAATATGTTTAGGCCTGGAAAAAGATGCAGAGGGATTGATGTTCCTACATTTTGACTACCTACCTAACAATTCTTTTGATTTTTCTTTTTCATAATGAGAGCTAATTTATGCTTTCAGAGAAGGATTGCCTTGCATTTGTATAAGTACTTTCTGGAGGTATGTTGTGTCTTCTTAGTCTGGCAAAAGTCCTGAGGGAGGAAAAGATGAGAAAAGAAAACATAAAAACCTGTCTGAAATTTAGTTGTTTTAATATTTTTTGTTAACAGCTTCAAACTTAGGAGTTGTTTGATCTTTCTGTATAAAATGAGACATAACACTGATAAAGATCTTTTCACTTGTATCAAAGTCACAAATGTATAACATCAGCCAGTTCCAGCAACTGTATTTTTTAAGCCACCCTGAGTGGATAAAAAAAAAAAAAAATTGAAAAAAATGATACAACCTCAATTCAGTCCCAGCAGAAGACTGGAATGTACCTCTTGCATTTGAAGGGCCCTTTTATGTTAACACTTCTAGGGTTCTACAGCCTTCTAGGGCTTTGATGCTACCTAAGGAATCTGTATATCAAAGTACCTAACATGGTAACAGTAACATAAAAGGTAACTGACATCCTATCTTACTAAATGTATCAAAATAGATGGGAACTGAATGACCGAGCCTCTGAAATTTCTTTGAAATATCTTCCAAGCAATGTTTCACATGAAGCAAATGGAAGAGGTGAGCACTGGATTGAAATGCTTCCAATTTTCTAAAATCCTGTTTTAAATTCACACTAGTAGATTGTAGTACGTATGCACAAATATGCATTTCATGGCAGTTTTATGCTTGTGAAGGAAAATGTTGGTTTTACTTTTGAAAAGCAAGTGCTATTCTGCTGTTGTGTCATTTCTTGAATTCTGTTTAGGACAGGAATAAAAAAAGAGATCTAGTTAAATTAAATTGGACCTTGTTACTTTACTATTTACGTACCTTATCCTGAAAACACACAGTTTATGGAGGTACTTTTGCTGATAGTCTCTGAGGATTGATGACATAAGGAAGGTTCTCAGGGCTTATTCCTAATGCATTTCGATACCTTTCTAATGATAATGTATTTATGGATGTTTCTGGTGGACACTGAGGCAAAGCATAGTTCTCTTGGCTGCAGGGAAGTATTACCATTTTGCAGTAACTGAGCATTTAACCCAGAGAACATACATCGTTAAATGACTAATCTGACTTTTTATAGTTTGGCTTTTGAGGTTAATATGGATTTGTACTTCATTTATTTTCCAGAATTGCAGACAATTTGTGTAGAGTATTTCCCCTTACCACTAGCACAGTACAAAACAACTGCCAGTATTGTAAGACCATCTGTTAAAGTTCTGTGTGTGTCAGCAGCACAGAGGTACCAAATGAGCTGAGTAAGCTCTGGATAGCTTGAGTTGAAGGATCTAATATACTTCTTTGGCACCATGGTGTAAACTCAACAGTTATTAGTGGAACTTGAAAGACATAAAATTACTACGAGAGAAGTATCAGTCCCAGAAGATCCTTTCTCTGTGAATTAACTATTACTATTACGTACCATTTGAGGGTGGGAGACTCAGCTTTTGCTGGTTTGGGGCATTCTGGGGTTTTTAGTTACTAACTGTCAAGGAATATACGGGACAACAGTAACACTTTAAAAATTTCTGTTATGTTTAGAAGATAGTAGTCAGACTGTAGCAGTTCAAGGAAGGTAACCACATAGATCATTTAAACACAACTAACTCTTTTGTCCTAATGCTGCTCAGCAATGTCTTTCCAATGTCTGCATCCCTTCAGCAGGAGTCCTTCAGCAGGAGTCACCCCAGAGGATATCTTAGGAACATATCCATTGGTACCCATAAAATGATGGAAGAGGGGCAGTTCCATTTTGAGGCATTACGTAGTAGCGGGACTGCTTATAGAGGATGCAGGGCAGACCTGCTCAGCTCCCCTCCCTGTCTCCAGAAGCATGAATTCCTATTTCTGTGGCTGTAGCTCCGAGTTATACGTTATTCTAGAAGAAGGTATTTTAATTCTTTTCTAATGAGGTACTTCCATTTTTCTATAATGGAGTGTTCTAGAGAGAGGAACAATGTGATCCCAAATGCTTGTGGACATGGCACTCACCTTTGAAAGAGAACTATGTTCGAGCCTTTAAACTAATTAATATGTCTTTAAATCCTGGATTATAGTCCTGCTTCCCATATTAGACCTAATTAATATTTATTCTGTATGGGATGAATCAGAATCAGCAATGACAACACCTTCCTCCTGTCCTGTCCTGTCCTGTCCTGTCCTGTCCTGTCCTGTCATGTCCTGTCTCCTCTCCTCTCCTCTCCTCTCCTCTCCTCTCCTCTCCTCTCCTCTCCTCTCCTCTCCTCTCCCCTCCTCTCCTCTCCTCTCCTCTCCTCTCCTCTCCTCTCCTCTCCTCTCCTCTCCTCTCCTCTCCTCTCCTCTCCTCTCCTCTCCTCTCCTCTCCTCTCCTCTCTTCTGATCCTCTCCTCTTTCCTTCCTGGGATACTCTTTAACTTTAGGGCAGTTTCTTTGGAAATGGAAGGTATGAGTTCAGTTTCCTTAGGACACATCTGTTAGTCATGCATAGGTCTTTGGTAATGTTAATGCCATTAGCAGTTGAGAGAGATTTGGCTCATTAGGAAGTTTTGTTAGTTGACATAAGGCTTGTGAAAATGGGAATGACACATCTCTGCCACAGAATGGAGATCTTTTTATTTATTTTTTCAAAGGTTAACAGGCCACTAGAGCATTATGATGTGTTAGTCTTTGAGACTGAAGTGTGTTTAAGCTGGATGATCACATTTTGATACAATGCTTGCGACGCTGGTATGTGTTTTGGATCCCAAAGGATTTGGATATAGGTGTGGTTGTTATAACCCTAGTTATATTTTTAGTATGGAAATCACGGGCATGCAAATTAATTGAAGCATGTGCAGTTAAGCTTGGCATAGCTAACCTACTGCAATGTATATAACAATACAGAACTTTAAATTGCTATATCCATGTGATGATTTGGTATATAGAGTTAGGTGTTTTAGGCTTACTGGAGTTTTCTCCAGCCATCTGGCCAAGGAATCTGTACGAATGAGAGAGGATAACAAACTGTTAGCTAGTTTCTTTTTGATTTTAGTAGTGAACAAAGCTAACTTTGCTAGCTAATGTCATTGTAAGTAAACCAGTGGCTTGTAATAGTTTTCTTCATCAGAAAGATGAAGAAATTGTAATTCAGAAGAAAATTGAAGAAAATGTAATTCATCAGAATTACACATGCTAACTGGGCTGTGTATGCTTTCAATCTGACAGTCAGCAGATAAGGGAACAGAACAAAGGTCTTTGGTATAGCAAGTGCATACATTATGTATTGTGGGGTGCTAGAAGACCAGGGAATGATCTACCCTCCTCTGTGATCTAAGAATCACCATGGCATTCACCACAGCCTGGAACAGGGCAGCCTGTAACAGGGACAGAACAGGATTTAAGGTGTATCCTTTTCTCTGGTGTTTACTGATTCCTCACTCAGCTGAATGGCTTTTGTGGATATTGTTTTTCTGTTTCTCCTTTGCACAGGAAGCCTAGATCTCTATCTGATTCAGATATCCAGATTTTGCTATTTAGATGCTACTTAGACCGTACAGCAGTGAACCCCATTTCCTTTTGTGGATTTATCTGATAGTAGCCTATAAATCAAATTTTAAAATATTAACTCAGTCAGTTTTATGTCTTGGAACAAAAGTTGCTGTTACATCCCTGTGCTCTTCCTCTAACTTACGTTACCTGCTAGCAAACCAGGTGGGCTGGCCACGTCTTTGCAGGGCTCTTAGAATATTAATATGAAGATGTTACTTCTCAGAAAGCAAACCAGTGTTTGGTGTTGTGAGGTGAGTCATCAGCCATCTGCCACGGTTGTACCTCCTCAGTTGATCACGTATGAGATGTGCAGCAGATGTCACACAATCATGCAATTCTGAAAACAGCACAAGGTATTCCAGGAAAACAGATTCGCCAGCGCTGACACTCTTCAGAGTGAGGCTGTGTTTTACATCTAAATTAAAAGTCACTCCTTTACACGTAGCCGCACTAAAAAAGAGCTTACAACAATTAATAACAAAGATACTAAGGGAAGAGCTGTTCATAATTTTTTTTCCCAGCAGTATTTTTGTAGAAAAGAAAAAAAACAAAGCTTAGTGGGGAACTGAGAGCCCACAAATAATGGATCAGATCCCCAACTGATGCAGAGAGGTGTAAATCCATTAGCTTCAGTGAAACAATGGCAGTTTATGGCTGCTAAGGATCTTGTTCTTTGTGCAGTATTTTCCAGCAAATTTTGTTCTGAAACCATATTATGAATTAAAGAAGAATTGTGACCGTAAATAAATGGAAAACAAAATGACTGAGCTGTGTTGTTACCGTTGGTTAAATCTTTTTTTTTTTTTCTCTGTTATCCTACTGTCAGGGGTTGGACTGCTGCATGGAAGGGTAGCAAGAGAGAGAGCAGGTGCCCTGCACAAGTGGCAGCTCTGAAGGAACTACACCTTAAAAAGAGGATGTTCTCCAAATGGCGGTGGTGGTTCCCTCTCTTACAGGCGCTGTCATTTCTTTTCCATACTGCTGCTGCATGTCGAGACGCAGCCACGTCTCTGGTGCAGTTGTGGAGGGGGCAATGTACAGGCTGACCGAGGGGCTTGGTGGAGTCATGACTTGAATGAAGAGACTGCTCAGCGCAGGATGTTTTGAAATTTAATGTTGTGTCTGTCCAGTTACTTCCTTCACCTGGGCCATCTTACTGCCACATATTTTAATGATGGTGGAATTAAATATCCCCAAATCCCTACCACTTCCAAATTCAAATGCAAACACTTACAAACTGATGGTAGGGTATAGTTGTTTTTTTGTAATGCTGTAGCCCAAGACAGCCTAGACCTCCGTTGCTTGCAGACTGAGTGCTCACAAAAATGCGAGGCACTCCAATAATTCTAAATCACCCTGTCCTGAGCAGAGTGATTTAAAATCATTGGAGCGCTTCACATTTTTTCAGTTGTTCCAGTTTGGAAAGCAGTCAAGCAACATTGTAGCATAATGCATGAAAGCAACCTGCCTGAAGTAATAATTTTAGTCTCTCGAAACAATGACACAATTACAAATTCTGTCACTGAAAAGACGTCTATCAAGGACTCTCTAAATAGACATCTCAACCTACTTTTCTTTTATGGTCCCAACTCTCAAGGCAGCAGCATGGTCCATTGTGGCTCTAAGGGATGCATCCTCCTTTGAAGTCAGAAGGAAGCCGGGGGGGCTTCATTGTTTTCCATAGATGGAGGGCCAGAAATCATCTTTATTCAGGAAGTCAAAGGGAATTAAGACATTGTAGAGATTCTGAATTGTGGTAAGGGATGGAGAGTCAGTCTTTGGTAGAAGAGCATTTCTAATGTAGTCGTTGCAGAATTGCAGCATTACGGGCCCTGGAAATGAAATGTTGCAATCAGCTCATTTAATTCCTCTTAATTTTGCAGAGCTGCACATTGATGTGATGAAGAAAAAAAGAAAGAAAGAAAAAAAAAAAGCTTATGAGTCTACTGTTCTGGATTTCCTTGAGATGCTCTTGGATTATTAGTGACACTGGGTTTTTGCTATTGGAACATCAGTGTGGTAGCGACTGCTATGTGAAATGCTTTGATGACACTGAAAGAAAGAAAGGGAGCACGTGGTAGGAATAATGCTCAAGCAGATGTAAAAGTGGGGCTAGGCTGCCAGGCAGCGTGTCACAGACAGTGCCATTCTGTTCAGCAGCGAGCCAATGGCAGTTCCTAGGAGCGGGGAGGATTTTCAAGATGCTTTCCTTTGTCTCGTTGCGGTGTTGTGTGGTCGCAACTTGTTCTGCAAGTAAATTCTGCCTCGGTGATCAGCAGAAGTGTCACTCATGTTTTCAGAGTCTTCCTCTTCATCAAAGATGAGATGCTACAGTTAAAGTAATTAGGGGAAAGCTGTTGCAGCTCACAGTGTGCTTAAAGCAGCAGCAGAACAATAGACTGAAATGTTCAGATTTACCCATGTTCTAGAGTTTGCTTGCGAGCCATATGTTACTTTTGACAAGTAATTTGAAGGTCATACTGCAGCAGATGTGAGATAGACAGGAGACGTTCAAAGAGCTGTTATTGATTCATACGGGGTAGATAGGAATCACTTTCTTAATAGCAGTTTCTGCACTAGCAAGAGGTCAGGGCCTTATGTTCTACATATGCACAAAGCTATACCTCACCCCAAAACAAGCAGACAGCACTGGGGAAGAGGAGACAGAATGGCACAAATTGTGATGAGGTAGGTATTTGGGAAACCTGACTTACATTTTATTTACTTGTTGAACCCCAGAATCTAATTGTTGAACTCAGCTGATCTGGGACTAGAAGCATTACTACAGGGTACGTCTCCCTTCTTAGAGAACCCAAGTTATTACAGCTCAGATTCTCAGTACTAGATATTCACAAAGTATCTATATTTATTCATGGCAAATATACAGCTGTGGTGTAAAATAAATATTCAGAAGGTTGCCACAGACAATGCTTAGCTAGCAGAAGATAATACAGTAATCAAATAAATTGTTCCAAAACTCTCTTTTCCACCCAAGAGAAATTTAATACTCTTGCACTAACTGCGTGCACTGCTTTCATGCCAGTGAGTAGGCAGGTTATTGTATCAAACAGTAAAAATTAAGCATATTACTTTAGTGGCACACTGATTTACTCAAGATATGTCGTGTTCATTTGTCTTCCTCCATGACAGATGTATTTAGCTTATGCCAGAAAATAAAGTCCCATACTGGCAGGGATTTTTTTTTTTTTTTGACCTATTTTCCTATGTAGAACTTAAAATTAGCCTTAAGAATTTTTTAATTATTCATACACATAGGCATATATATATAGTTGCATAAATGCATATGTGCATATGTAATTATTGTACAAGCCCCCTAACATGTATGCAGCAAAAAATGTTGCTATTTCAGCAACTGGGAGAAGAGGAAAGGGAAACTCGGTGATTGTCACTACCATGTAGGAAGTTCATGATCCAAAAATAGCTGTGGGCCAGACAAGTCCAGAATGAGAAACCCAGGTGCTTAGAGAAGAGTCAAAAGTACAATAGAAGAACACAGAAGGGGTGGCCCCACTCCCGTGCTTGGGAAGTAGTTCGGAGTATACCATACTTGTATGTATATACAAAAAGGCATGCTGCACACACACATACACACACGTATACACACGCATGTATACGCACACATGTATACAGATACAGATATCCACGTACACCTGCCGATTCCCAGAGTCCATCCCATAGGCCTCTGTTCCAGCGCACCGTTGGGTACAGCTGAGCTGCATGAGGGCTGTTGCATTAGGTAGGGAATAAAATGGGTCCCAGCCGAGACTGCACCTCTCCCTCCTACTCGTGTGGGATCAGAGACCTATGGAGAGCCCCTGTCCCACTTGCCTCTGCAGGTCCTGGAACAGACACAGGTCCTCCCTCTGCTTTCCATCCTGTGGCCCTCAGGGACAAAACTGCAGAGAAGCACCAGCCGCTGCCGTCAGCCAGCAACATTCAGCTGCTGAAGCGACCAAAGCCAAAACTCCTGACACTCAAAGAACTTCTGGTGGTTTCAACTCAATGTTCTCTGCCCATGCTAATCCCATTTTCTAGTCCTTTCCTCCTTCCATCCTTCCCCTCCACCTGCGTTTTTTCACCTCATGTTCACTCTGTATTTACGCTGTATAACACTTGTTTGTTCTTTCCCTCCCTCCACATCTTTTATCTCCATCACTTTCCATTCCATTTCCCTTCTCCCCTCCTAACTGACTCTACTGCCATTAAGAAATAATACCATGGAACTGTCACACTGTTTCTCCACCTGGGGTCTGTCTTGTCCATTTTATTTGTGAGCTTTTAATGGAAGAGACTGTGTGAATACCCTTGACTGTACAGTGCCCACCATAATAGGTTGTCCTTTTTGGCTGGCCTTTACACAATACCATGTTAAACATGAGTCATGATAATCATACCCTACACCAGCATTATTCGACTAAAATTGTGCTTGTCCTCTGTTCTGCTCACCCCCCACCAAAGCCACACTTCACACATTTACACAACTGCTTCCTTTATGTATCAGTGCTCTGTAATCAGCGTGTGGTTCATGTTACAGTTTTCTCAGGTTTCAAAGTGAAATCAAATGAGCTTTCTTCCATTTTGAGAATATCCTTCTTTTTAAGAAGTCCAAACAAAGACACACATTATTAGTAAGTTCGCAAACAGCTGCCAAAAGACAGAAAATTAAGAATGGAAACACGAGTGAAATAACAGAAATACTGTTTGGTGTTTGCTCTTTGTGAGACAGCAAGGGAAAATATTTGGGGATTAAAATGATTAATTTATTTGTAGTTTTAATAAAGCAGATGTGGTTTTGTAATATTTGCCAATGTCAGTGCTCCAGAGCAGGACTATGGGGCAAATCCTTCTGTGGTATAGCTGTTGGCTTCTTAGGGTTACTCCAGGAGTGAGTGTGGTGCAATGCTATTAGCATCAGTTAGCAAGCAGCCTTTCATTTGTTTTCAAGTAAAGCATGAACAGTTTGCAATTAAGAAAGAGCAAATTACAAAGGCTTAAGCTCCTAGATCAAAATCTGTCCTTAATTTTTGGGCTGGAAGCCTTATCCAAAAACTCATAAACACTAGTATTTTAGGTTCTTTTTACTTCTCTGTTATTGTTACAGCCATATAGTACTACCACTTATGTCAGTATACACAAAACATCTAAAATCATGTTGGAATATATACCTGAGCCTTCTGGTTCAACTTCAGACCTTAAAAGAGAAACCCCAAAGGGAGCAGAGGCTCTGCTCCAGCAAAGCACTTAAGCTTCTGCTTAATTTTATGTAAACAGATTGCTCCAGCTTCGAAGAAGTGAGGTTGAAAGGCTGCAAATTGGAGGAGCTAACAGAGCAGGATCAGTTGTTATCCTTTTTTACTGACCTGATGAATTCCAAAGTTAGAGCAAAGAAGAAATGAAACTGTTGTTTCTGTAGTCTCAGATTAGTCATAAACATGTATTTTACTTGTATTTAAATGCTTTGTCAGATCAAGGAAGTTCCCTCAAAATGTACGTGTAAGCCAATAATCTTTGGAACCAGACTCCTGACTATTTACAAAAGTGTGTCATAGTTGGTCATCATAGTAAAATCACTCAGTAATGGAAAAGGGCTCTGCAGGATCATAGGTTTAACACAATGGCTTGCTTGTTTCTTGTTTTATTAATATCATAACTGTTCTGACCACAGAATTTACCCCATTTGCCTTTGCAAATCTTGACCCTTGAGAATACCCATTTAAAAGAAGCTGGTTTTTACCATTCTGACCAATGCCTAAACACCAGTGCACCATATCTTTATTAATGTTGAACAGTATCTTATACCATAAAGGGCCGATTGAAATGAGAGGATTGATTGCAAAGAAAGTTACTGCTCAACATTTTTCACTGTTGCTAAATATGTGACTTTACAAACAGCACCACTCAGTTTTTTAAATATTTGTAAGATGTCTAATTTCTTTGATCTATGCAATAGGAAGCATTGCATTGTAACTTTAAAATGCCAAAAATAATCAAGACATGTTATCCATCTTTTAAGAGCATTTCTTTTGCAAGCCAATAAATTCAGCTGCTGAATTTTTGTCCTTTGTTTTAGGATGTGACAGTTCTGTTGCATAACTACAATTAAGGAATCTCAGAAGGCTCCAAATGTTACAATATTCTGTGAATGCAAATGCAGAGTCAGTTTTCGTTCAGTTTTACAGCAGGGAAGGGGCACTGGAATGGCAGCATGTTGCCTTTTTTTAACATCTAATTTATGATTCATTCTAAAATATTCTTTCATTTGGAATTAACTTCAGATATTCCTGTTCTGACAAGTAGAGTAAATATTTTAGCAAGGACTTTTTAGAGAGAAATTTTGACAGTAACATACTCCTCCCTTAGTGTTACAAAGGAAATGCTTGCTATCCAAACCCCAACTCAGCATTTTAATGGAAATGGTTCCAAAAGAATACGTAGGATGTTACAAATGTAAAATGCATTTAATGAAAGAGTATACAGATGTCTTTCATGTATTTTAAATAAAAATGTCTAATTTGAGACTTGAGAAACTCAACAGTGATCTTTGAGCCATATGCTTGTTATTACAATAGTATGTTGTGTATAACTGTCATTCAGTGAGAAACAACACAGACCAAAAAGGAAAAGACATATAAAAACGTGAAGCTAAGGGAGGAGAGACCATCTTACAAAGCGTTTTTGATTACGTTTTTGCCTTGATCAGAATATATCCCTTTCTTGCTTTTTTGTTTGTTCACATAATTCCTACATATGTTTCTATAGGGTTTATTGAAGACATAGGAAAAGGAGAATAGAGGCCAAGCTGCGTGGGCTATAGTGAACCAAAACTGCAAAGAGATGCATACTTGACAGAGAGTTTAAAATAAAATTAAACCACAGTTTCTTTGCTTGGTTTCTGGAGCAGAAAGTCGCAAAACAAGCAGAAAACTTTTGGTTCTTGATGAAATGGTTAGTTTAGCTTCCTTACCTCAACTGCTCTGAGTATTTCAGACTTTAACCTTCATTTCAATGAAAAGAATTTAAACCTACTTCAAATTAGGCTTATGTCTGTAAAGCTGGGGCCTTGGAAAATGTTTCAGAAGTATCTTTAGCCTTATGTTTGCATTTCGTTCCCTTACAAATGTGGTGGAGGTAACCTTGATTTGCTAGTTAGTAGAGTCACGCTTTATTGTGACAGAAAACTAAGAACAGTCCTTCAGTGAAAATAACAAAGACCTACCCCATGGTGATTGATGAGAATGTTGTACAAGTGAAATGAGCTGGAAAGTCATCATCTTGTCTTTTCCTTTGCCACAGGAAAAGCATAACAGAGAGATTTCTTTTCTTCTGGTCCTGATAAGGAGTCTAACGAAGCATAAGGAGAGGTTACACAGCATGGAAATGTGTTACACCCAGCTGCTCACTAGCTTGCAAAGCTGCAGTAAATAATACAGTTGCTATTTAATAAACAAAAGAAAACAGAAGTCCTTTGATAGTGATCCCTAGCCTCTCTCATTTGTTCTTCTAAAGACACAGTTTGCTTCTTCTTAATTGACTGTCTTTTTGGAATAACATAGAGTTTGATATTGTGTTGTACGATTTGTAATGTTTTCTTTGTTGATAGGGAAAACAAAAGACATCTTTCTAGGGCCTGATTCAGCAAAGTACATGTGTATGTGCTCCAGGTTGTCTGGGTCGTAGCAAGCTTTATTCTCATAGCTTTTCTATGAATGGTTACAGTGAAGATACACAGGAAGACGTGTAGTTTTCTTTTCCAAAATAGCTTAGGTAATCAATAGCATACTTTTTTTTTGCTTGTCACAAGTTACTGTCTGGGGATGTATTTGTCACAAGCTGCATTTGTCACGTGCATCCTTTGTGACATTTTGCTTTTAAAAGATACTGCTTCATGGATGCAGTTTGTTCCACTGATAAGCTCTTTTTACAAGTTAACTTGTACCGTAACTTTAGCTCTTTATGAAAAATCTCTTTGCTTAGAGTTTATTCTGTTTAGCATTTGGAGAGGGTGTTGTGCCTGTGAAACATTGGACACAACCTTCTTCCCTCCCAAGAAGACTGCTGACTCATGTTGTACCTTTCTTCCCCTTCCTCAGTCATAGAGTGGCCGGGGTTGGAAGGGACCTCAAAGATCACCTAGTTCCAACCCCACTGCTGTGGGCAGGGATGCCACTCACTAGATCAGGTTGCTCAGGGCCTCAAGCTTCACCCTTACCCCTCAAAACAGAGCCAGTTTCTGTCTGTTGTGCTAACATTACGGAGTAGGCTCATTGCTCTTTGTGTCACCAGAGATGAAGATGCCTCTTTTTTTAAGAACCAGTCAAGTGTTCAAAAGAAAACAAGGCCAGGTTAACACTAATTTACGCTAATGTAAATCAGTGTCAGTCTTCTCAGAACTGGAGGGGCTATGGCCTGTGGCACTTTGGAGAGACTCAGCAGATGTGTGGGACCATAACCCACCACTGCAGCCACTCCTGGGAGCATCAGCCTACCTTTTAGAAACAAAGACACGCTTTGAGCAAACACCCCAGGCACATCACTGCCGTTTACCATTTGCTGTATCTGCAATCCAGCAATGAGCTGCAGAGGCATGCTAATAACTGGCATCTGCTGAAGTACCTTGCTTGCTAATCACCTGCCCATGGGAGGCAGCAACCCAAAGAGATGAAGTAGGACCACAGAGCCTGAAAGTGAGTCCAGGAGAGGAAATGGCTGAGTGAATATGGGGTGCAGTGAAGGCATGAAGAGAAGGGTCAGAACAGGGGATGGGGCAGGAAAGAGCAACAAGTTGCAATAAGGGAGGAAAGAATGAAGTAAAGAAAAAGGTAGGAAGTCATCAAAGAAAGGAGACAGTAATAGACCCTGTAAGTGGAAGGGAATGGGCAGCCATTCCCCTCTTCTGGTGCTATGGGAAGTTACGCATGCTTTTGGTGAAAACAAAAGGCTTTGTGCACTTGCTTGACTCCTCTTGCAAAATCTCTTCTCTGTACTTTGTCTGTAGAATAAAGTGCCTGCCTGTTCCCCTTGTAAAGCTGTTGGTTCAAGAGCTATTGATTTTTTAATTTAGCGTTAATACAATTGCAAATTAATTGCTTCTGTAAATAGGGAGAACAACTCAAGTGGCTGAGTGCTCCCAAGAAACAATTCTGTTTTTCACTATGTTTGACTTAGGTGTGGTAAGGCATCAGTAAGATTCTCATCCTGGAGAATATTTTGACAGTTCATAAAATGCTGTAACACTATTGCAACTCTGTATGTACAATTCTTGGGTTGAGGCTCCTCATTAAGCTGGTTCCACTGTCCCCTTTCAGCTCTTCCTTGAAGACCATTTCCACCCATAACTTAAATCCAAGAAATCTTTTATTTTCTGTACATCCTTGGTTTTCTTGAAGGTTATTACACCTTTATAACTGAAAGCAAACTCTAAATCTTTGGATTCTTTTTGGAGTACTTAACAAACATTAACCAGTTAATCTTTGCAACACTCATGAAGTAGTTAACCATTATCCCTGAATTTATAATATGGAGCAACAGAGGAAGCAAAGTTAAATGAACTGCTGGGACTAGCAGTCAGTAATTGACCCCAGTGTTGAGCCGTTGTACAGCACTGAAGAGCATCATGATACTTCAGCCATGCGAGTGCAACAGAAGCAGAAAAAAATTATTGAAAAGTGGGTTTTTTAAAATGCACAACTCACCCTTATTTATCATGTATGTTATGGATTGTCTTCTTGCTTTCTTCTCTGTTAACATCTTTAGTAAAAATCATTATCTGTTTATTATGAGAGCATCTAACTCTAGGTGATTTGCTGTATTGCAATGTCTGGCGTCATGTTGGGACTTCTGTCTTAAACATCATCTACAATTTTCTGAAGGTCCTATTGATTCTAATAGGTTTGGGAGAATGGAAATATGGAAATACTAAAAAGCAGTGGGGCCAGTACCGGTGTTTGAAAACTGATTGATGTATGTATGTGCCTTCACTGGGCTTTGGCCGAGTTTGATATGAGGCCATCTTCTTTGTCAGCTTTAAAGTACCGTGAATTAATATGCTGGATTTCTACACTTTTTGATGATGTTAGCAATCAAAATGAATTAGGCTCAAAGTCCAAACTCTGAAGTAACCCCATTTCCAAATTCACAAAATTTACTCAGCTATCCTGCCAGCCTGTTTTACAGTGCCTTGAGATCTTAAATATCTTTATATACCACAAAATACCTTTCTTTACATATGAGGAAATGGAGCAGACCTGTGTTATACTAAGTTTAAACAAGTTTTCTGTTAAACAGAAAAGGCAGGACTGGGTTTATATCATTGAAGGAGCCATGGGAATTAGATGCTCAAGGTCTTTGTATTTTAAATGTTTGGATTTTTAATCCTGTAGGATCTTATTAACCATTTTTTTTCCTTAGTTTTTAAAAAATATAACTTATTTTCTTGTCGTGCAGGTGTTTTGTAGAGAACGTGCATTTTTAGTGGATTTTTTTTTCTTTTTTTAAAGAGAGAGAGAAATTAAAGAAGCAGTCTTGAGCCTTTTGTGTCTAGCCAAGGATTTGTTGGTTTTCAAAAAAGTCTTGGCTGAAATGTTCAAAGTTGCCTTGGGTGTAGGAGATCTGGTCATCCAAATCCCCTGGGATACTTCTAAAGTCCCGGCCTTTGTTGTTATGTATCGGTGTATAAACAAATCTCAGCCTTCTTGATGGCACACGGCGGACAAATCCAATGAGAATTTCCGCAGAAATGTCAGCAATGTTGCCAAGGTGTTGATAGACCAGTAGGGAGAGTAGTCTGTCATAAATCTCTATGTATTTACATAATTTGAATGCTCCTCTGGACCTGAATCCATGTGATCTAAGCTGTTTGCACTTGATTTTAAGCATGCTTAGATGCTAGTCTTTGTTCTGAAGCTAGCCCTTGTTGTGCTCAGGTGATAATGTAGGACAGTCATCTCCCAGGGCCTTCCACATTACCTCCGGTGTTAGCTTAAGTTAGCAGTCCTCAGAAGATAGATTTACAGATTTACTCTTCTAGCAGACTTCACCTCCTGAGTCCGAAGCTGTTTGTAAAGCATTTTTCTTGATGTATATGCACAGCATTGTTTCAGCTTTCTAATCACTGACCAGCTGGCTTGTTAGTGAATAGAGCTGTGGGCCCCCTGCCATATTTCATGTGAGGTCTTGGCTGGGTGGCCAAGCAGGCAGCCTGCAGCCAGTGTCAAAGCAATTCAAGAGGTATTGGCACAGCAGTGTCCCCATTAATTTCTGCTTGTCACATGCTGTCATGCAAGTTACACCAGAGAGGAAATGACCGTTAAAAAAAAAAAAAAGTACGCTTGTGGCACTTGGTCCCCTCCAGACGTTATCCCCGAGGTTAAACAAGTGGATACAATTAGCTGCTATCCACAGACAGCTGCAGGGAAGGAGAAGCCGAGATCTGGGCCCCACAGCAACGTGTCTTTCCTGTTAGCGAGGAGTGTCAACTGTCAACATATGTCATATTTTTAACCCTTCCCAGAGTCTGAGTAGATTAAAAAGAGCTATTATGGCCAACAGCATCACGAAGGTGCTGGTAAATAGCTGCAGCGCTGACTGAGCAGCATGCTCCACCAAGGAAGGGGTCTTGCTTGTTGGTATATTCCTTGTGAGGACAGGTGTGGAGGAGAATCGGCTCATCCGTGGTTGATAATTTACTGTCTGTAGACTCTGGCAGGGAGTGAGACAGTGATTTCTGTGCAACTCCTCCCAGAAGCATAATGAAGTTGTTGAAGGGAGCCTCATCCAGCTTTCCGAATTTTCTGGGTAGACTAATTTCTCTGATTACATCAGGAGAGCTTTCAGAAAGATTGCCACAAGTGACAACACACTTAGGATGTCCCAAAATACAACTTGGGAATGCAGAAGCAAAGTCTGCAAAGAGGAAATGGCGATGTCCCAAGATGAGAGAAGTGTATACTAAGCATATTAGAAGCAATCAAAAATCTTGTTTAAAAACTGAAAGCATTAAATTCTACTGAGAGGTGATAAAGAGAGGAGAGTACGTACAGTGCTCCAGATAGATTGACTTCAGCCAACTGGAAGTCTGCTATTTAGCCCAAAAGGAATAGGCTCATAGCATCTGTTGCAAGAAAGCTGGCTTTTCTTGTTGCAAGTAGTTGAAATTATATGAAAGGTATTCTCCAAAATTCAAGCTGCAATTCTTCCTGAGCTATCCAGCTTGTTCTGGTGTAGCACTTAGATACTAAATTTTGACTGAGGTCAGTCCCCAGACATGTGCCAGAAGAGTCAGAACTAATGCACACAAACTGCAGATGCTATTTCAAGTCATTTGTATTGGGCTTACCAATCAGGTGAGCCAGTAAAGAGTTTGGGGAATTTCTCGGTTTATTTTAGTTCTCATCACTTTTTCAGATGTTCTGAGGAATAAAAGAACAGAGTGGGTAAGAACTGTCAGACCATGATGCACTATGAGATATTACTGTATCCAATATAGTGTTATGAAAAGCTTGTAATAAAGTAATGTTAAAAGAAATTTCCCAGAAAACATTTGGGGATGTACAAAACTGTGATGATATCACCCAGAGACATGGGGAAAACTTCTGTTTGTTTACTTATCTAGGCTCAGATCTATAAATTCTGTTGAGATGTGCCTTTTATTCATTTTTCTACTGGATGCAAAGAGTAGAAAGGTTTGAACAGTAAAAAAAGTTGTTAATCATAAAAATACATTCACCTGCTGTAAAAAAATTCATGTCCAAGACAGGTCTTGGTAATAGTGTCACATTTGCCAATTTCTATCAAATCAATAAAAGAAAATTCCTTTCTGTTCTCATATAATTTGGATGTATTTTCTCTTTAAAATACCAGTATCCAAGTAGGAAACATGTGTCTCATTTGCATGCCTGGTAGTTCCACCTTGATGGGAATTTTTGGTACACTGAATCACTGACAGTAAGTAGGCCAACAGTTATGTAGGTTTCCTTTCAGTCCTGCAAGTTCTTCTCATCAAATATGAATAATAGCAGCTGACACATTAAAACTTGAAAGATCTGTATTGCAAACTGACTTCTCAGGTGTTGAGCTATAAAATGAAAAAAATGAAGTGGAAAGGCTTATAGCCACTAAAATTAATTTTGTTCTGTCTGAAATGAAATGCATTCATATGTGTATATATATACATGAGTGTGTATATATATATATATATATATATGTATCCCACAGATGTTAAGTACAAATTCCATATTGAATGTGGTTTTTAGTTCACAACTACTGAGATCAGTATGAAAATCTGGCAGTATTAAAATACTGATAAAACAGACATGTATTAAAATTGACATTTTTAAAGTCCTGTAAAATAAAAATCCAGGCCTCCATTTTAAGGGAAGCCTCCAATGAGATTATACAAAACACTAAAACGTATACGTGCATGCATGTAGACAGACGTATACTTTTATGAGTAGGCATGTCTGCAGGGTTCTTCGTCATAAAAATTTTGTAATCCAGAAGTACTTGTTTGAACTGTGCTTTCTTTCTTATAGAAATGGTCTAAAATAGATTAGAAAGAGATATTATCAGAATATATTTTTAAATGTCTGTTAATCAACTCTGTTTTAAAGTATCTTTGATATGATTAAGATAATGTTACAATTGAAAAATAATTATGCAAATATTTACCTCATATTTTAAAATAAATTTAACTGGGATTTAATTTTCAACAAATTGTTTACTTTTAGGGTAGCAGTGTACTAAACACATTATTAGATCAATTCATTGCATGAACTTAGCAGGTATTAGTTCCCTTTTGCTATTCATACAGTAAATGAATTTGCTGTATTTTTCTTTCTGCACAGCATTTTATTCTGTGAACAGAAAATGAACATTTTATCTTGTAAAGTAGATGAATAAGACTAAGTGAACAGGTCATTTGGATTTATTTGTCTCTATCTGACAATGAACATACTAAAATTGAATATGCTTTGAAGTTCACAGTACTATCTAGTTAATTGGCAGGAATATCACAGTAGTCTTGTCTTCTGAGGGACGACCTTTCCTATGTGAGTACTTCCATGGAAAGCAATAGGACTTCTCCGAGATAAAGTGTAACCCAGTCTAAGGATAAGTAGGAGATCTATACCCTGGGTTGAATATATTCAGGTGGATCATGGATGACTCTTGAGAGTCTATAATGTGGTTAGGTGAAGGCAAAGAGCTTAGCCTCCTCCTTCCCTTTCTGAATGCCCAGCAGGGAGACTGATCAGACTAGTTTTCTCCTGAGAGGAGAGATAAGGGAAAGGGCGCAAAGGCAGGGATCTGTGTCCCAGCCACTGCACCAGCTGCATGGAGAAGAGCATCCTGCAGCCCCACAGGTCATGACAAATTGCTTCACTGCCCCCACCATTGCAGTCACAGCGTTCTAGGTAGGCTGGTGTGATGGGTTGCCACACCAGAGTAAGGACAAGATTTAAAAAAGAAAATCACTGCATTTAACAGGGAGTCACTAAATTATTACTAATGCCTTTGGGATTCAGTGTAACAACATTAATCATGTCTTTTGCTATTCATGTATCTGTACTGTGTAATTCCTCAGGAATGCCATTGTTTTTTTGGCATTAATTAATGTTGACTGTTTGTTACAAAGTATAACCATAGAAGTGCTGTAATTATTCAGCTTCAAAAATAGGCCCCAGAGAATGTGAGAACTCTTTAAACTTTCATTCCAGCGTGTTTAAAAAACATCCTTTAAAATGAAAGCAATTTGGTGGTTGGGGGTTCTGTATAATCCTGTACTATACAAAGGAGGCCTCATCCTGCTGCTCCTCTGCTCAGAGAAGGTTTTGCTGTTCAGTGAGAGGCATTGAGCCTTTTCATCAAACTAGCCTGGCTGATTCATTACACTTTGCTGTCTAAAACTCGTCCCCTTTGTTTACACTTGCAGTTGTATCTTATGCAAACACTCCTACAGGAAATGTTCAGGATGAGTATCCCAACACCTGCCGTCCAAAATGGGGACATTCCATTCTGCTCCGCAAAAATACAAAAATGAGATACAAATAAATAGAATCTCTGGGTGAAAGATGCAGGTTGTTGTGCAGGTGCGTGAGATACTCCGCAGAGGAGCAAGAGAACTGTTAGGAGATCCCAAAGGGTTGTGGTGTTTTACCAAATGTTAGCACAGAAATTGCACCGGAAAATGAAAATAGGCTGGGAAAAAAATTAAATAAGACTGTGCTTTAGGGTCTGTCTGTAGTTGACACGGATCTGTACCATGTTGCTCTTATTTGGTAGTATGACCAAATATATTTATGGGCTTTCACAGACTTACTTTCTCTGGTCTTGGGAACTCATGTTGCTATGACTAAGGTTAATCTGGATAAATGCTTTTTCTTTCTTTACATACTAGTCAACAAGGAGGAAATGTGATCTTCACATAATGAGTAGCCATTCATATCTGTACGTTACCTATGCATGTGTTCTCTGAAGACATACTATTCTTGACGTTTTCTGTCAGTTGCATAGCCCTGTGTCCCCCTTCACAAAGACAAAATCGAGCATCTATAGCTTCACCACTGTGGTGGGTTAGCCTTGGCCAGCAGCCCAAATCCCACCCAGCCACTCATTACTCCCCCCCAGCCTTAGTGGGATGGGAGCATAAAAGAAAAAGAGCAGGAATGAGAAAACTTGTGGGCTGAGACGAGACAGGTAGATTGCTTACCAGTTGCCATCATGGGCAAAACAGACTTGCTTTGGTCTTAGTTTGGTGCTGATTAAAGTATTTAACCACTAATTCAGATAAGTGGGAAACAAAAAGGCAAACATTAAAACAACACTGTAAAACAGAACCTTCCCCCACCTGTTTCCAGGCCCCATATCACTCCTGATCCCTCTCCTGCCCCGAGTGCTGCAGCAGGGTGGGGTGTAGGGGCTTGCGGTCAGTCCCTAACAGTTCCTTCTGCTGCTCCTTCCTCCTTTTCACCTCCTTTCACCTTCCTCCTCACACTTTTCACCTGCTCCAGCGTGGGCCCTCTCCGTGGGCTACGTTTCCTTGAGGAATATCCACCTGCTCCAACACGGGTCCTCCGAGGGCTGCTGCTGTGCCGTGGAGCACTTCCTCCTCTTCCTCTCACCTTGGTGTTCCCTCTGTTTTCTTCGCTATTTTGTTCCCTTCTCCTCTCTCCCCCCAGCCCTTTCTGCCCTTTTTTAAATAATTTTTCCCAGAGACACCCCCAGCGTGGCTGAGGGGCTCAGCGGAGCCCTGTGGTGAGGCCACTGGAGGCGGCTTTGTCCAGCATGAGGCAGCCCCTGGCCTCTCCTCACAGAGGCCAGCCCCTGCTACTTTGACACCTGCACCCAAAACAACTACGCACTTTTAGTTTCCTTTGAGTAGATACTTGAATTATTTGGTCAACAGCCATGCCATCGTCCTCTTTTGGTTTAGACAGGCAGAGCAAGGGCATCTCATGCAATTTAAGACAAAAGGTACTTAAGCTGAGAGCCGTCGGCTGTAAATTCTTGCACGTTAGACCCTTTTTTTCAGCAAAGAACCCATGAAGAGGTTTAAAATGTAGCAAGTCAAACTGCCCCAGCTTAAAAAAAAAGCTGCAAACCCAAAAAGTGATGAAGATCCAACCCAGCAAAAAGGCAAATAGCTTCTAAAAGACAGTCTTCTGGAGGACAATCTGCTACAGACTTAGGGGGTTATTTTCTTTTTTACCCCATACCAGTGCTCCAGATCTGTAGTTGCCACTATGCCTTTGACTGTGTGCTGTAGCCCAAACAGCATTTTGGGTGCTGCAGGTTGGGTGTTTTCAAGTTTGCCTGTGAGAGTTTCCTTACTACTCTCTGTGGTATATTTGGCCTAATAATGAAAAGAGGTAAAGATTATTTTGTTGTGTGAGTTCCCTGGAGACTCAATCTGGCCTTGGACAACAAGTTAACATGGGCAAGTGACACATATTATTACCTGGACGTCAAGGTGGTGTGATTCTTAAAGGATCAGAGTGGTTGGAAGGGACTTATGGATCAGAAGATGCAGAAAGCATAAGATCTAGAGAGGATAGGACAAGGAGGGGACAAAGTCTGTAGGAAATCAAGCCTTCCTGCTCCTCCAGCCAATGAGTCATGGGAAAGGAAAGCTGTGAAGTCCACCTCTGGCAGAGGGAGCAGCAGCAGCTGCTCAGCCTAACCCATGCCTGTCCCCACCCTCACTAGCACCAGGAGCTGACTGTGACCATAAATACACATATTTCTCTGTATTATTGAGACATGATATAATATGGCACTACTTGCAAAATTCATCGTAATTTAGTCCTAATATTCAATACATATCAAACTGAGGAATGCCATCACCAATGCCAAGTATGGTGGAACATGCAAAAGATGCTGTATTTCCATTGCAAATTTTGCTTCTGTTCCCATTATGAAGTTTTTACAAAATTGAAGCTACATTTTTGCCTTTAAGAAAAGTGTATTTGTTCATTGCATCCCAAAATAGCTCAGTTTTCTGCTGAGTTACGGATAAATGTTTTAGGTTTGTTCATAGACTGCGTTGAAAATGCAGCCTGAAATGGGAAAAAACATTTTAAGGCCGTAATTATCTGAAAGCAATCGCAGTGGAATAATGTATGTATCTTCAACTCAGGCAACAGCCATTGGAGGGTTTGTGATATTCTAATTATGGTAGAAATCTCTAATCTGAAATAACAGAAACTGATGTCTGTTTGCAAATGTACATTATCCAAAGAATGTCTGACAGAAGTTAGAGCATGACTAGAAGTTAGAGCTTGGTCCTCAAATCTGCTAAGGAATGAATCTTCTTGTTCGTCAAGTAGAATTTATCATTTTTCAATTAACATTTGAAATATGATTTGAACTGCAATTCCAAAGTATTATGGTATGCCTAGGTACCAGAGAAAGTTTTTCAGACATTCAGACATTCAACAGCAGACATTCAACAGACTAATCCTTGATGCATGTGAAGACTCTCTTGTTGTTTCTAGATTTTGGTAATTGGGATAATGCTGGATAATCATCACCAATAAAAAATGGATGTGTTTCCATCAAATTAGTGGAATTATCCTGATTTATTTAGGTAGTGATATGTCTCGTGCATGTTTACAGCCATTATCCAATAGGCTAGCAAAGGTTAGCATCTTGTGAAGTTAGTTACAGTATCAAAAAAAACCACATAGCCAAGACTGAGTTAGATATTTCTTGCAGGTAGTTGACTAAGAGTATGAAGTAATTTCCAAACCTGAGGCCTAATGGATTCTAGACGAAGCTTATGGACAGCACAAAGTTAATGATTCATTATGGATAAAAAAGTTTTTCCCTTTTGTTCATAATTTGTTAATACTCTTTTTAATAAATAATTTATGCAAACAAATGTCAAATTCTGAGATGCACAATTTGATAGTATGCTTTTAAAGCACATAATAATTAGACCTTCTCGTGTGATTTGTTTTTCTGCTCTTAGCTGAGAATTTAATAACAGGAGAATAATGAATCGCAAATAGCAAATGGTCTTTTTACATCAAAATGCCCTTCTTTGCACATGTGAATCTTTGGGCTGTTCCTCTATGATAGTTGTGAAATGAAATTTGTTCCTATGTATAATATTGAGTAACAAGGGATATCAAAAGAGCATAATCAACTATCCAGAATGAATAATAGAGAATAGCTTATATGGACTAAATCTGAATTTCCCAGAAGAGGAAATATAGCACTTTTTTCCCCAGTTTTTGTTCTTCGTTTTTATACCTTCTTAATTTCAACTTTCCTGATCCACTTTTCTGCTGCACATCCCCTTTGGTGTGTGTGAACAGAGCTTCAATAAATGATATTCATCTTTCGAGTCCTGTGGGAGAAGAGAAAGAGATATGAGTTTCCATTTTCAAATATTTTCTTTTTTTTTTTCCACATGCTTGGATGAAAACTCTGAATTTAGAAACTGAAGACATTGCTTGCAACTTGCAACTAGCAGAGCAGAACTGCATCCACTGAGCTTGAGGAGGAAATATGAAACAAAAACAGCATGAGTCGTAGGAAAAAAAAATCTTGATATGTTTGGTAACTGCAGGAATGAGTTTACATTCTTGACAAATGAATAAGATCAAGAAATGTCACCAAAAAAAAGGGACTTGCCAGGGTCTAATGACTAATCCTTAAGTTCTTTCTTTTTTTTTTTTTTTTTTCTGGTAATATGTCTACCTAGAATAAAATATTTAGACCCGAATTCATTATGTACATACTTAAGATAACCACATGCTTAAATATCCTTAGCATGTACTTAGGTACCTCTTCAAGACTGATCCAAAGTCTGTGGGATTTAATTAAAATTAAAATAGAACAGTATGACCTGATATAACATGTATTAATTCTACCGATGCCTAAAACCTGTATGGCTGTAGTCCTAGCTCTTCCACATATTTCTGAATTGCAAAGGGAAATCATATGAATTTGAGAGGATTCAATACCTTTTGTGCATTTGTTTTAGAGGAGCAAACCCTATTGTGCTAGTTATCAAAATGATCAGATCTCTGTTTTATCTGGGGAAGCCAAGGGAGCAAAAGGCATCAGACAGCAGGGAATGGAGAGCTCAGTTTACCACCATCCTTCAGAGGTGATTATAATTAATTAAATGTTGCTACAGCTTCCATAGTTTCATGGTAGTGTCTCCATCATCTGGATCTTCAAATCAAAACTCATCTCTGTATCAACAGTCCACTGTTACAATGTTTGGCAGAAAGAGGCTGTATATAGAAATGGTTGTGTTTTATCAGAGGTCAGATTAGAACTTTCAGCTTTAATATTTATGCGTTTTACAATACTTTCTGTAGAGATGATCGGGAGACATTACATGAAAGTAATAATTTTGTATTAAATTATATAGCAGTGCCAAATTGTATCTTAAAAATAAGTCTGGCTAAAGAAATATTATGAAGTTGAGTATTCTGAGTTCTTTTTAAATCCATTTGCAGATAGCATTCCTTTTAATAGTGTGCTTTGAGTATTTTCTTGAAAATGTGTAAGGTTTTTTCTGTTCCTATGATATGGTCATTAGAGGAGTCCATAGAAAGAACAAAAGTGCTGACTTCAGTTCATCCTTCTTCCCTTTTCTCATGTTTCATGCCACCCACCTTTTCAAGATAATTTTGATTGCTAGTAACAGGATTGGCAGACAGCCTACTGCGTGGCTTATGGAAAGCACATATGTCACCAGTAAACACAGGACTGAGTTTCACGAACTCAAGTCAAGTGCACAAGGAAAATAAACATTTTCTTTATCCCTTTTGATTTTTTACTTCTTGCAACATCCCCTTGTAACTGTCTGGCTTGCAAATACAATTTTCAAGTTGACAGTATCCTTCTAATTTGGAATTCTGGGGATTTCTAGTATTTAGCTTTGAGTCTGTTGGTTCATTCCTTTCACGTTACTAAGATTAATGTGAAATCATGAGTACAGAATAAATAGGTCCTTCAGCTGTGGAAATGTAATAAAAAATTGCATCACTATAATACAATAGAAAGCCAAATGAGAATAGTTACTTATGATTATTACACTGATTTAGTGCTAAACTTTGATCCAAAGGTAATTTCTGTCCTTTTCAGTACATTCTATAGAGCAGGTTTTACTAAGTGAACTTTTTCCCCCTCTATAACATTAAATTGTGACAAAACTGTCATTTAATTAGCTTTTCGGTTTGAAACAGATCCTGTGCCTATTGAAGTGAATGATAAGATTTCACTTCACCGGGGCAGGACAAAGCAGACACTTGTCAGATGCAAAAACCATAAGCTGCAATGTATTTTTCTTACTTGGACAGCATTCTTTCAAAGTTGTCCTGGGTTTTACAGACATGCTTTTGCTATTTAAGTGTGTTGACCAGCCTTTATACTTCTATCAATGAACCTCAACTAATTCAACTAGAAACAATACATTAACTTGATAAGTACACCTGTTCAAGTCAACTGGTTCTAGCAACATCCTGTGTGTTTTATATTAATAGGTGGTTTTATCTTCTGTGTACATATTCAGGTCAATACTTACTTAAATTAGTTTTGCAGATTATGGCAGGGAGTTTACTTGTTTGCCTTGTCTTGATAATTGCATATTGATTTCTTACTTATATTTAGGATATGATGCTTCAGCTGTTTCGGGGACTGGATTTTCTGCATTCACATCGTGTGGTGCATCGGGACCTGAAACCCCAAAATATCCTTGTAACCAGCAGCGGGCAGATAAAGTTAGCTGACTTTGGCCTTGCACGAATCTACAGTTTTCAGATGGCTCTTACCTCAGTGGTAAGTTTCTGGAGGCTTTTGTTTTTCTTTTAATGCAGCAGTATGCCTTAGTCTCTGTGGTCCTGTATTATAACTCTGCTTCTAAAACCATCTCTTCTAAGTTACTTGAGTCTGTAAAAACTATTGCTTTCCAACCCGGACTGACGTTGTTGTGGTTACTTTGTAAAAGTAATCGATTACTGATTACTAGTTCTAAATTAAATCATGACTGATTACTGAAGGATAGGTATGCACTAGTTTTCTGAAACCCCTAGTTCTCTGGGTCTTGCTTCTGTTGTGATGTTGGCTAGTTTTGCACACTAAACTGTAAACAGAGGGTGAAAAGTTAGCTATTTTATTTGCTGATGCTCATGTAGTCTTGCCTGAAAAAATATACAGATACTTTTGAAAATGCCACACTGACATGCCTCTGATTTTCCATCTCTGTGATTATGGATTCAATGCTTGGTCCCATATGCTAGCAAATGATTCCAAACAGAACTGTTCCTGGAGGCGGCTCAACTGGACCTGGCAGCCAAAATCACAGCCATTCCCCAAGCCAGCTGTTAAAGAGCACCTCCAGTATCTCTAGGTCCCCTGACACTGTTGCCTCTCTCCCAGGAGCTCTCCAGGTTGTCCTTGGCTCAGACCAGAGCTCAGTCCCAGAAGGTCTGGCCTTCTCCTGCATTAATGCTGGTAGGAAAGCTCTGCCAGCTCCTTGCTTTTTGACCCCATTTCCACACTTATTGGCCCTGCCTCCGGAACCAGCTGCCGTTAGCTTGGCACAGTACATCCGAGGTGTATTGAAGAGTAATGATGCTGCACACAGGTTGGGTGTCATTTGGTTTTGTTACTTGGTCATTATTATTTTTCTTTCCATTTTCTGAGTATCAAAACTGCCATGGCAGTATCGCTTGTGCTAAAGACAGGAAAGGAAGTACTGCTGAGAAAGGAAACTGAAAGGAGTCCACTTTGCATTTTACGTTGTACCGTAGAAATTAGCCTGGCTCACATTGGTAAAAAGCAATCCATTGTTATTATTAGTTACTGTAAGAGTCTCATCACTGCTCTGTGAAGTAACAATGACATCCTGGGTTCTGGCTTCAGCATGACCGAAGGAAGGAAGCAACAGAAAACAGTATCAACATCTTGCTAAACATAGGAAAGTATTCTCTTCACATAAAGCATATGTAAACCTGTGTTTTAGGGTTGGGTTTTTTCATTGCCTGTAAGATGTAGCCTAATCCAAAGCTGAAAGAATCTCTCAGCTGAGGTCAGTGAAGATTGATCATGTTGTAACTCAAAACAGACCTTTGAGGAAAAGGAGAGAAGGGTTGTTCATGAATTGCTGTAATTTTTCATTTCCTGGTAGTCAGTCAGAAGCAGTAACAGCTTCAATGATTATTTCTATTGATCCATAAAATTCTTTAATCTAAAACTGTGGAGTTCTCTAAGGCTGCCAGCAGGGTGTTTTGGAACAGGTCTGCATAACATGAGGAAAAAGCATCTACAAAACTGTGGAGACATTTGTCCATGATCATGTAGCCTGCATAGGGTCAAAGGTGTGTCAAAAGACTCAGAAATACAGTGCTGATACATACTGATATATTTACTAAGGCAAAACCAGACTAAGGCCAGCTTGTATGAGAACATTGCCAGAATTCCTATGTGAAAGATGCACATATGCTCAAGTACCTAACACTTGGGTGCTAGAAATGATGTTTCAAAACCCGCTCACTAGCACCCTTAGCACTGCTGTGAACAAGAGTTCTTTAGGCTGAGGTCGTCCACATGCAAGTTAGCACTGTGTTACCACAATCATGCAGTTATCATTGCAGATATGCTACAGAGTATTAAAATTGTTCAGCCACCAAGGCCAAATAAAGTGTATGGATGTAGGCCTGGATGCCTGGATAATGGCTTTCGCACCTAGAACTTACTCTACTATTATTTTCTTATTTAAAAATAAAGGCTATGAGCAAAATCAGTGTGCCGATACAATTTTCATGCTGACAGCAGGCCTAAGAAAAATAATGTCTTTTTAAGTTAAAAATGTATTATTTTTGAACACCTAGTGCTTAACACCTTCAAAATCAACTGTTGTATATGTGTGTAGTAACCAAAGGGGACCCGTACTTGCAACGTGATAATGTACTGTGGTTTGAAATGTCAGTCTTCATTGCTCTTACAGAATGAGTAGTGGTTAGAAACTTACTAAATGTGTAGTAGCTGACCCAGTTAGGCCATGAGTTTTCCTTTTCTTAATGCAACTTTTATCTTTGGCTAGCTGCTTTGGTGTGCTGATGCTTTTTTTTTCTTTCTTTCTTTCCTTTTTCCTCCCTTAAAATGCAATACAGATTTTTTTTAATAGTAATAATAATAAAGTCTTATGTTTTTGAAACATAAAGCAAAAGATATTCTTGACTTTATTGTTCCCCAAATGAAATCCAAATTGGAGCTCCTTGCCAGGCAGTGAGTAAATTTCAGCAGGATCAGATTTGTTTTGAAGTGTTTGCAGAAAAAACATTGCCTTATAAAAGAGAGCACATATCTAAACATATGTCAATTAATAAAAACTCCTAGCTTGCATGGATTTTCTGTGGAGTGTTATTGAAATACGATAGCGCAGACAGCCCAATGAGAAAAGGTGCATTGCATGTGCTATCACTGTGATCAATAGAAGGGTTCTGCAGCATTTCCTTCAGAAGAGAAGCTTACTGCAAGATAAACTACAAGAAACATCTTTTGAAGTATCAGATCATTCCCAAGATGCATCCTCATTCTTTGCTCACAAAGAAACTCTTCAGATGAGACAAAAAGAGCTTGCCATGAAAGTAATCCAGTAAAAACTGATCCAGCCCTGGTACTCTGGGTGCTGCAAGTGGTAACTTCAAAGCAGTCTCCCTCTGACAGCCAGTTATTTCTACAATACTGCCGAATCCTTCTGGCAGACCAGTCGTCTGGTCGTGCTGCTCTCATTTAAAGAGACCTCTTGGTACTTCCTTCAGTGAATGAATAAAAGACTCAAACTAATGTTACACATGCTTGGGGGGGGCAGGGTGGAGATCACTGCTCCCAGCTGTGGTCAGACTGAGAACTGATACAGGTCTGAAATAACAGCTTCTAGAGAAAGAATGAGGTCGGGGCAGGAGGGGGGGGCTCAGAGGGTGGATAACAGAGCACGCTTTCGGTTTCGTCCAAAGTTAGGCTCCTTTTCAAGCACTGGTCTTGGCCCTTGGGGAAATTTTGAAGAGGCTTTGTGATAACAGAGAAGCTTCACAGGAAAGAAGAAGTGGATTGATGTGACTGCGAAATGTTAGAGTCTGATAGCAAAAGCTAATGAACTATCACTTTTTTTACTGGTCCAGAAAAATGGGCGCTTGGTTTTAACTTTCTCTCAACAAAGGAACAAGTGGCTGTCTTGAAAATTTGAAGTTACATCATGAAGGAAAAATAAACCATTTCTCTATTCTGTGTTGACTTCTAACTGCCTTAAAGAAAGGAAATGAAGCTGACTTGAGGCACAGCAGAATGCGGAGATAAGTGCACGCAGTCATGATCACAGCATCTAGGTGGAGCTGAGGATGTCCAGCCTTGAAATCGTGATGTGCCTTAAAGGACCTGAGTGAAACTGGCAAAACGTTAGTAACACATTCATAATACTTTCTTTGAAAACATGTGTGCTTTACCTTAGATGGCAGCAATACTGATGGTTTTTTCCCATGAAATGCAAACAAAATTGCTTTATGTCTTCCTTTTAAAAAAACAACAACTTGTTTTCAGATTTACTGAACGTCAGAAGGGAATCACAACACTTTCTCTGCTGATGCCCTAAATTGTTGAATACTAAGCTCAGCTAAATTGACAATTAAAAAGAGAAAACACAAAAAATCCCGCAGTTACTGTCAGTGAATAATTTTAGATTACGCTAGCATTTTATTTGAGTGTTTCTTCAGGATAAAAACTTTCCATCCATTTCCTGGCAGTCACTTCAGCACAAATGGTTTACATGTCACATCATGCAGGAACTTGGATTTCATTTTGTTGGTATAGTAGCAAGGGAGCATAAAATAATATTCACTAACTGGGCTTACTTTGTAAAAATAAATGTATAAATTAGTTACAGCAACAAAAACAACAACAAAAAAGATAGAAAAAAAGCTCTTCCAAAAAGGAATGAGTGCTTTCCTGTTTTCTGCCCACTGTTGCATTGTAAGATACTAATAAATGCCACCTGTTAGTAAATAATGTGAATGTAAACTCTCATCTGAGCTAATATGATAGTTAAGAGCTTGAAAACAGCATGAAGAAGTTTCTTTTGCTCTGGTTCATTTTTTTCTTTTTTCTTTTTTTTTCCCAGCTACTTTTTTATGGTACTATGCTTCCCAAAACCCAAATATTTATGTGTATGTAATATAGCCTGCATAGTCCATTCATCTGCTGGCTATGTTCCAGCAAACCTGAAGTCTGTTTTGATACAACTTTAACCTGAGATGCATTGGGTTAATGCCTTCATTGGGCCTGATTCAGCAATCCCTTTAAAACTCACAGTTAGCATCAAACAGAGGAGTAGAGCTATGGGAATTAATTAAGGACCAGCTTCTGGTAAATCAGAGGCAAAATCTGGGATGTGTTAAAGAGTGCCCTAATGGAATCAGTACAGTGACATTAGGCTTCATCTCATACAGAATTTGTTAAGAATATAAGTCTTCCTCCCTCAGACAGGTGGAATTGACTGCTTTGGTATGCACTGGGCCTTCACTGGTATGAGGAAGCACATCACCTTAGATCTGAGCCCCAGTCTTTAGTTCTTTCCTCATGGCACATTGCTCCAGTCCACCCAAATGTCCCTGAAAAGGAAAATGAGTCACAGCCAGCCAGCCAGAGGATCAAAATATGTGTTGTTGAGCTTGTGAGTGCTGCTGAAAGGTTGTGGTTATTTAGGAATGCACTACGATCAAATTGGTTGGCTTATTTAAGGAAAATCTGTCTTCCCTACTAATACAGAGCACTGCATAAAATGTCCATGTATCTGGCTTTGTGAAGAAATGAGTGGATTTCTCTGATATTTTAACATCTGGATAACTGAAGGAAGCTTTATTGCATCCTCCCAAACACCCTATAGGAAAGTTATTTCCATCACATAAAATGAGTCATTTATCTCCGGAGCCATCTTAAGAACAAAAATCATTATCGGCACATTGACAATAAAGTCTGCAGCTGACTGAAAACGTTTCAGTACATACTTACGTTGACTTCACTCAGATCAGACGTTCACTTAGAGAGCTCAGATTTATGTGAAAATAACAATGAACAAACAGATTCCTTAATGTAACAATATTATCAAAGGCAAATACAGAAATATAGGTGGACAAAGTTAGGAGATTAGAATAGAACTTGCTTTTGTTCAATGGAATAATGATGATGTAGGATCGTTTTGAAAACTTACTAGTCTCACTTGTCTAGAAGAGCGCTCATAGTGAGACAGAGGATTTATGGTAAGGCTGTTATTTTTAGAAACACATCCTAGAGATACTATTCTAAGGATGCCATTTCACAGTCAGCATAAGTAGATGCAACAATTCTACAGCTGCAGAAAGAATAGTCCTGCTTTTGGCTATACGATTCCATCCCTTCCCTTGCATCTGCCTTTGTGGTCGTGCACTTGCAGTGTGACTGAAAATGAGCCCCATAAACAAGAGTTACTCATTTTCAGTTGGATTAGGGGATGCAAATCACTGCACGGCCACGTGAGTGAAAGCACTGACACAGGGCAGCGTGAGCAGAGGGACGGGGTCATCCACTCCATAGATACCACAGTCTTAGATTTGTTGGAGTCAGTTATGAAACCACATCTGAAGTCTTCAGCTGAGGACTCAAATAACTAAGCTAACTCAAAGGCGGAAATGTTTTTCAAAACCTCACAATTCACGCTGACTTACCCTGTTTTGAAGATGTTAGATGAACCAGTTACTGGTTCATTTAAGGCTCTTATGGTAACTGACTCTAAGAAAACTTCTAAGGGTATCTCTGTCAATGTTTGAAGTATTTTTTACCCCCAGGTGCCAAGGCCTGAGTTCAGGGCTCTATGCTGTTCCTCCACAGCTGATGCCACAGCTCACCCTTGAGACCTGCTAGGAATGCAGGGAATGCAATCCTCTGCTCTGATTCAGGCCCAGGTTTATCATGAACCATAAAAAGCCTATCTTTTAATCTTTCAAAGAAAGTAAATTATTTTACAGTAAACAATTAAATTGGCTCCACATGAGAATGCCTCTTGTGCCAAAAAGCTTCTTTACAGAGCTGCAACATTAGAATACATCTCGTGTGATTACAGAGTTTGTCCACACTGAGCTGAGCACGTTTTGTGGCCCAGCGGCTGCACCAGTGCAACCTTGCAGAATAAATGTGATGGCGGGAAAAAAAATAAATAATAATAATAAAAGTAATAAAAAATAAAAGGAGAAATGGTAGAATTCCTAGCACAATTCATATCAGAACAAAGGAGGTTTCTGCTGGGCTGCTGGAGCAAAGGTTTACTGTGCTCATTAACAAAGGATAATGTCCGACAGAGGATGCTTAGGAAGGAGAGTAAGAGTAAGTAACCAGCTTCCAGCAATCAGAAATGTAGCATTTTCCAGTGCTGGATATTCACTCTCAATGATTGTCTTTAATAATTGCTAAAGTACCCATCTTCTGTGATTTCATCTAATTCATTTTTGAACTTCTATTACTGGCTGCAGTTAACTTCTACACAGTAAGAAAAGCTGTTTATTTTGATATTTTATCATCTGATGCCTGATAATTTTACTTAGGTTCCTCTTAATTCTGCTTTTGTGAGGCATTCCCTTGCTACTTTGGGGTGAAATTTGGCTTTATTTTGCATCAGTGCAGTTCCCTTAGTGCAAGAAAACCAGTATTCATTGTGAATAGGCCTTCAGATGTTGATGTGAAGGTAAAATTAAATGCTTTTTTCTTTTCTTGTCTCTTTTTTTTTTTCTATTTTTTTTTCACTTAACAAGATTCTGTAGATATTGTTAGTAACAATGCTGACTTAAAGCATGCATTTTCTGCAGAGAAGGACCCGGGAGTCCTGGAGGACAGCAGGCTGACCACAAGTCAGCAATGTGCCCTTGTGGCCAAGAAGGCCACAGGTATCCTGGGCTGCATTGGGAAGTGCTGCCGGCAGGTCAAGGGAGGTGATCCTCCCCCTCTACTCAGCCCTGGTGAGGCCACACCTGGAGCATTGTGTCCAGTCCTGGGCTCCCCAGTACGAGAGGGACATCAAACTACTGGAGCGAGTCCAGAGGAGGGCTACGAAGATGATGAGAGGACTGGAGCACCTGTCATACGAGGACAGGCTGAGAGAGCTGGGCCTGTTTAGCCTGGAAAAGAGATCTTATCAATGTGTATAAATAACTTCAGGAAGGGTGTCAAGAGGAAGGGGTCAGACTCTTTTCAGTGGAGTCTGGCAGCAGGACAAGAGGCAACGGGCACAAACCGAAACACAGGAACTTCTGGCTGAATATGAGGGGGCACTTCTTTACTGTGAGGGTGACAGAGCACTGGCACAGGGTGCCCAAAGAAGCCGTGGGGTCTCCTTCTCTGGAGATACTCAAAACCCACCTGGATGCCATCCCATGGAACGTGTGCTAGGTGATCCTGCTTGGCAGGGCTTGGACCAGGTGACCTCCAGAGGTCCCTTCCAACCTCAGCCATTCTGCAATTCTGTGATTCTCTATATTATAAAAGAGCATCCTGCTATTGTCGAACTTGACTTCTGTTTTCAGACACAAAAATATGTGGTGCATTTCCCCCACCCAGTGATTTACATCTTCTTTGTACTATTTTTCTGTTGATTTAAGCGGGTCTGTTTTTACATCTACTCCCAGAGATAATTGAGTGGGTTGGATTGTAAAAACAATTTGATTGTTTGACAAGGTCTCTCCCTGTGTATTTACAAAACTGTTCCCACATAATTTCAAACCATCCTGAAACACTAAAACGCAGCCTCAGGTTATGCTCTTATCAGAGCACACAGGGTTAGCAGGCATGGGCCTGTCGGATACTTGAATGTGAGATGGCTGAAGGAAGAGGAGCAGAGAAAATAGCATACTCCCCTTCGAGCGTGTGCTATTCCAGAGTGAAGGCAGGCGTCTGTGCACTGCTGATGGAAATGCTCCTAGGGCTTTACATCTAATAAAAATGAGTCGCTGACATGTTTTGCAGGGAAATATCCATAAATTTTCTCTGTACACTGCCCAAAGTCCTGCTATAGAAGTTATTTCTAATTGAAAATTTCTTTGCACACGTACACCAGAGGAAATTTCCCTTAGCCTAACAGTATTTAGTACTTGTCCAGTGTCACTGGTGTGGAATTCTAGAGCTCAAAATCAGAAGAGACATGAAATCATCCAGTCTTTTTCTGAGTCAGGCAAGATTGTTCTCTGTTATGTCATTTCTAATGTTTTGCCCATGTTAACTTTAAATGTGCCAAGAAATAGGGATTCCATCACTTCCCATGGGAGCCTGTTCCAAAACCTCTATATAATCACTCTCAGAAAGTTTCCTTGATGTCCAGCCTTCAATTTCCCATTCTTAATTTAACTCCATTATATTCTTTGTTATTGTATGCTGAATGGTAGCAGATGTCCAAAGCCTTGTATTTGGCTTCCTGCATTAGAGAAATCAATTACATATTGCTGTATACATTATTCCCCACAAAAAGTGAAAAGATAACTCACTTGCTAAACTGTATAATAGTCCTAGCTTATCCAGATTTCAGTAGAGTATAGGGCACCAGTTAATTAATCTGAATTTTCTCTAGACTTACTGTCTTTTAGAATCAAGTGGATAAATGCAGAGGAAAATATGTTACACTAAAAGAATTGTGAGCTAGAAGGTGATCTACCCCTTCTAACTGAAGGTGGTCAGCTTTGGGATCTAACAATAGCTTAGTAAGGAGCAACAAGGATCACAGGCAGCCTGTGAGTCACTGGTCTGATGCATGAAAAGAGCAAATGGAAATTTAGACTGTTACATGTAGGGTGCTTTATTACAGATGAGAAAATACTGATGCTACAACACAAATTACTTGAACAGACCTCGTCAAGAATACTGTGTGCTGTTTGTTTTCTCTGTGCCTCAGAAAAATGATCTGGGACAAAAACAGGCACAGGGAAGGATGGATTGCTGTCTACTGACCAAAAAAGGGGAGACACTGTTTTCTGTGAGACAAGAAGTAACACTGACTTAATTTAATAAATTAGTTACGACAGTAGATACAATTGGTATCTAAAATATCAGGAAGGAGACAGAGAGGGAGAACATGAGTAAAAGAACGAAGTTGGCATGCAAACTAGTTAGTGCGAAGTAGCATTAAATTAATTTAGTCAGGAAGTTAGGAAACAAGTAGTAAGATTCTGAAGTAGTACCCTACAGTAGGACCAGCACAGGCAAGTAATGTAACTTATTCTGAGACAGAGCTTATTGAATTTCTGTGATGCAGTTGGTTGTTCTTGATGACTGATTCTTTGTATTTGCCTCTTCAAGACATTATATGCATTATATAGTCAAATTTAACAGAGATACCCTTTGTGAGCTCCACCCCAAATGGAAACAGCTTTAAGCAGGTCAGATGGATTGGCTTAAATGTTGGGGTGAAATCATTTTGCAAAGACAAAAATGGTGAGCAACTTAGCTGTATTGTGATGAGCTAGAACAAATCATGTTCTATTTCATAGAACATAACAGAAGGGGGCTACCATTAAAATAAAGCCTAGCATGAGAGCGCAAAGAACTAAAATGAGATATAAAACAGAGAGACACTTCACCAAAGAAGCGAAAAAGCGACGTGGAAGTTTCCCAAGTAGGGGTGAAAGATGATCTGAAGGCAAAAATGGAATCTTTGTCAGGACAGCAAGCTGAGAAAGTCCAGATGGATTGGGAAGTCTGGTTGCAACGTTCCCCATCTGGAAAAGGAATGGATCTGGCAAGTCATATCAATGAATGACAAGCAACCTGACTGCTAAAAACCTGATCAGAAAAGCCTGGATAAAAGCAGGATGCCAGAAAAGCTTGGATAAACTTGGAACTGGCTAACAGAAATAACCTGCAACAAGGACTTGAACTGAAAAATCATCATGTGAAAGTAAGCAGAAACAGGCTACTGTGGAAGTAAAGTGAACACCTGGATGTGAAAATGAAGCAGACAGGAGACGCTGCGTGTCCTTTTTTTTACTTAGTGTGCATCTTGCAAACTTACATTTTCCCAGCTCAAATAATACAAATGCCTACTGAATGAAAAGTAGGGGGAGCTGACTTTAGCATTGTGCCCTGTGTGGTGCAATGGTGAGAAAAAGGCACAGAAAGGAACATTTCTGGTAGCCTTTCTAGGTAGCCCAGCTCTGATGGTGCTCCAGAATTCATACTCAGCCTCAGCTATCTGCTATCAAGCCGTGATATACAAGTCAAGGACAGGTGTTTATCTGAGTGGGTTTGAATACTACCAAGAGCTAGAGGAAGAAGAGAGGGAGACCTGAGGACATTTTCATTCTTCTGACACAGAGACATGGAGACTGACAGGATACATTAGCAGTGATGGGAAATTAGTCAAGGTAAAACAAAGAAGCCAAATACATGGTGGGGATCTGTGAGATTTACCTTGGACCTTGAATATTTCCCTTCTGAAAGAAATCAGATGATACAGCTGCCACAGAAACTGTTTATCTGAAACTCTAGCAGAAGAGTTCTGTGTTTAATAGGCAGAATGAAATAGGAAATAGTGATCCAATAAATTGCATTTGGATGCAACATATATGCAATTTCAGTTCCTCCAGACTGAAAGTAAGACCTTGCAGGTGCACACAGCAGCTTCAGTTTTTGTTTAGGTCAGACAGATGAACAGCAGTAGTAGAAACTGGGCTATTAATTTGTATAATTTGCTCTACAAAAAGTGTAGAAAGGCCATAAATTAGTTACTGGATGAGACATGCTAAAAAGTAGGAGATATGAAATAAAAAATCTAATTGTTCTCAAGTGCACACGGAAGTTATTCATTGCAAAACTGGGAAAATTAAACTTGAAAACGGAGCATGTAGAATTCTAGTGCAAGACAGAACAGCTAAAGCAGTGGATGAGCTCATGATTGCTTTGGATTTTGCCATCTCTATTTCCTGTAGTGAATTCAAGGCAAAGTTGTTCTACATAGACAGTCAATGGAAATACCCTTCAAACTCGTGATTAACATGGAAGAAGTGATTTGTGGGCAATTGGTTTGCAGTCAGCAAGTTGTTCAGCTCTCCAGGGCAACTACGGAATGACACAGATGTCTTAAAGTAGCTTTCCAGTTAGGAAAATCAAAAAGAATGACTGCATACTGTTTGAAGACACAGTACATATGTGATGTTGAAATTCAGATTGATCTGAAACTGAAAATTCAGATTGATCAGGATCAGATCGTTTGCTGAGCCTGAGTGACAAATAGCAGAATATAAAAAGACAAACAAGCAAACAAGCAAAATCTAACTAGGCTTACAAAACATGAGCAGTGAAGCTAGTGATCATAGATATAGGAGAAAAAATCTCATGCAATAAAGGCAAACGTAAATTTGTGTTGATTGTGTTCTGAGGTCATGCTGTAGATTTAAAAGAGGAATAACAGGAGTGGGAACTTTCTGCTTAGGAAGCAGGAGGGTTTGGTTTGGTTTGGTTTGGTTTTTTGATTTAGCAAAGATATAAGTTGCACCATGAGGGCTCCATGCAAGACTGTAACCATGGAAAACTGCCATCTAAACAGCTACCTTATTGTTGATCAAGAAGAAAGAAGAAATAATTTTTGGAGAAATATATAGACAGAGATGTGCCTTCAGCTAGTTCTTGGGCTTTACTCTTAGCTCTGGTTCAGAAAAAAAAATGACAGTGCGTATTTAATATGGCTATTAACATCCAAAATTAATATCCTTACTTAAAAGTATTACTGTTTATTGCAATGAATAAATAGCACCCCTAATGTTGTTTCCACCTGGGCTGTTAGCAGTGGATCATGTCAAGCAGATCCAAAGGGCAGGTGAAAATGTACTAGCATACCCAAAAACATTTTGAGGCAGTTCAGAGCAAGAGGTCTCTGGCTGAGACAAATCGAGTGGCTAGTGGAAAAATCAGTCCACGGTCTTTCTTTCTCCTATGCTGCACTAGTTCATCTGCTGTGCTTAAGGTAAATGACCTCTTTTTGGAAGCAACTCAACATTTTTAACAGCCTTATTTTTAGCACAAATGATCTGAAAATACTTATGTTCTATTCTCCAGAACAGGAGGAAAAATGCCTAGTGGATAGTGAGTTGCTTCCAAAGGAGTTCTTTTACCTTGCACGCACAATCTGTGAATGCGGGGTTTTCCAATAATTACAAGAAAGTTGATGCTGTACAGATGTGTCAGCTCCACAGCCACTGTCACATGTATGCAGCATTCTGTTCCTGTTACTGAAAGTTTATTTATTCATTGATCAACATTGGAAAATGGTTTTGGGTGAAAAGCGCTGTCAGTGGACAAAAGACCATGATGTCTTCATTTTCTTTGAAGGAAGTGGTTCTTCCAAGTTCTTCTTCTGTCTGTCCGTGTTTCAAAACCCTGTTTGGCTCATATTGAGCACAAATTCCAAAGCTTAAAGTTCCGTAGCAATATTGACACAGAAACACCACAGACTTAGAAGACAATGGTCTAGTAGTATAGAAAGAACTGTTTGGTATAGTACCACTCAGAAGACAAAACAACATCCACCATTTAGAGGTGCTTAAAGGCCTGCAGTATTTTCACTGTCACTTGTATGAGAAAAATTTAGAGGATAGGACAGAGTGTGTGCTTTTGGTGAAGTGAGCACAGCATTGTCTGGACTCACGAGGAATTCATTTTCAAAGAAACATGCATCCTCAGAAGATTTTTATTTTCTTCTTTCATACAGTTTACAGAAAGACAAACGTGTATGGGTTATCCACTGAGACAGCTGCAATGATCCCCTGTTCTCTTACAAGCTTCCCAGATGAGAGGATAGTGATATGCAAATTGAAAAGGCATTTGGCAGGTGGGATTTACTGTCACCTTTGAATAACACAAAGATGGTAGCAGATGGTAGTACTCTGGAAGTTAAAGCTTAGATAGAGAATCAAAAATGAGTGGGGAGAAGCACTGGGTGATATCTATAAGTATCAGTGAAAGGAAGGGTCAGCTGTGCTTCCAAAACTGTTGCGCATATTGAGATTGGTAAAGCCCTGCTCAAACTAAATGAAAAATTCTGCTCAGTGGAAGGCATGGAGAAAATGGAAAGCAAGTGCAAGATATGCCATGGGTGCATGGGAAAGAAGTTTCTTCCCTTAAAAAAAAGATAGATCCAACTTGCTACAGTATTACTGGGAGTAGCAGCGAAGCACATGGCTTCTGTTGTGCTCAGACATCAGCACGGACTCGGGCCATCATACGGCATAGATCTGCAGGGATCGTGATACTCCTGACAGGAATCAGAGAGACTTGGAGTACTTGGTTGATGGATGAAACTATCCTAATTGGGAAGAGATCACATCTTTCAGAGGAAAAAATTATGATCATCTGTCATAAGTTAAAAATTCTCAGTGGCTTAAAGTGTTTGCAAAAGTTTTCAAAAAAGGGGGGTTGATACTTCCCCAGAGGGCTAGGAGAAAGTAGAGGGAAAAAATCAATACTGAGTAAATTCAGAGTTTAATAATGTCCAATGCTGACCTGAAAAAAATTGAGTGGTGAATAGGAAAAGTTCACCGATGTCCAGCCAGTCCCCTCTGAGCACCTAGCAGATATGTGTACATGCTGCCAAAAGAAAGTTGAAAGAAACAGTAGTGATGCATTCCTGGTTAGGATAAAATTATGAAAGTGTGTCCCAGTGTTCCTCAGACAATCTTTTGCTTTTAAATCAAGAACCATTTCTTTGGTATCTCAGAGGAATAGTTGAAAGAAAATTGGACAAAGAAAGAAAAACTGTAAGGGGATTTGGATGGCTGCATGAATATCTCCTGATATAAAAATTCTGTAAGTGGGATTTATCTGATCAAATGTAGATGTCTACCTCTAAGCTAGTCAATGGAGCCTCATGGTAATCAAAGGAGATCTAATCAGTAAAATCAGTAAAATGAAGTGTGAGTTATCTCAGCTTAAAGAAAACATTAAGCATAGGTCAGATGAATCAGTCTCTAAAAGTACCTACTTCTTTCCATTGACTGTCAAGAGTGACCAGCTGAGATGTGAACATCTACATTGTAGTCAGATCTGAAGTCAGATGAGATGAATCCAGCCCATGTCGGGCCTGATACTGTTGCCGTCTGGGCTTTTTGCTTTCTGTTTGGGATGAGTCATAAAGAACATCACTTATCAAGAATTCCATCAAGATATGGGCAGAGCTGAGACAGTTCCCAGTGAAATGAAGTCTAACTGAAGCATAAAAGCAGAGGTATGTTTTGGATAAATCTGTAAAAGCAATTAAACACTTTTCTGGAATATATAGCTGAAATAATAAGAACCACCACCCAAAATACAAAACATATGCAAGGCCAGTTAGGAATCTAAGTTATGTGGGTGAGCAGGTTTGACAGAACTCTAAGTGGAAGTGCAGAAGAGCCAGTGGTGAGATGTCTGTGAGAGAGAGAAGCAATGGGAAGAACTGCAGAAGTACATACTCACACAAGTCACACACAGACATCAGTACAAATATATACAGCAAAATGGTGAGAAAGCTGAGACCTTCTGGCTGGAGTATTTGGAGTAAGACCTAGAGGAAAACTATATCCTGCTGTTTTATTTCTTCAGAGACACGGGATTTTTACACCTTTTATAAAGGAAAACGAAGAAATACATGACTTCCATCATCCCTTCTTGTCAGTTTGCTCCTCCTCCCCTAGCCTCTAAGAAAAGTAATATGGGGGTTCCCTATACTAATTAAATTTTCAGGCAGAAGAGGCTATAAACTAGTGCAGCCTAAGGATGTTCCATCTTCAAATAACATAGAATGTTTTTTCTTCCACGTTATATGTTGTTATACGTTGTTACATACATAGAAGAAAGATTTTGAGTGTGAGAAAATACAAGACCTAAGTCTGTGGGAGTCTTACTAACCCCAAAAGTAAGCTTGAAAATGAAAGCTATCAGGAGCTGCCAATATGTATCTTTGGGGCTACCATGAATCAGTTATGACTTTACAGAGTGGTATGAACTTCTCGTAATACCACTTAGGATAATAGTTTTCAGAGAATAATAAAGTAATGTTTTTGAACCTGCTTGGAATACCAGTAACATTGAGATACAAACTAAGTGTGAGTTTGTATTAGCACTACTTCTACTGACTGGCTGTATGGAAAAGGCAAAGTAGCTGTTTAGTTCACTCTGGCATAAAGCCTGGCACTTTTTAGGGGACGGTGAGAAAAATTTTTAGCATTCTTACAGGGTTCACTGCAAAGTATAGAAAACAAGTAGTTTTTCCACAAAATGTTAAGATCATTCTTCATTAAAAAGAAAAATGGTTGTTCCACCATTTATTTTCAAGTGCTTTCTATTGGACGGTGTGACCGAGTTCTTCAAGGGCAAGAAAGGAGCAGGGCATAGATTTCATGCTAGAACTTAAAGAGTCATGTTAAAGGTTTTGCAATTACAGTGAAAAAGCGGATAGGAGAACCCGTGAATATTTTTTAATTTGGGGGGCTAGTTTTTAATGTGTTTCGTTTGAATCAAAGTATAATCAAACACACTTTTCCTTATTATTCTGTATTTTTAACCTGCTTCAGTGTGAGTACTTGAGTAAATTTGTTCTAATATTCACTAAGGGCAATATATATTTCTTCTCATGTTCATTAGGGGCAGTTCAGTTTTGACTACCTTGCAAATATATTACTGATCACTTCAAAGAAGATGCTTCCATCACTGGTACTGTAATTTCAATGACAGTATGTCTCAGAAAAATATTTAGCTGATGCTCTTCAACCCTGCTTTATTTGGAAATAGATTTGTCACGTTTTTCTTACATGTTCTGGCTCATGTTGCATTTGAAAGGACAGAACCAATCAAGTCATTCTTAAAATGAAGAAAATTGCTAGAAAATTTGAAAATCATTGGGTGCAGTTTAATATGCCGGGTTGATCTGGATGCCATATTACATTAAGAAAAAAATATATCTCAAAACATACTCTGTATAACATCTAAACTGAGAGGATCAGAAGTAGATGTGTATCTTCTTAATGTAATAGTATTTTCCTTAATTTTGTTTACATATTTATGTTCCGGCTCCATACAGCGAAAAACAGCTTGGAAACATAGCTTAAAAATTGGGAACGCTCTCCTAGGCTATGTATTCTTACGGCTATTGCAGTGCATGATAATGGCCATGCACTTCAGCTGGTATGAATCAGCATGGCTTCAGTGGCCTAAGCTAAATTATAAGGTGAATAAAAGGGACCGTCTAAATCAACGATGATTATTTTGCATTTGCTCTATTTTTATTTTCTATTTGAATGTTTTACTTGCCCTTTTGTTTCTCTTTCACTGTCTGATGCTGGTCACTTTTTAAAGAGACACTATTGCTTTGAAATGAATGGACCTATTTAAGTCCATAAAGACACAGCTGGCACTGTGTAGATTCAATGCTACTAAGCTATGGATAGATTTAAGTGATTTGTGACACTAAAGACATCCTGCACCTTATGTAATTTAAACACCAGAATAATTAAATAAGGAGGGGCCTGTGCATGGTATCAGTTCGTGTGGGAAAATATGCTTCAGTGACTTACTGGCACTGGTTTTGGAATGTGGCATTTAAAAGTACCTTTTTACAGTGGGAAAGAATTTGGTCAAGAATAAACAGTCTGACCTTGTTAAATGGACCAAAGTCTGTGCATAACCTAGTTCCAGAAAACTAGTTTTTACCAGTTTGTGGGGGGGAAAAAAAATCTGTCTATAAAAAATGCAACTAAATTTTCTAGAGACAAAATGATGTACATGGAACAGAGCCAAATAGATTGTCATTAAACTATGGACTTCTCTGGTTTGTGCAAAGTTGGCTATGAACTTAAAATATGGTTTGAAATGTATCAGAGGGCGTTAAAAGCAGACAGTGTCATACACTGCACGCAGATGAATTCAAGTTGTGTATAGAACTAGTCAATGATATTTGACGTACATCAAATCCACTTACAGATTATGATCAGTATCTGAAAATATAAAAACCATGAATTTGCAGTAAAAATGAATTTATAGTACAAGCTAAGTTTTATACATGAAGCCTGTTATCTGCAGGCAGTCACTTGACTAGCAAAGATCCCTTTGATACAAAATAAAGACAAAAAAAAATGCGGAGCAAGAAAATTACTTCATTTTGATTTTAGCTTCAGATTTTGCTGAAGGTGAACTGACACACTGCTGTTGAATCTCCAGGGTATGAAATCCTAGCTTCAATGCAGTCAATGGAAAACATCCCTTTAATTTCACTGTAGCCAGGTTCTCATTCCAGGTTTTCATATTCTATTTGAAAAATATAGGTACTTTCTCTGAACAAGTACTCAAGCTGCTTTGGACAAGTAGAGTATACAAAGAGCAGTAATGACCTACGGAAATTGTATTTGATGTAAGAGACTGTCCAGCTCAGGGGATTTTATGACAGAGTTCCCACAGGTACTTTGCAGAATACAGACCCCTTTTCTTTTTCTAGTGTTAGTGCAATGGTGTCAAAATAACAAATTAAACTTTTCGAGGCCTTGCAGGTGATTCATTTTCAATGCACGAGTGAATGAAAAATCCTACAACAGTTCAAGAATATGAAGAAGCATTGAAAAGCATTGTTAATACTTCGAGTACATCATTTAAAAATTATAGTAACCAGGTGAGGTCCACTAACCCAACAATCAATGCTACATAAAAACAAAAAATGTATCCATAACTGCGGTTATCGGCAAAACTACTGAAATGGTAACATTAAATTAATTTATTATTAAATTAAATTTAAGCTAGATGGTGAAAAGTGCAACATTAAAAAGTAACATTAGATAAAACATTTGAAATATAGAAAAAAGAATGTTTGTGTCAGGTAAATACAGGTTAAAAATTAGAAAGTGTGCACATTATGTTTTGACAAGTTTGGATAAAGACTATGTATTAAGCCAGAAAAGAAGAAAGCCTCTCTCAATGTAAACACTTTTCAGATTTTTATAGTCAATGTAAACATCTTCTGAACTTAGCCTGAGTTTCCTGAATTCTGTCTCGCTCTACTTTGTGTTTGCAACATCAGCTATATATTTACCCTGCGGAGAGCTCTGGAGGCCCTAAAAGGGGTGGAGTTCCCACCCTGCTGTGAGGAGGCTCTGTGCAGATTCCGTCTACAGTCGCCTTCGACACATCGACTGTTGCACTGCTCCCCTGTCAAACCGTCTGGTCCCCTAGCTAAAAATGGGACTCATACCCTGCTAACTCTGAAGCTCACATTTATCCCCTTCTGCAGCCTTTGGACATTACTACAAGCTCACAGAAAAGCAACAACAAAACCTTCAGCTGTTCTCAGAACGTTCAAGTGATGATTTTTTTTTTCCAAAACTTTGTTGTTTTTTTTTCCTTACTCCATGTGTATATGTTCTCATTTCCCTTATATTCAGAGTAGAATGTGCCATCCAGATTTGTCCAATAGCTTCAGCCCTCACCTTTTTAAAGGGATTTTTTTTATCAAGAGTGGATTCACCAGGAAGGGATTAAACGGCTGTTGTTTCCACTTCTCTACATCGTTAGTGTGCGGAATAGTGTGCATATACCAGGTTGTCTGATTTACATTAGGTTCGTTATGTGAATAACACAATAGACAATAGCTGTAATTAAGCCCAGAAGTCTGAAAAGACAACATGATATGGGACAGACAATCATCTATCTGTTGGATCTAATATTTTCTTCTGAAGATTTCCTACGCGTCCTTTCACGTGTGTGACCCATTTGGAGCTGTGAGCACAAACCTCTTGATAATTCCTGGTGAGACACATGCTAAAATGGAGAAGGGAAGCCCTTTCATCCTGATGGAGCATTCATTTCAGGACTAAAATATCCTGCTCTGAACATTGCTTTGAGGATTTCACAGAACTAATCTGTCTGTGTAAGCACGTTGTCCAACTGGGGAGCTCAATAGAACTGTTATATCCTGCACTCTTTCACTGTAGTGTTCAGGAAATTCTCCTTTGCATGGCTTGTATGTGTGTATATATGGAGCTGGGACAGTATTGACACTGCAAAGGATTCCCACATTTGGCCAGTGGAACTAAAGACAGTGGGCTGTAAAGATGAGGGAAGTTGTAGGACTATCCTATCAGGTGAAGCTCATTTAGAGAAAAGATGGATTTATGTTTTGACATCAGGAACGAACTTGCCTACAGCTAGGCTTTTGCTGTCATAATTCCCTCAGCAGAGATGATTCACTTTTAAGACCCCCTTGTCATGGACCAGAACATCACTGTGTTAAGGGCAAATTTCAAGCAAGATCTAGTTTTCTTTCATAGCCTTTTTTGAAGACATTTATAGCATTATATATTTATGGCCAAGCATTACATATTTCTACTGCCATGATATATTCCTAGTTAATACATTAATTTTTCTTATTAGTTCACAAAATGCTTCTAATCAAGCGTTTTAATTCTATCTCCTGTTCCTCAGAGGAAAGGAGATTTCTGGAAGATCTTATGTGAGTGTGTTACTCTCCTGAGACATTTGTAAGCATCCATGTGCAGTTATGTATATGGCTCTTCATTCTCGGGGTGTTATCCTATCAGGAATTCAATTTAAATACATGTAAATTAAACTACAGAGTTTTTACATTAGCATTCAAGCTTATTTGGTCAGGGAGTGAAAATGGGAAAGGAGTTTGGAATTGTAGGAGGAGCTTGACCTCTGTTGCATTGTGACTTGTCATAAGCATGCTGTAATAATTTTTAAAATTACACTATTCTGTCTAGCATAAAGCCCATCCTACCTCTTAGCATTTTGCTTAGCACACTTCCTAACATCTTTATTTCCTGCAAATACTGTATATTGGCACATCCATAGCATTATGTGTAGTGTAAATAGAGGGATCTAGGAGGAAAAGAAGCAAAAAGAAAGTGAGGAGGCATAAGACAGGGACAGTCAGTGCTTCAACAGGGAAAATGAGGCCAAACAAATACAATGACAAGGACTTTTTTGTTGTTGTTTTGTTTTGTTTTGTGGTGTTGTTTTTTTTTTTTTTCTATTATTATTATTTTGTGTTGCTTTGGGCCAAGGAGTGTTTGAGTTCACTTTTATTTCCAATTGCTGCTTTGCCTTCTGGACAGAAGATGCTACTTTTTTATAAGCAAACAGTTTAATTTGCCACATAGCTGAAATTCTTTCCTAGTGAATATGTGAAATATTATACCCTGAATTTGCAATTAATGTGACAAATGGCATCGGTTTTGTTCTATTCTTTGCTAAAGGTGCTTCACAGACAGAATCATTCCAACTCAATTATGTACTATTTTAAAACTAATTAAAAGACATTCCAGAAACTTTTTAAGTCCTGCCTTCATCTCGACTTGCTTCATTATCTTTGTGCCCATGTGGCCACAAAAAGAAAATCTTGTTGGTATTTTTCATTCCTCGGACGGGTTGATGCACGAACTAAGCAAAACCACTAATATCTACGTTGATCACTTGCAGACTCAACATGGCAGTTATACCTATTTAATAATAGAAAAATGAGTGAACTTCAGTAACATTTGTTCAGTTGCCACGGAAACCATAGGATACTTGACTGCCTTTGGACCCCCATCCTTTGATATGCCAAGTGATTTCTGTGAGTTTTTAATGTCCTCATCAGCTATTGAACCTGCAATCAAAATCAGACAACAAGAACTTAAATCCTGTGACTTGAAGACACGCAATTTCTATCTTAGTTTCATCTACTTGAATTACCACCTATTCCAGTGGGATTCCTTTGAATGGGCTGCGGCAACGAAGATGTAAACATGGAAATTTAGGCCCCAGCTCAGTGTGCTGCAATTAACTCTTATGGGGGAACCTTACCGCCGGCATCAACAGATGCTTTCCTTAGCAATCAAATGTACTTGTTGGGTTGTGGGAGGCAAACGTTTGTATCATGTTAAAAAGTTCAGCATTAGTCTAACCTCAGCTGAAAAAAACGGCACTGGTTTTTAAGAAAAGAGCAGAATTGGCAAACCTAAGCCTGCACAGCCAAAATCCCATATGACACAGTATTTTGAGTCATAAGGTGACCTTAGTATGAAAAGCAGCTTCAATTAGATGTCTATTGTGTTTTCAAATATAGAAGAATGGCTTTGTGTTCAATGGATTGCCCCACTGATTAAGACAAGGAAGCAGATGCTGCAGGGGCATATAGCTGGAAAGAATTTCATTTCTCCGTTTTATTATAATTCAGAATATATTCAATGTATCAGAGCAATTAATACGTAAAAACCCACACAAGTATTATGACCATGAGAATTTCCCAATATTCATAGGTGCCGGTACCTATGCATAATAAAACTCCCAGCACCTTCCATGTCCCAAAAAAACAAGCAGAAAGGATGGGGGAGGGAGGAGAATCATGAAGGAAAGTCTTTTTATTTTCTTCTTTTCACGTGAAGGTTTATAATTAAAGGGGAAAGTAAATTAATTACATGAATATTAAAAGGTTACTCTTCTATTCTAACATTTGGTCACAAGTTGTCTAATGAAAAGGAATGCAGGCTGGAGGGCTGCCATGCCTTTGCTTCTTTCTGCAGAGGGCCACAGGCTGAAGCAGTGATTGTGCGTGACAGATTCTGGGAACAATGAGCCTGCGCACAGATCATCCAGATGGAGCATGCTTTTCTAAATTACACCAACAACAGGGTGGCCCACAGGCAAACAAAATAGTTAAACAATACATAATAAAGTTTTTATTTGGTATTTCCTGTGAGCCTCTGCCAGTTGCCAGGGAGTGTACTGTATTTTTCTTTTGCTGTATTAATTGTTGACCACAACTGGCAAAGACCCAAACTAGCAGGGACAGATAAGGGGGGGAAAATGGCATCTGGACACTAAAGCCTCAAGTGTACTGGGAAAAAAAAGCACAAAAAATTACAGCATATATCTGGAATTTTCCAACTAACGATGTGCGGATGTGGTAGCGCTAGGGAAAAAGAGCCAAACTGAGCCTGCTTTGTTCACTAAGAGAGGCCCCCCTGTAACATTCCTTTTAGCTGTGCATATTTTGGCTTCAGTTGTGCAGTTTTAACTATATACTGTGTATGGAGCAGTTCAGTTGTTGCTGCATGAATCTAATGATTTTGTTACAAGAAATAAAATGCTCTCAATGCGTATGCATTTTTGTTGTTGTGAGATGTTTAAATAGAGGCTGTGTTTTAAATGTTAAATTATAGGTGTTGAGTTTTCAGAGGGAAGAGGGAGAAAAATTCATTAAGTATAAGCCATCACTGCAACAGCTGCAAGGAGGAGACCCTCAGTAGCAGTGAATGCTGCCTTTTAAAACTCATCAATGAAATCAGTACTTACAGTTATCTGGTTTAGGGAAAAGCCCACAATATAGCATTAACACTTGGATAAAAACAGGAGGTTGCATAAACATGCTAGTTTGATACTGTTTTTCTATTTTCTTTGTCATTATAAACAGTTAAAGTATTGGCATCTTTCTAAGGAAGTTTTATACTCCTGATTCACTGTACACAGTATAGTAAGTGATTTTGCCACTACTAGTACACAGCAAAGAAAATAAACAAGAACAGGTTGCTGTTATTCTCTTCTACAGTTAAAATAGCCTTGCAGATATTATTAGGCAGCCTCCCCAAGGAAGGTGAAAGTTGGTGTGAAGACTATCAATGTGTATACAGGTGAAAACCAACTGCATTAGGCAGTGACAGGGTTTGCAGCTACAGCAGGCCTGCAGTTCAATTGACAGGGAGCAAGTTCTTGATATGAGCTTAAATCGTCATATATTTATACTGCATTTTTGGATTTACTTGGACCATCTTCTAGTCACCAGCAGCCCTTGCTGCCACAGGCTTGTTTTCACTTCCCAACTCACATGCTCTTTCTGGCATTAAGTACTTTGTTTTTTTCTTTGTTTGTTTTTTTGGTTTTAGGGCAGAGATTTTTGTGATTGGTTTTAGCTGCAAAATATGGAAGTCATCTATTCCATTATTTCTTTTTATGTGTGCAGTTGTCTTCTGTAAAAAAAAAAAAAGGAAAAAAGAAAAAAAATATATAAAAAAGGAATTTATTCACTTGATACTATATTCTTTGCACAATGCTTATCAACAGGGCTGAACCTATGGATCACTAATGTAGGTTTCTTCAACTTGAGCTCACAGAGTATCTGGCTGTAGTGGATGACTGTCATAAATAGCTGATTAAACTAGGAGGCAGGACACATTGCCAGTGGATTTCCCAGATGTTTGTCCCCGTTCATCTTCCAACACACAACTACTGGTATGTTTTCCCCTTAAACCTGTTTTTCTACCTCTCCTCCAGCCCCACTGCCTTTCTCCACTAGATCTAACTCCCACCTCAAATCCTCTGTGGAGTCTGCTTTCCCTGGGCACCAGGGATGCCCCTCAGTCACCCCAGCTTTCAGCTTCAGGCCTTCCCCAGCAGTCCCTGTCTCCATGTGGAGTTTTTTTCCTGATCCCAGTCTCATATGCCTTGCTGGTCATTTTTCCTTCTTCTTCCCTCTGTAGCTCGTAGTCTTCTTTCTCAGTCAGTTTCGTTTACCCCATCTCTCCACACACACCCAGCCCTGATTGTTCTTAAACCCAACAAGGGGATGTCTTAGTCATCTCTTAATCTGGCTTTCATACGCTATTCCCCTAGTCTGTCCAGCTATTTTCATCTCTGTGGCTGAGTGCGATAGGTTCCCCTTCAAACACGGGATAGGGCATTTATAGCATAACAGGCTGTCTGCACAGTCAGAAGCTTGAGATGCCATGATGTCCCACTGAGCTCCCCGGAGCTGGCCTGAAGTGTGCTCATTCAAACCAAAACCTTCTGAAAGTGCAATAATTATGCACTAGTGCAAGTCCTTACTGAGCATGTGCTGTTTTTCAGATTTATGACATGGCCAAATTTGGAGGCAAGTTTTACAGGAGTGGCAGAGAGGCCAAGTTCTACAGCCTTTGTTCCAAAATGTGAGGGCACCAGAGCTTCTCAAAAACAAGGTCACCAGAATTTAAGATGTGAAAACCATGTATTTTGCCCTAGCCTCATTCACGGAAACCCCTGAACTACTTCAGCTGAAATATTCCAATAAAGCTGAGTATAAGCCAGAGAGATACAGCACGGAAAATATTATTGTAATCAGTGAAATTTTGATGAAGTTATAAGATGCTGAATAGAGTAATCTTCAGTAATACGCCATGCTAGCAGCTTGAAGGTGTATATACATGCTGCTCATGATTGTTTTGCCTTACCATAAGGAATCTGGAAAGTTTTGAGAAAGTCTCAAAGAGACTCTTTGTTTCCCTCAGTAGAAGCCAAGGTGCAAAATCACTTTTTTTTATTTATATATGTGCTATTCCCTATGCATGGACCCCTTCCACATACCCTTATAGCCAACTATTGTGTATTCTACCACATGTGTAAAATGATTCTTACTCACTTTAAAGACACTACACACTTCCAGTCCCTAATGGCATCTATAAATAAAACGAGTGCACAGTTGGGGATGTCAGCTGGTCACAAGCATTCACAGTAGTGTAAAAACACTGGTCATGAAAAAGATCAGATCTATGACAGAAATGAGTGTTGTTAAGTACTGATCACTGGCAGGCATGAGACTCCATTGAAGTCCCATTGAAGTCAGCGAAGTTCAAGAGCAGATCTATGCTTAGTACATAGCCATACCAATATCAAAATTGCTTTAGATATTGTCTTTTTCTCTCATTAAAATGAAAGTCCTAATTTTCATAAAATCATAGAATGGTTTTAGTTGGAAGGGACCTTAAAGACCATCCAGTTCCAACCCCCTGCTGTGGGCAGGGACACTTCCACCAGACCAGGTTGCCCAAAGCCCCATCCAGCCTGGCCTTGAACACTTCCAGGGATGGGGCACCCACAGCTTCTCTGGGCAGCCTGTGCCAGTGCCTCACCACTCTCATAGTGAAGAATTTCCTCCTTATACCTAATTTAAACCTACCCTCTTTTATTTTGTAACCATTACCCCTTGTCCTGTCACACATGCCCTTGTAAAAAGTCCCTCCCCAGCTTTCCTGTAGGCCCTGTTTATATACTGGAAGGCCACCCCAGAGCCTTCACTTCTCCAGGCTGAACAACCCCTACTCTCTCAGCCTGGTAATATTTTTATTTTTTTCCATTCTCCACTCAGTCTGCATTTGTGCTTGGGATTGCCCCGGCCCAGGTGCAGGACCTTGCACTTGGCCTTGTTGAACTTCATGAGGTGGTCACGGGCCCACCTCTCAGCCTGCCCAGGTCCCTCTGGATGGCATCCCTTCCCTCCTGTGTGTTGATCGCACCGCAGAGCCTGGTGTCATCAGCAAACTTTCTGAGGGTGTACTCAATCCCACTGTCCATGTCACCAACAAAGATGTTAAACAGTGCCAGTCCCAGTACTGACCCCTGAGGAACACCACTCATCACTGATCGCCACCTGGGCATTGGGCCGCTGACCGCAACTTTTTGAGTGCGACCATCCAGCCAATTCCTTACTCACCAAGTGGCCCATCTGTCAAATCCACATCTCTCTAATTTAGAGACAAGGATGTCATGTGGGACAGTGTCAACCACTGCACAAGTCTGGGTAGCTGATTTTTTTGCAACCTAATGAGCTATTATTCAGCATAAAATATGTAACACTTCACTGGAAGTCAGATTAATAAGAATTTCCCATAAATGTACTGTTTTCTTGTCCAGCCTAAAACAAGGCAAATCTTTTAAACTTTGAAAAAAAAAGCGTATTTATAGATTAGTTATTATGGGAGTGGTAAGTAGTCTACTTCCTTGAGATGTAATTGATTAAAACTACTTTTGTACCTTACATGTGAGCTACAACACGTACATGACATTCCTGTGTACAGCATTTCCTGGTGAACTGTCATTTATCCCAAGTCCTAGAGACAGAAATGGTAAGATAGTTAAGAGGTCATCTGCAGTACCCTGCATTATTTTTCAGGCTGAAGATTATACCCGGAATTGTTTTAAGAAGTACTGAGTCTCCACATAATTGCTTTCAAGGCATATTGCCAGACTAACACTTCAATTATTCAGAAGAAGAAATAAAGGCCTCTTTTATTGTTGCTGATAACACCTTTCCTGCATCTGAAAAGATGTAAAATCCATTCTGTTTTTTCAATAGTTGTGCTGTTCGCTTCTGTTTTCCTTTTGCTGGGTTATGATAATAGATTATTTTATCCTTCTTCCTACTTCATTTCAAACAGGTTTCATTTTCAGATTTTCTTGCAGTAGCCCAAAACAAAACTATGTTTATCTGGTGTTTAAAGATGCTTTGTAAATAAAAAAGCTTAAGAAGGGGTCATTTAGACCCATGTTTTGTAAAAGCTTCATATTACAAAAACTAACTTGGGTCTAAATTCAGCATGAGAGTATCCTTCTAATAACAATCATACTGTCTACTCTTGTAAACATTTAGTTTCTGATCCCACAATCATTAATGATTTTAAACAGCAGTAACATAACCTCATGATATTAACAACAACCAAAAAAGCTAAAATAAATGTTCTTTTTTTCCCATTATAAAAAAAAATCTTTTTCCCTGCAGACTGCCATTTTCCAAGAAAAATAGATAGTATTTGTTAAATGGAATTTTATATTCTCTAGAAAATATAGGGTATTTCTAATTTCTTGTCTCTAAACTACTTTTTTAAATAATAAAAATTAAAAACAAAGGCAGAAATGGATATACATGATTCCACTGTCTAATGATGTCTTCCTCTAACCACCCTAAGCTTCCTCTAAAATAAGTAGGAATTAAATATGTATTTGGAGTTAGGGTAGTGCTTTTATGGCCTGTCCAGTTGTGTGGGTTTTTTTTTGTTGTTTGAGTTTTTTGTTGTTGTTTCTTTAACACAGACTAATAACATTAGCTTTTTCGTGCATGACATTTTTGCCTCAGAGAAATAGGTGAGGTCCTATCTGCTTTTTGTGAACCTTCTGTGTACCTTTAAGTTTAACCCCTTGGACCATGCAGGATCATTAGGGACTTCTGATCTGCCCCTGTCCCAGAGCTGCATGCTCATGGGCCCGGTCTCTCTGCAGGAGCTCTAGCTTCTAGCTCTGCTTTTCTCTCCTTTCCTCCTCACCATCCATGGAGTCATACGATGAAGGATTTCCTGATGACTAGAGCATGTTATTTACATGAATTTCTCTGACAGTTCATTGAAGGGGGTATATACTGCCATCCCTATATGGCTGTTAATGCTGTGGAAGTTTTTTGGAGGTGACAGACACTCTTATTTCCTTGCAATGAATATGCAGGTAGATTTTTGCATGGAATGACTGCTTCTCAGTACAGATCTTTGCGAGGAAAAGGCACAGGCATCATCATGATGATGGGGAAACAGATATAGACTATGAAACTGATTTTTCCAAGGCAATCTAGTCAACTGGTGGCAAGGCTGATGTTCTCACAAGGGCTCTTGGCTCCCTCTCTCAGACCATTAGAATACTTACACTAGCTCTTAAGTATTAGTTTCTATTTGATTTATTCTTCCTATTCAAGGATGGGTTACATATTGAGATAAACAGTTTAGAAGACCTTTTTTTCATGTCTATTTTTATCATTTTTATAAGGACTCTTCCTGGAGAGTTAGGATCCATGAGTGATTCACAGAGCAGCAAAAGGGACATGACTCAGGAGGAGACCTCCTGCATGTATTTTTCATCCTCAGGCAAAACCTTTTAAAGCAGCAGATTTCCATTCCATACTGGGTGCTCCCTCATGGTGTGTCTCCACCACACCAGTGGCAGTTCAGCCTGTCTTCGAGCATCATTCCTCCCCAGGAGTCTCGAGGAGGAGGGATTGCCACTAGCAGCAAACAATGCTGCTACTGATTGGTTAGGGAGAGCTAAAGCATTTCTGTGTAAATCGGATGTTTCCTTCTCTCCTGGAGGCTCAGCATGCCCCTGTTTCATGATCCTTGTGCCTATAAACTGACGTCCATTGCCTGAAGCTGGGAATGTTCACTTTGTAACATGCAGAGCACAGCAAAATCCAATTCTGCAGTATTAAAAATACATCTCAGCGCAGCAGCTCAGACAGCAAATGCAGAGTATGTATATTAGTGCACACTCCCTTAACCAGCCCTGAAATCAGAGTCTGTCAAACAGATGCCTGGAAGTGGATTTGGACTCTTAGAGAAAGTGTTTCCTGTCTTAGACCTTTCTGCACACAGTGTACAAGGGGTTAACAAGGGAGCTACTTTGCAAACAGAGGCAGAAGGTCATTGGCGGCAACAGCAAAGACTCCTACAGCCTGCCATGGAGAGCCTTTCACCCGGCATTTCCCACCCAGGGGATTGTAAACATTGGCTCGCGGCCATGGAGTCCTACTGAACTTCTCTTTACTTTCAGCATATACATTTATGCGTCTTAATGGACACTGAAGCACGGCAAGTGAGTCCTGCATGTGCAGAAGGAGAGAGGGAGCTTCTGTTCAAATTTAAGAGAGGAGGGAAAGAGCCATTACTCACGCTGGAATTTGAAAACATAGAGATATGCTTGTTCAGTGGTACTTCACATGTAACATAGCTGCTGTTCTCAGGCAAACTTTCTCAACTCACTGGAATGTGTAGAATGCTGTCACTTCATCAGAACCCAGAAGAGCTCTTTTATCTGCCATTTGTTAGTAACTAGCAATATTGTTCTTATCTCATTGTCCTTTAGCCTGATGCAGTGCCCTCAGACATGAGAACTTGTAACATGAAAGCACTCATTACCTTGAGCATTCCTTTTTGTATTGTCTGAAGCTTTTATCTCTCCAGATTAAATAAGATGCTTTGTATCAATTTTGAGAGAGATGAGTCATCTGTAAAAGGCTGTTCTGCAACATCATTTTCACAGTAGAACATTTTACGTTTTTATAAGACTGTTACCACTCTGGAAGAGTCCTCAGCGATCCAGACTAAGTCAGATCTTTTTCACCCAACTGATCTATCCATAATTAATTTCCTAAAGGAATCTGGCTTCTTAAAAATAACAAAAAATAAGAATACAGACTTTAAGGTTAGAGCTGGGAAATGAAGCTTTGCATGTTCTAGTACTGGACCAACTGTAACATTCTGGTGTCCTGCTAAATCTTCATATTCTTAAGATCAGTTTAAGTCCTCTAGCACTTAGCAAGGGAAGAAAATTTCTTTGGGGTTCTTTAAAAAAATTGTGCTTCACTTTGTACTGCGAATCATAAGTTTTGGCCAATGGGTGGTGTATCAAGTAGCAAGGGAGGAGATGTTGCTTCTCTCTCCGCAGAACAAAACAGAGTGCCACCCTCTAGAGCTTTTCTGAGTACCATCTATTAGTCAGAGAGAGAGAATAAATTCTGCCTAGATCCAAGGTAGACTCCAGCCTGGTTAATGTAATTAATGCCTGACTTTATTTTTATCCAGCGTTGGTCTAATGTAAAATGCATACACATTCCAGAGAGCAGTATCCAGAAACTCGGCTCCTCGCCCCTTCCAGCTGATTGTCCTTAAGCACTCGGCTACTTTCAGACACAGTCTTGCCCCATGACTCATATACTCCTGGCAGAATAGTGACTTGGCTTCAGCAAAGGCAAGGAAAGAGCTGTCACCCAAAAAGCCCCTAGCCTAGTGGTCAAATTCTTTTCTTGGACATAGGAAGTGCCTGTTAAGTCCCCTTCAGGCTGTGTTTCCACTTTGAGATTAACATAATAACATCTGTAAAAGATGTTAATGTAGATGCAGACATATATCGCTTCCACTGCCGCTCCTAGTCGTGGGCTTCACTTAGATGGGACTCCATATGGACTTCTGTGGAGAACATCCAGGTATCTAGAATATCTGCCTAAACATACATCACACAGTAGAGCTTCAGCTGAAACACAGGTGCTTGTTTCTGCTGTGAAGGTCTTTATAAATATGTGTGACCATCTACACTGAATACTCACAGACACTTTCAGATTAAGAAATGAATTTAATGAGCAACGATGTGTACAAAACTCATAACCATGGAAAGTCAGTGGCTAGCGTCCAACATTTTGATGGGTCTGAAGCCTACAAAGATATTTAAATCTGATATTCTGACACCCTGAAGACTCCTCTTAGCCTTTCTGTCCTTTCTATCTAGTCCTTGACTTTGCCATGAAATTACAGGCCTACAGCTGGTCCTTGTCCTGCTGATATTTACTTCAAACCACAACTCATTTCTAATGATCTGTGACGCATTCATGTGTGTATAAACACATATACCTATCTGTCCGTTGCAGACAGTAAGTTCATCTTTTTTGTTTGTTTTTTTGTTTTTGAAACCTTTACGGTTCCAAGCCTCTGTTTTCATTTATCCTTCCGCATTCATGTCAGCTGTCATAATAGGACTGAAGTTTGCACCCTTGTGAAGTAGTGAGGGCAGATGCATCCCCAAGAGGAGCTTCTACTGCAGAGAAGCTGCCTTGTTTGCAACCCTGGGTTCCCTTTGGGTTTTGCTGTAATATAGGAGGTTTAACTGTAAACTATTGCTTCACATGAGTATCATTGGCAGATGTTGCTCCACCAAACCTTTAATATCCTATCAGTGACACTGGTACTTTGCCTCCAGGCCCCTCCTTAAGCCATGCTAGAGCCTGTATCACTAGCAGCACAAGCTTCTACTTCCAACAGGGACATCGCTTCACCAGTCTTCTTTGGAGAAGGAGAGCTGTGTGGCTGCGTAACACTGCACCAGGTGCTATACGAGCTCCCACCATACCACACCATGCTGCTTGGGAAAGGTTACAGCTCTTGGTGCCACGGGTAAATGAGTGTTTCTCCTAGGAGTTGATGGGACATATCAACAAAGAGAGCCCAAAGTGACAACAATAATTTTTAACAAGAGTTGCTAAAATGTAGCCTCATTATGGAAAAGTAATATGAGATTTCTCTTGTGTACCAGCTATGAAAATTACCCAGACCAATATCTTAATTGTAGATGTGCCAAAGACTACTCTTGTCCAAATCAGACTTTCAGTACAAAAGACATTTGGAGAAATATTTTCACAGTAATTGTGACTGAGTTTATTTTGCCCTTATTACACATTCTGGATGAAGGCTAGGTAAGCTCTTACTCAGCAGCTAACCTGCTGATGCACACGTCCTCTGCACACACTGCCAGATGCAAAGATAAAACTCTCTTACTTACATGCATGCACTGATTGTTATTTGCGTCTTTACTTTCCTATACAGGTCTTGCCATTAACTCAAAGCACAGCAGTAGCTCATAAGTTTCATTCTCAACTGAATGGAGACTGTATCCTGTAGAAGTTGCTTGCACCAAGTTTCCCCTTCTGTAAAGTCCCAAGCTGGAAAACTTTTTTTCATAAAAATCTATAACAATTCCAGTTCCTAGCAGAATTCTGTGTTAAGCTGTCACCCAGGGGTTACATGTGCCTGTAAATGGTTTGGATTCTTTCCGTCTTTTTGAAAGTGACTCATTTGTTCAGGCCATTTTTGGTGTTCATATTTCATTACAAATTTTAATGAGAAAAATGATTTTTTTAATTCTACCTTCTTTCCCATCTGGAAGTAGCCATAGAGTCTGCAGTAAAGCCTATCACCTAGATAACTGGCAGTATTTATTCTATTCTTTGAGACTGCATTTTGTTTGTGCATCATCTCCTTTTGTTAAAGATGGTTTGAAATAGAAGAGTACCCAAGCTCCATGGGAGAGAGGTCTGTGGTGGCCTTCATGGTTTTGCTTTATTTAGGTTTCTCTGTTGAGAACCAAAGCCTAACACAGTGCCGCAGGAAGTGGGGAGACTTTTTTCTATTAACCAGATTGGTTTTCTAGTAGCAGTGGAAAGCTGTTCTTCATTATAAAGCCAAACCCTAAGTGGCAAGGCTCGGATTCTCTAGTCTAGCCATGATGAACTCGGAAAGAGACCAGGCAGTCACAAGGGCATCTTCAGGAAATCTCAGCATCCCCTTTTCTTGGAGCCAACCATGGTTTGCTTCTTGATACAAGCTAGAGCTACATGGTCTCATTCTCCCAGAGACTAGGCATAAGTGAGGTGAGAGACCAAAGAAAAGATGGATGCTACCCAGCTCAGTGGGAATATGGATGGTACAAGGTGAGTTGGTTTTGTGGCTACCTAAACACGTAGAGCAGAGCAAAGCAACTGGAACAAGGTTCAAGATCAGATACTAGAAACTGCAACCATTTCCTCAGCTAGCTAATGTCAACAGGTGACTGACATGAGTGGCAATGGGCCAGATTGCTGTGGCCAGATCCAGAACAAGACGTGCATTCCAAGGCACCCATGCAGGCTGCCATCTTTTTAAGGCTTTTTTTTTTTCTTTTGGTATTGTGCAAGGAATTCTTTCTTCTAGTAGGTGTTTGACTTAACAACGTAAGAAATCAATGGTGTTTATTTCCTCCTGCCGTTGTGTTTTTTTTCAGCTCTGAGGTGGATTATTAGAATTTCCTCTTTCAGCCTACAAATTTCATTTGATTATTGGATCTTGAAGCAGGACTGAAGAGTGGCCACTTTTTTTAAAGCCCATCACTCTCAATGCCTTTAAGTATCTCTGTATAAACTGCAATATCAAGATAGGCCTCATTGCATGCAAAGCTGACCACTTCGGTAAAAACCTGAGCCATCCCATATTCCATGGAAGGCTGCTCTGCACCTCAGAGATAAAGGCATCATGGTTTTGGTTTTAGTACATAGCAAGCATTGGCAAGTCTTTCTTACACTTCTATGGGCTCTGAACCAGGTATTGTGATGATACTGATGTTATTTTTGCTTCGTTATTTTTATATAGAGATAAAACACTTTTCAAGTGAAGTGTTAGGTATTCTCTAAGAAATGTTCTCTGTATGGTATCAGTACAGAATTCTATGAAATATTGTGCTTAATGGAAATATATTTCCTTGTATTATCTTTGAGATAAGTTCTGTGTTCTAACTAATGGGTGAAAATATTACATCATCTTAAGAGCCTTTTCCTTTCTAGTAGCTGTTTCACGCAGCTGCTTAGTGCACAGAGACTCTTGAGGTAAAAGCCACTGAATGTAGGTAAAGTGTCTTCCGCAAGTATTTGTATATGCATGTATGATGTGCAAACGCACACACACATACACACACACAGACATACACATACACCTAACATGCAGTCATGCTCACAACGGATGTACCTAGAAATATTCTCCAGCACTGCCATCACACTTGGTTATGTGGTTCTTCCTAGAAATAAAAAAGCAAAATTCTGATCAGTTTTGTGTGTATAAACCATCAAAGAAATGAATGGTTTCTTTATATGTTAAGTTATCTCACAGTTGATGCTAAATCTTGCTTTCATCAAAGCACAAATGTTTTAACATAAAAAAGAAGAGCACGCATTCTAAAATAACAACTTGGTAGTGCGTGGTATGTGTGATCAGGATTTTTCTCTTCTATAAATAGATGTTTTTTTCCTTGATCATTTAACTAATGAAATAGTAAGAACCATCTTTCCACTTTTCACAAAGCAGGTAATTAAGCTTGCCTCTAAAACTGATACAAATGTGAATAAAGAGATAAAACTGTTATTACCATGTGCATTTCGTAAGACCCATACGACTCAAAAAGATGTCATTTATATACATATTAATATATATATACAACTTTTAGTCAAGGAATGAATTACTTTCTAAAAGCCACCAGGGTAGTTTGGTTCATTTTTCTGTAAAAGGGAAAGTATTTCAATGTGTCTATAAAAAGACAAAATACCATCTTTCTCTGAAAAAGAAACATTCTAACCAGCCATACCTGTATCTATATCTGCAATGAAACTGGAAACTGGTTATATAGGAGTGGAGGAACCACTATTCAATAATGATAGAAATAATATAATAATAATAAATAATAAATAATAATGATAATAACGATAATAACAATGATAATGATAATAATAATAATAAATAATAATTAATAATTAATAACAATAATGTTCAGACTGATACTATCCCTGCGAACTAAAGCACATTGTATGATGTAGTCGTTATTACCTGTCTCCATTGCAGTTAGCAATAACATTAGGTCTTCAGAGATAGATTAAAGAGTCACAGGCTCTTTACAAACACAGAATGCTCAGTGAATCTTATAGGCACATTTATGGGAAAATTCATTAAGACAGTCCCCAGCAAATAAAGCAGGCACGCTCCTCTTCCACGCCAGGGATGAAAAATATGTTGAAGTCATTGTTCCAAGGCTAAAAAGCCCATGCTACCACCGCTTATCTTGGCCTTATCGCACCTTTTGGACAGGTGTGCTTTGGTAGGTTGCTGTGTGAGGTGCTGTAGGGTGCAATGAGACATCAATCCTCTGTATTCCTCTTCCATCCCTCCCTGCTCGCCCCATCCACACACCCCAGGCTACCCCTTCCCTTGTCTTCCAGGACCCCCCCCACACAAACACACGGTTTACCTCTATGAGGTAGGTGTGCTCTGCTGCTGCAGGGTTTTGGGGTGCCCCTAGTGGACATGGAGGAAGAGGAGGTGGGGAGCAGCCCCACTCCTGGAGCAGAGCAGCCGAGGACAGGGACGTGTGGGTGCAGGAGGGATGGAGGCAGGCATGCCCAGGCTGAAGGCCTGCCTGTGGGATGCGGAGCAGGGCCCGCCTGGGCTGCCTGGGCAGGCACCGAGCAGCACGCAGGGCAGCTGTCAGAGCCTGCAGTCCTGCAAACGTGCCATCTCCTCCTTATATAGGGTCACCTACCTTCTGGATTGCCTCCTCTGCCCTGCCCCGTGCTGGTTGTCAATCACTATTCCAGACCGCAGGTGCTGAAACATGGTATTTTTTAATACTACAATGAATTCATATTAAATAATGCCACACTGTCAGACCAGCAAGGCATTTGTAAGCATTCTCATTTAAGACATTGCATTTCTTCTTCTGAGATTCTGTGGAGATTCAGCACATTTCTAGCAAGCAAGAGGGAAGTGCATTAGAGAGAGAGTCTGCAGTGGAGATTGAAGCCAGGCTTCAATCAATATGCAAGGCCCGATTTTAGCCATCTGTAATTCAGTTCTCTCCACTAGTCTGTGGTGAATGTGTCAGGCTTATTTACACAGCTGAGGAAAAATTTGCTACAAAGTTTGAAGAAAATTAGGCGAGTCATTTTAGACCCCCAGCCCTGGATAAGAAGCCATGCTGTACCAGCTCCATCATGAAATTTTAAAGATTCCACTTGAAACCCTCCTGAGCAGTTTGAAGCAATAGAGAGGTTTTTTGTGATTTTGGGGCACCATGAAGCAACACTACAGAATTATATTCTGCATGCTGCCCCATGTATGTTACAATTGCATTCACTTATTTTTACTCAAAAAAATAAAGGAGAAAAATAAATGAAAAAGTAAAAGATTCCCCAAAGGTAATGTGAAAGCCCTATTAATGAGTATTGAACAAAATAACTGAGTTTAAAAGTTTTTTTAAAAGTTACACATAATCTTTCATGAGGCTGAATTGCTTTAAACAACAAAATGAGCCAGTGTCTAATGGCAAATATCTTGAACAAAATCAGCACCAAAAACAGTACAGTAGAAACCACAATCACAAAAGCAAAAGATTTGGAAGAACTTTATTTGGATTAAAGGATACTTTGTAAGAATTTAAGCATCCTGTTAATTGCTTTTGTGGAGTGATGTCTATGAAAGCTAATATCTTAAGAGGTTTTACAGGCCTCTTCAAAGTCCCTTCAGAAATAATTGGAGTAGAATTAATCACAACCAGCTTTAGATGTCTACAATGAAGATGTCTACCTGCGGGCCAGTCAGCTAGATTCTCCTCACAGATAGCAAGCAGTTGCAGCATGTGTTCATTTGACCAGTACAACACACTCACTGTAAAATAAGTTGAATGGCACCCAGGGAATACCAGCTTCTTCCCTCTGACTGTAAAGGGAGTCTGTTTGACTGGCTCAGATGTAGATACCTAATGTTATGTGAGATGGATCCTCGTTCAGGCGCTACCTCGCTCTACTTTCTGAGGACTCTACAAGCACTAGGCTACCTTATGTATTGGGAGATGAAGCAGAAAATATCTGAATAAACCTTTCCATCTATGAAGCAATAGTTATGGATATGGGATACAAGCAAAAGAAACACTACTCTCTCTTTTCATGATGTCCAATGTCTTTCATTGGTTTCTACATGCAAACTTTTGTGACCTTTTAAACCCCATGTTTGATCTTAGATCTGGCTGCATCCAGTTTTAACGGCCCAATTTTCTTCTGCTCTGTAAATGGGAGGGGAAATCAGCTTCACTGTGAGGCTCGACGTTACCCCTTTGGAGCAAAGCTGGGTGGGATGAGGAGTGGGCCATGATCCCCCAGCCCGACACCCTCCCGGAGCCCCTCTGGTTCAGCGGAGATGAGGGAAGCATAGCAAAACGCCTTCTCTCTCGAGTGAAAGGAAGACCCGGGGCCACAGCGTGACTCACTGGCTGGTGGAATAAAGAGTGCCAGGAAACATTCGTGGGTACTGGAGCTCAATTGTCTATACTGTTAAATTATTAGAATGGTTCCTGGCACGGTTTTGAGTTATGCCAACTAGCCTTCCCCCAGACAGTTCCTAGGCAGTTAAGCATGGACCAGAGACCATTCCCAATAAGCAGTTTGCATGCGGTCACCTTTTTTTGGAGGCTTGAGAATTTAGTAACATGGACATAGGCCACTCTGTGCCTGTTGGTCTCCGTGCCAAAGGAACATTTCCTGTCCCATTTAATTTCCCAGCACAGACATAGCCACTGTGTTACAGTCTGATCCCTGCTTTGTTCCTGTAGCTGTGCAACTGGGCATTGGTCTGTACTTAAAGTCTGTGGCAAACCGAAATGTAGTCTTTTGTGTCTATGTTACTCAACCCCATCCCTGAACCTCTGTTTGTCTTTGTCTTTTTTGAACTGTATGCTATTCACACAGCAACTATATTTGGAATGGGCTGTGTAATGTGCAGATCCATTTAAATTAAGCAGTTATCCAGAAGTGAAAATCTGCTCTGTAAAGTAAATGGAAATTAAATGAGACAGACACGATGCCTAGATCCTGTGTTTGCACCACTAGTGAGCAGATATGTACCACTAATCTGATTTTACATCAGAAATAGGGATCATGAAGTGCAGGACTGAAACTCCTGGGGCTTAGGTGGTCCCAGATAGCAACGTCTGTCAGGTATAATAAGGCAGACAGCTTTATTTGAAAAAAAGCTATCTTTCTTCTTCAGACTCTAAATGCAGCTTTCCCCTGACTTCTCACTGAGCACGTTTCCTTCTTCAGGGAGTCTGACACAGTGTTGGCACAATTTGGCAGATGTTCTTTCCTTTCTAGTGTCTCTCAGATATATGCTTCATTTAATTTCATCCTGATGTGGTGCCTAAACCTAGTGACATTAAAATGCTAAGAAGCAGTGATCTGCAGCTACTGATATTGTTTTTTTATCTGCTATCATTCCATCTTATCTGGGTAGTAAAAATATAAAATGTGCACTGGAAAAGGAGTATATCTGCTCCCTTTGGTCCCAGTGTGCAAATTTTTCTCAGTTTTTCAGTTTTCTTGTACATAGATTAATCCTTAGAAAATACAAATGTCATGGTATCCCCAGAACTGACAGAGCAGGGTGGAAAGCTAAAGGCAGCCTAAAGAGGGAACGGGAGCTAATTTGGCTTGAGCATTTGGAGACATTCAGAAGAAGAGGGGACAGGGTGTGAAATTCTGGAGAGCTTGGGGGTGCACAGGAGCAGGCGGGGAGTGTGACGGAAGGTGGAGCACGTGGGACGCAGCGGGTGTCAGGCCGTGTTCACCCGGGCATTTGCACATGAGCAGCACAGGGTTAGGCATGTTCGGTGACATCAGGGGGCCGCTGGCATGTGGCAGAAAGGCTGAGATGGGAGAGGAGCCGGGAGGTTGGGGGAGAGCTGAGAGGAACGTGGCTGTTGCACGAGAGGAGCTAAAGAGGCCGGGCAGGGTGAGGGGAAGGGAGGAGGAGGCAACGGAGGGAGGTTTATTAGATGAGAGGGCTAAAATGCAACGTGGTCACTGAAGCCTACAACCTCAGAGGTAGCTAGAAGTCTTACGCCACATTTAGGATCTCCATCAGCATGTAAGCGTGAACCCCTTTTCCTACAGCTTGAACGTCAACAGTCACAGTGCGTGTGCGGCAGATTTTCAGGGCAGGCAGAATTTAAGTGAAATGTAACAAAGCAGAAGCATGGTTTTTTGATCCTAAAAGGGGGGCTTTGTCATGAGCAAGTCTTGCAGGGAGAGCCTGTCTCACTGGTGGTGTGGCTTACCTAAGCAAAGCATTTTTTCACTCTAAGTCAGAACTGTGCTAAAGAGGAAGCGATGATCTAGTTGTTCAGCCACCATATCCTGTGTTCAGAATAATTTTCATTTCTACTTATCTGCAAATGTTAATGGAATGTCCACAAATATTTTTTTTGGTTTCTATGGTAAGAGAAAGAGAGTGTGAAACTGTGTGTCAAAACCACTGCATCATTTGCCTCATCCTGTGCTTTTCAGGAGAAGACCCTGAGCACCAGACGAGTCATCTGTGGCATTACGTGTGTGCAAAATGACATTTAGTAAATTTTGATCCCTTTCAAGTTCATGTTTCAGAACACAGGCTTGTACATTACAAACCATATGGGTTGCTTGATCACTTTTATAATTACCGTAACGACAGAGTATATCAAAACAGCTCCACACAGATTACTTCCCCTCTGACTATAAAAAGCCGAAAGGCACTGGCTGGAATTTAGCTGCGAGACTTTGGAAATAACTCTTTTTAAGGTTTAAGGTTTCCAAATTACTCAGAGACAGAATCTCCCATTGCCCCGCGTACACATGCGTGGAGCTCGGCGGCAGGGTGCAGGCGCTGGGGGAGCCGTGCCAGCACGCTGTCACGTGGGGGAAGCAGCAGACGCGCTGCGCGCTTCCGCGGCCTTCTGGAAACAGCCCTGCTCCCCCGAGCCTGAGGCCGGGGGCCTGCCGTGAGCTGCGATGCTCCTCTCAGGAAGGGGAAGGAAAAGAGCAGCCCCTTCCCTCGGAGCATTTCCCTGGGAAAGGGGCTTCAGCTCGGGGCGCACCTCGTCAGAAGCGCTCACCAAAATGTCTCGTAACCGTGCATCCCCCAGTCCTCTGCCTATGAGAAGTGCAGGGGGCTAATGTGTGGTGGAACTGGGGAAAATAAAACGTCTCTTCACTTTATGAGAAGAGCTGTGAGGGTCTTAAATGAAGATTCACTGGGATTGGTGATATTTCCAGAGATCCAGCGATCGCGCAGCTCTTGCTCCTGACACAGCACCCAGACACTGACAAATAACAATGGGCCGAAATTGTTATACCCGACTCCTGAAAGCAATGTTTCTTCAATAAGCTTTCCATCAGATTTCCTGAGAAAGTGCAAATCAGAGTTTGAGAGAGATATCTGCACCACGAAAAATATGTGTATATTTTAGGAGGGATTCTCGCTGATTCAGATAGGCCAGTGCCTGTAAAAATCCCCTGACCTTAAGTTACATTTATCTTCTTTTCCCGAAGTGAATCTCTGAAGAAACTTTACTTTAATTTTATAGAGAGTTTATATAGAGAGAAGTATTTTGGGAAAAGATCAGTGATACGTTAACAAATTGGAAACAAGTCCAACAGAGTTAAATAATGCCCAGCTTCTACACAGGGATCTGTTTATGTGAACAGGTAGCTGGAAGTCAAGATTGCCAGTGCAGTACTTTGCACTGTGTTATTGAACTGTTTCAAAGACAAATTTTATGAATAGAGATCAAAGTGTTTAAGAGGACTGTTAGCAAATATGACCACTTGTGCAAATATCCATGAACCTCCCTTCAATAGCCTTTCAGTAGTTCCAAAGGCTGTCAGGGCATGTAATGATTGTAATAAATACTGTATTTGCTTTTGTTTCAGCTGGCTTTGACCAGCAAATTCGGCTGATTACTTCCATTGTTATTTTTGCTTAGAAGACAATTATATTGTTACCATTTAAAAATAAAACACTCTCCTTACACATTTCTGTGTATTGGTTTTCAAATCCAGAACTAGCTATCCTAGTTAACATACTTTTTAAAGTTATTTTCATGTTATCTTTGAACTTGTTTCTTTTCAGTAATATATATATTTTTTTGCTTTGTTTTATGCTTCTCATGAATTTTCATGGATTTCTCATTTCTTAATGCTTCGTGCTAGTTGGAGAAAGAAACCACTAATTTTTGAGAACCTCTCTACCTGTAGATTAATACTGACAGAAATTTAAATTATAGCACACGCTAAGAATATATTGCCATTTAGCTGACAATCTGTTATGTCTGGATTATAACCGCAGTCAGGAGCAGAATACTCCTGTAGCTCCAAGATTAAATTCGAGCAACATAATAGGTCACACAGGACTGTAAGGAAGCTCCTTGTGTTCTTCTGTAAATAGACTGAAGATACAATCCGCCTCATAGGTATTTGGTCTACTTGTGGGAAACAAATGGATAAATATAAGCTGTCCCATCTCCGTTGTGGGTCCAATGTGCAGGACTCATCAAAGTACATTGGTGGAGTAGTGCCAGTAAAATTCCGACTGTGTCTCTACAATACATTGCAACACGACCAGCTGCCTTAAAGCAGGCGCTTTACATGTCAGATGTCCCTGGGAAAAGCTGTAATCATTTGGAAACCGATTGTGAGAGAAGTTGGTGCTGGTGTAACCAGCGGCATGTGGGCAGGGACGGTCACAAACTGTGAAGGTCAGGAACCTGCCAAGGGTCCCAGCACTGTGTTGGTTGGTTAAAACAATGACAATTTAAGGTATCTCCCTGTGCAAGGACACCACGCTGGGCAGCACTGGGCCTTTTGTAACGGGCAGCTGTGGGGAGGTTTTAACTTAATCTGCATCCAAATGATAAAATAATGAATTTCTTCAGTTCAATGTGAACAAAACTTCTGAGACAGGTAGGACATTTTTACCCAGGTTAGCCAGTAAACTTCAGTTAACCCCATTTCTTTTGGAAAACAAACAAACAAAAACTATCCAAACTATGAAGAGCATAGGATAAAGATTAGCTACACATTCTATTTTGTCCTATAGGTAAACCCACAGTATTCCTTAACTTACTGGTTTCCAATTTTGGTGTCAACACCTAGGGGTCCATAAAAAGTGTTTAAGAAAAGCAGGCCTTGTTCAACAGACTAACTAATGTTTGTTCCAAGGGGAGTCTGTAACTCTACTGGAAAATGTTTGGGGTCTGTAATTTGCAAAAGCTTCAAAGAGTTGTTCTGATAGTGTGCTGTGATATTGTGATACCACACCAATGCTGTACAATGACACTGTATTTTTGTTATGCTGTGAAATGCACTGTTCTGGAGAAGTGATCTCACTTCCTGACTCATCATCACTGCGGCTATAGATATGGAGATTTTTCCATACAGGACCATTTTCTATGCACTTGCCAAATCAGTTTGCCATAATCTGTGAGGTTTTGCAATTTGGATGAAACTAAATGGGATCTGTGTACAACAACATTTATAAGGTTGCAATTCTGTAACTAAGCATGCTCTATCTTACCTTCCTTTTTGTTTTACAGGTTGTTACTTTGTGGTATAGAGCGCCTGAAGTTTTGCTTCAGTCCAGCTATGCAACACCGGTTGATCTTTGGAGTGTTGGCTGCATATTTGCAGAAATGTTCCGTCGAAAGTAAGAAATGCTGTCATATTTTCTTCACTTTTTAATTTGAATTTAAAAAATGTGCAATGATTTCTGTTACAATATCTTAGACCGTGTTTATATTGGAAAGGACTGATAGGATGTTTCATTCACAGCACAGAACATAAGCACACGTTGCAAATTCATACTTTTCTCTGCCTTGGAGTCTTTCTTTGGGAATGAGAGTCTCCGTTAGCTCTTGATAAAGCCCAGATGAGCATCGTTGTATTCCTGTTACACCTGAATCCAAATGTAGATAAATAAGGCCTAGAGGGGCTGGTGGTTGTTTTCAGTAAAGCTGCATTCTGGAAAGAATTTAGGCTGAGGAAGGCAGGTCCCCCTGTTCAGCAGAGTCTTCTTGCTCTGGAGTTGTTGCGTTAGCCCATCAGTTGTTTGCTTGCAGTCCTCCTCCTCTCTTGGCATATCTGAAATCTTCAAAGTCACCATAAAGAGTTGATTCCTGGAAACAGAGAAACAGAGGTAGGAATTTTTGTAGAATAAGTTATTTTTCCAGGATGCAGGGTAACAGAGACAGTTAAATGTAATAAAATAATAACAACAATAATAATAAAGACTTTTTTCTGATTCAGTTAACCATCAGAACTGTTTTTGCCGTAAAATGTTACAGCTAGATAGAGTTGATTTGTGAATGTGAGAGGAATACATGTGTGCTGTCCTTTCCTTGTGGAAGGACAGTAAAATGGAGGTTGTACTATGTAGGATGTGGAAAGGAGCAACCCCACAAGAACCTTAGCAAGATAGACCTGTTTCAATATTAACCCAATGATATACATTTTGGTTGAGCTTACTGGAAAAAAGTGTGATTGTCTAGATGATCTCTGCAGAGAAACTCTATATATTGTAACTCCTACACAGTGAGATCAAAGAACATACATAAAGAAAATAATACACTGTGTGGTCTAAAATCCAAAATCAATATAATTTACAAGAAGAAGCCATACTGCAATGATCTTGAGAGAGAACTACTTAAAAACAGCAGATTGAAATAAATTTCTGCAATGTGAAGCTCAAAATACTAATTGGAGTCTTGCAAAAGAACTTTGGGATTCCACTATTTATTAATGTTAGTATATGGAAAAATCATTTTTCTTGGGCTTCTTGCCTGGTCAAATGGCCTGGGTAGAATTAGTACACTCCACCCTCTATGTGTGTGACTCAGAAATGAGGTCAGAAAATGAGAGAAAAGAAGAATGTGGATTTTAGGAGGATCAATTAAGCCCTCCATTGCAATCTTTTAAAGATTTTTTAGTCTTATACCACATACTGCCAGGTTCACAATGGCATTAGGCCACTGATTTTTTTTTTTTCTGATTTAAGCATCAGAGTCAACAACTTCATTTTAGCATTTGTGAGAAGAATGATACAGGACAAACAGCTGAACATAGAACTTTATTATTTGTTCAAAACACCCATTTTTTTCTCATTTAATTTGTGGTATTCTGACAGATGAGAAATATTACCATATATTTATATATTACCATTACCAAATATTACCATATACTCAATATACTATACTATACATTACTAAATTATTTTCATTTTTATTTTTGTGATGTGTGAGCCTCCATGACTCTCCAAATCACAAACCCCAACATAGTAAATTAAATTAGGGACGGTTATATTTTCTATTTGTTTACAAATACAAATATTACATTAATGTTACAAAATCAGAGATTTTTTTTAATGGAAATAAGATCTGACTTGAAGCAGAGTTTGATAAAACCATGACTTCTACTATTCCTGCCAAATGCAGGGTCAGTCTGACATTCTCAGCCCTAAATCTGGGAGACTGTCAAAAATTGTAGAAGTCAGGAATCTGCCAAGTCTGTATGTACTATGTTGTTTCATTGGAAACAATATGACTTTCACGTACTTCAGTATACAAGTGTGATTTGGAAGACTAATCTAAAGCTTCATTGCCATAAACCTACAATGAACAGCACTGAGCGCTATTTCTATGGACTGTTATACTGGGTTAATGTGGCAATACTCTGTATGATGTATATTGTCTTTCTGATTTTCTTCATGGATTGCAAAAGAAAGCCCATGTTACTGTGACCTTGGTAGCAATAAACTGTAAAATTTTGCAAACTCCATGGATTATTTCCAAAAGATTGAATAAATGGAACAGTTATTTCTGCTGGAAAATGGTAGTGCCCTTGGGTAATCACCCGTCTACATTTCTATCAGTGTTGATAGGATAAGCATATGACAGCGTAGCTAAAGCTTAGAAGTATGTGTTGGTTTGACACTGAAACAACCTTTTCTTTTTACTGTCTTACTTGTTTCCTTCTTTCCCTACTCCATTTTGCTTTCTCTTTGAAAGTTTTTAAAGCTCAGTTGTTTTTAAGAAATGTACTGAGACTGCTCTCGGCCTTTTCGTATCACAGATATTTCGCTGGAACTGATTTGGAAATAAAACACTATACCGCATCACAAAATGTATCAGAATGCCATTTATGCCAGGCAAACATTCAAAAGTGCAAACACTTTTTAACTAGAATTTTTTACTGGAATTTACTAGAATACATTTTTGTAGGTAGTTGCAAATGCAGTCAGGGTTCTGTACTCTTGCACAAGTATGGGAGAGCATTGAGCTCTGCATGAATCGTCTGGTGTCCCTATGTTTCTGATTACTATGTCCCTAAGTGGAAGACACCTCATTTAATTTCAACCACACTTAATCCAAACCAGTTTAAAACAAATGTCAGAAAGATAACTTTTCATAAAAAATAGATACAAAATATACAAAAGCATATATATAGGAATGCATAGACATAAATAAATAGATAAATAAATAAATCTCTGTCTAGCTACACCCAGAGTAAATGTGAACATTTCTCTCATCTTGGCTTGTTCATCTAGCCAAACGACACTTCTCAGTTGAGAAGCAGGGTCCTGAAATCTGAGGTTTGTATAGTCGCAGCTATATTTAAAACTTGCACATTGTCATTATGGTGCAGATCTGTGGGCTTTTGTACTTTCATGTGTACATACTAGTGTCTTAGCCCATCAGGGTTTGTGGGCATGAAGAATGGGCACATGTGAATGCACAAAGACTATATCCTGAAACCCAGCTGCTGAGGAGAGCAGCCCCAAATAAAACCTTCCTTGCAAGTTTCTTTAAATGGTAGTTTCATTTTTTTTAATCTCACGTCTTGTCAAGTAGATTGCAGTCACTTATAGCCATATTTGGGTGGACTGTCCGTAGCTAACAAAAGTGTAAATGTATTAGTCACAGCAGCTCCTTTTTGATGATTTAAAAGCTAAGGTGCATTGATAACAATAACCAGTAAGGAAACCTGTGTGGTATGCCCTTGTGTGCTACAGTGCCACAGAATCCCTCACAGATACAGCTGGCAGCTGACAGAGGCCTGATGGCATCCTTTGGCACAATGGGAAGATAGGCAATTTTCATGTCTTGTCTCAGTCCAAACAGTACTGAGCCATTTGCAATAATCTCACATATATGTTTCTAGAAAGTAATATGCTTAGGTAAAAATAAGGGTTAATTATAAAAAGATTTCACTATGAAACTGAGCATTTTCCTGGCCAGTAGGAAAGGCCCTTGTACTTCCTACTCAGCGGACAACTCATTAATGAGTAAGGCAAACATGGGAGTAGGCATTCACTTCTGTGTGGACACACAAAACTATTCCAGCTGGCTCAGGGACCGTGGGCAGCTCCAAAGCAGGAAGCTACGACCAGTGTTTTAGGGGAGGGCAGGACTGTCCCTCTCCTTGCTTGGATTAGGTAGTACTTAATCAAGGTGGGAGAGGGAAAGGGAAGAAGACAGGAATCTGAATCTGGGTGAAACAACCTAGTTCTTAGTGCATCCATATATGCCCAGTCTTCAGAATGACAATCCTGTGTGATTTCAATCCCGCATAGACTAGGGTGTTAGTATGTGTGTATTTGGAGTAATGAGTCAAATATCTATCTAGTAATTCCAGCTAGGCAAATGTAACTATAACATTGCATGAGCAACCAAATTTGCCTTTGTTTGTAGTAAATATAGAGCTAAAAATAATCAGAATAAAAAAAATAGAAACAATAACAACAACAGCAAAAATAGGTTTCTGTAGTCAATGTAGTTATGTTCATAGCCAGTCAAGCTGAAGAAGTCTTACATTTGAGAGTGAACGGTGTTGTGAATGCATGTGCAGTAATATTACAGGTATCAATTTGAACCCAAAACTTGAAAAACAGTCCTGTCCCCAAAAAATGTTCCTCCCCCCCAAACCAAAATTAAAACAGTATTATCTCAGTTCCCCTTGCTTCATCCAGCTGAGGGGGAAATTGATTCCATGCACATGGACTTCTTACTGAAACCATTCATGCACCAGCTCCATGGTGTTTTAATGAGCCTGCTGTTGGAAAGTTCATCAGTCCCAGAATTTCATAAGCCACAAGATTGGCACAAATAGTATGAGGTTATTATTTATTCATTTTTAAATATTAAATCATGCTTTTAGCAGTTGTCTCATTTTTTCAGCTTACTCCACCAGCTCCTAATATATGTGAGACAGGCATTGCATTGCCAGCTATGTCCGAAAATTGTGGCAGTGGATAAAAGATGTGTGAGTCTACTAAAATACCTACAATGGTACAAGTTTCCTGGTGGGACCAAGCAGACATAGGAAAAGAAGCTATAAGCATAGAAGTCATCTTTTAATGGTGTAAATGTGCCCAATTAGAGGAGCTACATCATCGTATGCAGAAAAGCCATGAGTCCAGGACTTTGTTGCTCATGATAATGCATAGCAATGTGATACAGTCAAAGTCTACAGCCTCATCTTGTGATCGTGCTGTGATATGGGCACTGGATTTGGGACCTACGGGCTCCCTTTAATCATAAACAAAACATTTAACTGGTTTTAAAAAGCTAGCAATGCATTCATATTCATTCTTAGATACATTTTTTTTTTACTGTATGGAATAGTTATAAAGAATCTTTCAAACAAAATGTAGTAGGTCTTTATTCCACTTTCCAAACAAGCCATAGGTTATTAGTAGAATTTGAAATCAGATCCATCGCATGTACTTCTTCTGTTTTGAATCCAGAACCAAATGCTATGACAGGTCTGTGGAAGAAGGTGGGTCCCCAGCTGCCCCTAGCCTCCATATCTACTTGTGAGCAACCAAAAAGCAGTCAGCTCTGCAACTGTTTTAGAGCATTAAGCTTTGTGGAATAAATATGGTTAAGTGGTTTCAGGAAAAAAAAAAAACAAAAAACAGCTGAGTGTAACAAGAACACCTGTTTTTGAGCTGTCTCCAAAAACTGAAGCTGGAAAGGAAAGTTTGAGCTTCTATTACTGAGTGAAAAGAAAAACTCTTTTAGATGGATCATGTGGTAAAGTCTTGGCTTCAATGAAATCATTGTTGAAATGAACCCTGACTTCAAAGAGGATTGTAACCTCTCTAAAAACAATTCAGTAGGACAGAGTGGCACAAAGAGTGGCAGAACTAATCTCTGTTAATGTGTACAGTACAGCACTTAAGTACTTAGCCAGAGTGATCCCTCTGCAAGATGGTGTTGCAAACTGGCAAGGAGAGGGTATTGCATGGGTTGTCCTGGCTTCCATGCTTTGCACTTCTTGCAGTGCTCATGTACAAGCTTTCACTTGTCTTGCCTGTGAAATAAACCTTGATAGGTGACTCCCAGGGACTGTGAGACTTTCATTCTAAATAAGAGTTGCAACGTGGGAGATGTGAGGAACTGTCAGTTGAACAGCTGAGGTTGGAATTCACAGTGTCTCCGCTGTGGTCTTTGTGAGATTGCATAGCAGAAGCAAAAGAGTGCATTCAAGCTAAATTTGCAAGAATTTAAACTATTTTGTTAGTATAATTATTGATATCTGTCTGCCAAAAGATGACCAAGACAAAATGTAATTTCAGAAGAAATCAGGCCATCGATATGTGAGCTACTGTATGCATGTCCTTACCCATAAGAGGAGGTACGTGTTCCCACTTGTTTCCAGTGGATAACTAAGTGATAACACATAACAGAGCTTACAGGTTTTCTGGTGCTTTGAATGGAACAGGTAGCTTTTAACTCAGAAGAAATCTGCAGTCCAGTTCATCCTGTAGGCTGTTCTTCTAACTAGCATCAGTTTCATCATGCACTCATTTGGTCTGAATTAGCTGTTCCTACAGGTGCTAATCTCTCACAGACATAGCCCTTTAAGGTTGCATTTTGAAAAAATTAGGTATACATCTGGCAACAGATGTTCAACAGCAGAAGCACAGTTTCTGAACTGCTTAAGCATGTTCTTCATCTGGAGAAAGAAGAAGTAGGGAGGACAGTGGGCTTGAGGAAAGTGGTTCATAGAAATTCTGCTATTGTAGAGAACTGCTTTGAAACTTGCAGTGCAGGGTCATCTACTCTAAACATATTCCAATTTAGTCATTCCTTGTGATTAGCTGCTTTGCTGTTGGATGGTCTTGAGGAACAGACAATGAATCTGTAACTTTATAAATGCATGCCGGCTGGAGGATTTATGTATGTTATGACACCCTCACTTCAAATTAAGTAACAGCATGTCATCACTTAAAAATGTTTTTCATTAATATTGTTCAATTATTCAAAGCATTCAGGGACTAGAAAGATTTGTTTAAAGTCTGTGATCAACAGTAAACTTTCATATATTGGAACAGTAGAAACAAAATACAACGCCACTTAATATGGAGCTTGTATGTGGTCCAGATTCTTGCCATAGCCCAAGTGTATTAGCGTAGGCAAAGATGTAACTGAAGGTAAGGTGGTTTGGAAAGGACCCGAAGGGAAAGACAGCGTATTGATATAACACACCATAGAGGAAACTCTCTCTCAAACTGGAATCAATGGATAAACTTAGACTGATATATGTAGGGTAGAAAATCACAAGAAAAAATTTATCAGTTTATCTGACTGATAATAGTGAAGACTTCGGTGTTGTTTTACCTCTCTGCCTGTGCAACAATAACACTGTGAACAAAGCCTGAAAAGAGATATATTTATGTATCAATACTACCATGTCAGAATTTGTGACGGTCTATGACATGGTTTTGTCTCATTTCAGATGCCTTTTAATTTTTGTCAGTGATTTTCCTGTGCTTCAGCATATCTAATCACTTAGTCCTCACTGTTTTTAAGTAGACACTGTAGCTATGCAACAATAGGAATATTTCATTTTGCCTACTAGGTCCTGTATTTCTCCATGTCATAAAGCTCCTACTTTTTTCAGGTCATAGTTCAACCAGTCCTTTTTGTGCTCTGTTTTTGTTTTCAACACATTTCAGAAATGCTTTTCAAAACCAGAGCGAAAAAAAAGATCCGTAAGATATTTTCAAATCTTTATGTGGGAGAAGGAAGAGAGAAGTGGAGGGATCAGAAAATAAATCCATGAAAGAGAAGGAAAAAAAAAAAAAAGGAAAAACAGAATGAAAACACCTGGATATTTGGGAGGGAAGGAAAAACAAAACCAATACAGTAAGCAAAAAGCACCTGAGTAAATACAACTATGAATGCTGTTTACAACTCAGGGTTTGCCTAAAAACTGGCGAACATCTTAAATGTGACTTGAGAGAGAACTGTTCACTTTATCATGCAGCAATTTTAAACACAGACTCTGCAATCATATTATCAGGTGTTTTCCAGTAGACCTTAAACCAACGTATCTAGTGGACCAAGAGTTCAAAAGTGTAATCATCCACTTGTCTGCTTGCTCACAGTTAGATTTTGGTAGGAGCAAAATTCAAACAACTCTTTTTTTTTCTTTTTTCATTTTTGTCTTTATTTTAACAAGCAAAGGTGGATTTTGTAGCTTAGAACTGTAAAAGCTACAGAGCTTGATTTGCAGCCTTTGAACCAAGGTACTGTACAGTTCTGGCCTGAGTTTGTTTTTGCCATTTTTGGAAATTATCTTGTTTTGTTACAAGAATGATTTAAGTTGCAAGTGCCATTAAAGTTCACCACACTCCAGACCAACTGTACTGGGAGAAGGTTCATTCCTTGGAAAGATCTTGTCAGCATTCAAAATTCTGTGCTTTGCATTTTTCCTCCTTTATTCTTCTGCCATTCATGTACATATGGGTGTGTGGGAGGCTGATGGTTTTTCCAAACCAGACTTAATAAAATTGGATTTTTTCTTCCTCCCCAGATAGGTGGCCAGCCTATTACAGACATATTTTTCAAGCATTTCTTAAATTGAATGGACCCAAGCCACAATTTAGCTTAGTGACCTTAGTGATCTGGCGGAACAATGACATTTTGCTTCAGACTTTACTAACAAAGGAGGGCAGAAGACCGTACTTGTTCATGTTATTCCAGTTTTCTGATAAGCAGGATTGTTTTCTCTTTAATCCTAACTCCGCGGCAGAATTCCCCTTGGCTTTGGGCAGAGGACAAATGCACATTAATGGAGTGAAGGGCAAATAGAATAATACCTCTAATTATCAAGTACAAAATAGATACGAGTTTCCAAGACAGCATCACCCCATTAAAAATAAAATACCTCCTTGTTTTTCAGCTCACATTTTCCGTCAAGCCTTTTCTAGCTGATATCTTTCTAAGTGTCTACGGTTGGGCTGATTGATAGCCGTTAGTCAAATCCAGTAACTGTATGGGTCTGTGGTTGGAGATGAGTGGTAAGTGAGTGCGAGCCCATTCACTTGTGGTTTTCCTTCTAGTTTCCAGCCATGCCAGACTTTCAGTCAGAGGAATAGATCTGTTGGTGAGGGAAACGGTTGGTAAACCATAGAAACCAAAAACTGTCACTGCCCACGACAGAAAAACAGAAGGGTGCCCTGAGGAAGGGGTAAGAAGACCTGGGGGAGCTGTTAGCTGACGGAGCTTAATCTGACTGTTAAGCACAGGTGTGGGCCAGGCCCAGCCAGGCCCAGGCCAGGGCTGGGTGCTGCAAGGTGGCAGCCCGTGGCCACATGCAGCCCAGGCCCAGACGGAGCTCATGAGAGAGCTCCCCCCCTGCAAAGCCTCCATGTGCAGGTGGCACAGCACTCATTTGAAAGTCTTCTGAACGTATCATCCTTAAAAAAAATACATATTCCTTAGAGGGGTGGCATTCTGGTCTGTGACAATCTGAACTAGCCTGACCAGAGGTCAAGGGAAAAGAGCTTGTGGCTAGGAGAAAGACCACAACATGTCAGTCATGATGTAGATATTTGGAAGCCCTTGGTATTAACATTGTGGCATTTGTAATGGTATTTGTAATGTAGTTTGTATTTGGAAAAATGTAATTTGCATTTGGAAATAAGGCTGGCGGCAAAACCACCTGCCTCCCTCCTGGCATTGTGCTGGGCGGTCAGTGAGTAGGTGCACCACCTCGGTGCGCTCTGGAGTGTCGCAAAGATGAGTTCATTCCGGGAATAAGCCAGGACATCCCCAGCTGCAGGTGGCTTTCAGCAGTTCCTCCACCAGCCAAAGAAGAGGGTAGGCACAGAGCAATCTTACCAGTGCCCCTTCCTCTCGGCCCCAGAGAGGGACAGCCAGCTGTACGCAGCCCAAAGACTTTGCTTTTGAAAGGGTCTCCTGGCTCTTTCACACAGCTTCCCTCTTCAGGAACTTGGCTGCAAGAGGCTTTGCTTTTTGCCTAGAGTTTGGCTGGGGGAAGCTCTGTGTACTTCTGTTTGACTCGTAATAGAACTAAACATTGTTTTTATTTACTTTTCTCTTTCATAAGAAAATGGCTTCAAAAAGGTATTTAAACTCCAAGTGGGTGTACAGGATCCTTTCCTGGACACTGGTGCATGTGAGAGAGGGGGAGAGAAAGACTAGATGTTAACTGTGGGTCTTGTTGCTGAGCTCCCAAGCATGGATTTTTTCCAAATCGAGTGTCTAGTCAGAAATCCTGATCTGGCCAGCTTTACTGAATTTTCTATATTCGACTGTCCACAAAGGAAGTCTAATAATTAGCTACTATCGGTCAGTTGTAAAAACAGCATGTAATGATTGAGAGGTATGTAGGAGAAATCTGTCTTGAATTTGTGTCTTTTCATTTGAAAAGCTTTGCACTAGCACTTCTCCGTATGTAGGTGCTCACCAAAGCTGTTAGACATCTTAAAGAGAAAAAGATGGAGAAGTGGAAAGTACACATAAAGGAACTGACAACAGAAGGATTTTAAAAACACCTACCGACAATAGAGCAAAACATAACAGCTTTCTGAAACTTTGTACTATTCTGTACCAAGGAAATAATAGTCTGTGAGAGGAGAGCTCTAAACATCAGAAGAAAGCAAGAGGAAATGTGATATTCAGATTTCTGAAAGACCATGTCTCCAAGGTAATGGCAGTGCCCAGAGGCAGCTCCCTGCTGCTGCCTTTGTGGAGACTCTTACCTACGCCGCAAGGGTCAGACCACTGCAGAGGGCTTGCCAGCTGGTCTGGGAGTCTGCGCTTTGGCTGTGGTTGCAGATGTCAAAGACCTAGATAGAGGCCTAATCTGGGGAGGAAGGGAGGTGAACATGGCCTCTGCTGCATGTGCATGCTGAATGTCCCAGGGCAGCACACATGGCACCCACAGGTAGCTGGAGCCGCCTCCACCATCAGTCCTTGGGGCCCTGCTGTTGGCTGTGCGCTAAAAAACAGAGAAGGGGCATGGCAGGATGCAGCTCACACTTGTTCCTGTCCTGTCTTCCTCTGAAGCCAGAGTTTGCTTTGTGATATGAATACATGTTGTTGCCTTCCTTCTCAATTTTGTTTGCACAATGCCTGTGGCAGTGCCATCGCATTTGCTTGTGTACTACTCTGCTTGACCAGCTAACACGCTGTCCGTATACAAGTAAGTCCACGCAAGACTCAACCACCGTGGTGCACTGACTCTGCTAGAGACTGCCAGGATTCAACAAGTCAAGAGCTCTTGATGTCAACATGTGACATGCCTGGCTGCCCTTTTGTGCTGGCTGCATGCTTCATTTTGCAGTCTGAGGAAACAAACAGCAGTCTGGCTATGCATGGTCAAACCATATGACTTCTTCCAGAAACTGATGCATAATGTGCCCTGCTTTCCTTTTATAGATGTCCGGAATGCGTACTGTCCAGAAGCAACTCTAAGACAATCTCTGATGCAGTATTTCTTCTTTTACTCAAATATTCTCCATAGCTTCTCTCATAACGTATCCAGGTTTGTCAGTAATAAGTGCTTTTGGAATACAGTAATTTGTCAAATGGGAGTTTCATCCAAGGGATTACTTCATTTCCAGTGATTTATTCTACTGGGCTAGAATAAATTGGCAGAAAGATTCAGTTACTATTGATTGTGACTGAGTCTGAATCAGTTACCTGAAGATAAATGACCTATTCAGCTATATCATCCAGAATTTGACCAACTATTGTGAATTATCAGATCATTTTTATTAGATTACGTACACGAATCAGGTTTTCTTATCATGTCAGTACAGCATACACACCAGTCTATACAACTGAATGATTTTTAAAGTGCTCTTTATATCCAAATAATTGGAGTGCAAGCTTTCAGCATCTAAAGAAGTACACATAGCGTGGGAGATTTTTCAGTAATGTTGCTATCTGTAACTGTTAAATTAAGCCTAATTGGCAGCAATGAATCATACTCAGCTGCTGTAAGAATGAAGATACTTGGTTACAACTAGATCACATCAAACCATTAGAAATTGTAGAGTATATTTACAAAGTCTGATCTCTATCCTAGCTGCGTATCCTTCCCACTGAGGCAAAGAAACAGGCATGCTTGCTTCTTTTCTGCCTTAGCATCGGTTTTCCTTTTCTGGAAAGTAATTGCAAAAAGAGAGGTTCATGTTGCTGATTTCCTGGATCTTTTAAGTGTTTGATGGTGAGGACACTTCTCTGGAAAGTGAGAGTGGAGTTTAAAGAGGACCCAGACAATTTAGTAAACTCTATTTTTGGTAAACTCTCCAGCTAAGGCTGTATAAAAAGCAAGGCATAAAATGGTTTACTGTGGAAGGAGGCTTTTCCTCAGTTATTCACATACATCAGAAGAGGATTCTGGTTTTTGAATTCTGAGCAAATCAGCACTTAAAGACTTAAAATTCGTGTCTGAGCTTCTATTGCCTTTTTCCAGTGCTCTCAGCAGCTCCCGATATTTTTATAAATTCATTTTCAGAAATGATAGCCAACTCCATCTGGATCTTGGGGAACTCCTAGCAGAGGACATGAAAGTGGTGAATAACCTGCTGATATGTGGACTGAAAAGTTCAAGACATGGGGTGGCTCAAGTAGCTATGGGTGCTCAGTACCTCAGAGAATGAGGAAACATCAATTCTGTAAAGTTAGTTTTATGCTATTCCCATTAAAATAATGTCAAAAAACAATGGAGTTTTTCCAGTGGCAATACAGAAGCAAGGCTATGTCTCAGTAATGGCAAAGCTCAAGAGAAAACAGCATAAAAATTGTCCGAAGATTCATCTGGGATACTTTGAAACACACACAAACCTACAGTGTGATGTACTTGTGTCTCATTTACTTGTGTAAATGCTACAATTGCATAGGAGAGGGTGGCATCTAAACAGTGTTCTCACCAGGAAGTACTTTTTTTTTTCTCTTTTATATAAGAAATTATCTTACTCTTTCTTCTGGTTGGGATTCAAGTAAGAAATAAAGATTTCATTTGAAATCGCTAATAAATGAATAGTACAAATTACAGCAGAGGTCTCAACAGATGACCTCAGATTACCATGCACTGTCATGAGCCAGTAAATGTAAAGCTCACAGCTTCTCCAGCCTGATTAGGAGAATATATTTTATGGAACAAAGTATTACTTAGGGCAAAATTATACCTAGAGCTAGTTTAACTGGCCCTTGAAAATTGTACAAATTCTCCCTGTATGGTTGCTATACATTCTTTCTACCTTTAATGCTTATCTCAGGTTTTTCAGCAGGTGTTTATTAATTCACTGTAAGTCAGCACAGCTGCTAAAAATTAAAGTATTTTTCCACACCATCCTTCTAATCCACTTTCACGTCTTTTGATGCTCAGTCTCTGCAGCTGGAGGAAAAAATCTGAAGTTGAAATTTCACCTCTGCTCACACAGTAGTTTACTGCTCAGCGCTGAAAGTGTTTTCCCTGCCTTTCTTTTCTGAAGGATTGTAATCCCCTTTCAGAGATTCTTCTGGCCAAGAGTGTTTTATTACACTTGAAGGTGATGAGAGATATGGGGGTGGGGGGCAGTTCTTCTGATGTTTCAGGATTATCTGAAAAATTAGAGAGGCTTAGTGCAACAGGTGCCATTAACACCTAATACGGGGGCAACAAAAGTGATCATAGATCAAAACATGTACTCGCTGCCACACAGCAGCAGCTCCAGCCCAGCTGGAGAGAAAGCCCAAGGGTTTGCCTCTTAGCTTGTAATGCTTTCTCAAAGAAAAAATACCTATTTCTTGGATTTTATTGATTGCATAAAACATTAATGTTTCACTTCAAATATGGAAACCAGATATCTAATAGATCTCTTTTCTGAAGTCCCAAAGAGTGCCAATGCACAGCCTCCGTTACCTCATTGTATCACCTTTGCCACTGTGTTGCTACCAATGACAGCAAAGATTTGGTCTTCTAGGCTTTTTTCCTGGTGCTTTTCTAGTTTACTCTTCCCAGCTCTATAATAAATTATAAATAAATAAATAAATAAAAATTAGGCTAGTAATTTAGTCAAATAGATGTACCTTTTTATGTGTAACTCATAATGGTGGAACTAGAGCCTCACTTATACTGGTGTCCTTTTTCATGATTTTACGTTACATATTTAGAGTATCAGCTCTTCTATGTACAGGGTGTACTTTAGTCTATGAAGCTGTTTGCATAGCATCATTGAGAAAGAAATGAAAGCCTGGAGAACCTGGGAAGACATACTTGGATGATAATTCGCTAAGTATCTTAGGGTAGACTGAATGTGTATTATACCTGTTCCTTTTGCATTTACTTTCTTCTTTGATATAGAAAAATCAGGGGTAGGTAGGAGCTGACTTCCCTGTAGGAGTTGACTTTCCTCATGCAGTAATTGTGCAATGCTTTTCAGCTGATACAAGAATAACACTGTTAGACATTTGGGTACAAAGAGTTTATTGCGTGAGAAATTGACCTAATGGCACAAAATCTTTTAGTTTAAAGGTTTACTGGGAAAGCAATCTGATTGAAAATATTTTCAGATTGTGAAAGAGGAATTGTATTTTAATTAGGGCCTCAGACTTGAAAATCTATTACATAACCCCTTGATTAAAACTAATTCCAGCATTAGAGGCACTCTCAGAGCAAAGTCCATTTTAAAAGGTTTTTTTAGACCAGTGTATACAGTAAATGCTAACTGCCAAGCTTTGCAGAATCATCTGAACGTTCACAGAAAACTCGTGAAACTATAAAAAATTAATTCTATATCTCTGAAAATTCTGATTTGAGTGGATTTCCACAATGAAATTTCATACATGAATAAAGCAACAGATATTTCATGTAGGAGACTGCTTTTATTTCATTTGCATAACTGATGAAGACGAGGAACAGACTTAAACCCCTGTTGCTTACCTTGGGGTAGGTCCTTGGCTGTGATATAGATATTTAAAAAATACTTTTTTAAAATACAGCATTAAGGAGCACCTTCACACTCTGACTAAATTGTGTCACTTTGGAATGCTGTCTGCTAGATTTTTAAGTGAGAAGTAAGTTATGAGCTTAATGAAAGCAGTGGTGGAAAATAGCTCTGGCCTGCTCTGGAAGGAGGATTGAGATCTTTTCAAGGAAAATATGGGTAAATTTGTTCACAGGCGTAAACCTCTGGAAGTGAGGGTTGTCTAGAGCTCTGCAAACACATGCTGCCTGTTCACAGCATTCTGCACAGAGATTTGCACCGTTGCTTATGTGAGTGAAGTGGAGAGGAAAGAGCTCTCGGCTCCTATCCATCCACGCAGGATAGCCTTTATCTAACCCATGGTTCAACTACTGCCCTCCAACTCTAAAACTCAGTTGCACAAGAGCGAAGAGGCACGGCAGTTTTAGAGTGTGCAAGTTTGAAAAGGGGATATGAAATAGATTAAACAGAGAGAATACAAAAAAAACAAATAAGTGTTCATGGGAAGAGCATGAGCGGGTTGTATTTTTCATACCTCTAGTTCTTTCTGAAGGCTATAAAAATGCAGAAGCCTGCAGTTTGGTTGTACAATTAAACTTGAAACAGCTGAGTGACTAGAGAGATGTAATTTAACTGTGAATAGATGTAATTAATAGATATATAGATATTTGTATTGATAGATGTAATTAATAGATGTAATTTAACAGTGGTGGGGTGAGTGTTTAACACACAAATGGTTAATTCAGATTGCTGGTAGAAGTGTCAGTACAAACAAGACGAATGCTTCTTTTTGCTCTCTGAGCAAAGACCACACATTTTTTGCCTTTCCCTTTCTCCAAGGCCAGTTGTGTGCATATTTCTAGAGCTTGCTTCAAATGTTGGGACAGTTTTCAAAATGCCACTGTTATATCATGCTCACTGAGCTGAGCTAACTGCTCAGTTATAAACCCTGATGAAATAACCTACAAATCTTCTGGAGAAGCAAAATGTCCACAGATAAGAGAGTTGTGACGTATGTGCTTAGGGAATAAGTGAAGGACGTTCAACCTATCAAGGCTCTTCCATTAAAAAAAATAATAATAATAAAGGAGAAAAAAAAAGGCAGGGGGGAACGTGTTACAGGAGGAACGCTGAAGCAGTACTGAAGCAGTTCTTCCCAGGAACAAATGGGATCTGCCCATGTTAGAGCATATAATGACTGAAGATAATATCTACGCTAGCCTTTCTTATTTATTTATTTTAATCAGGCATGCTATATCCTTCTGTTGAAACTCCTTCTTTTTCTAACAAGATGCTGTGAAACCAGAGCATACTTACCCTGATCCTGGGGTCATTGATGGCTGTGGTAAAGCTCCCTTTTAAGCCAGTGATGGGGGACAAGGCCCTCCTTTCTGCTCCAAGGCCACTTGGGACTTTGTAAGGCAACGCTTACACGGAAAGCATCAAGCAAATGTTAAGCCCCCAGAGTAAGATTTTTCTCTGCCAATTCCTAAAGGAGCTTTGAAGATGCTCATATTTTCTCTTATTTAAGCTCTTTATCTTTCTCTTTGCTGTATTTTTAATCAACAACTGAATCTATGCAACAGGCTGGTTCTGCTTTGGTCATAAAGCTGTACACTGTGGCTCTGTTTGGTTTCCCTCTTACTAATGTTTTCCTTTCAGTTATGCATTCAAAGGGAACGGGTATGTCTGCCTGCAAATTTCTTGTGAATCAAACCCCTTTACAATCCTGGCTCTTACCAGGCTGCCAACCTGTATGTTAAAAATGCTCAGAAAATCCAACATCTCCGTGTAATGCAAACATTTGTAGCAAAACCATGCAAACTTCTAATAATGAAAACCCACACCACGGAATGGTGATCTGGTTAGCAATCTTAACCCAAAAATGCATTGACAAAATGATACCAGATCTTTTTGAGTGTGTTTTCTCTTACTAGCAACATTATTTTCTATTTTTCCTTTTTACCTCCTTTTGGACACCAATGGCTTGTAGCTTTGGACCTCTACATGGGTGGTGTCCTGGAGGCTCACTGAAATGAGTCTTTTCCTTGCTGGCTTGTATCTGCAAGTTCAGAAAGCAACTTGCTTTCTCAGCTTCTTAGGAAATAGACTGTATGTGCATTCGAGGGTCAGAATATTGTCTTTAGTTTTAGAATTCATTGCTTCATTTTAAATAGGAAAGGGGAGCACATTCAACACATTACAGCACTGGATGTTTGCAGCACCTTTTCAGAAACTGCCTGTTTTCCTTTTTCTGCCGTTGCCTATTGAGTAATACTCAAAAAGTTCATGAGAAACTTTAGAGAAAATAGTCATTATTGCAATTCTGTTGATGCATTAGATGTGATTCTAACAATAGTTTAATACTGATACAACCCAAATGATCGTAGAGATGTTATTCATGATTATGGTACTATCCTACTTGAAGAATGATAAATTTCAAGTAAAAAATGTTGGCTATTTAATTGAAAAACTTAAGATGTCTGATCCATTTTTTGTCAGATTCTACCTGAACAGTATTTTCTCAGTCCTAATGTGCATCCATGTCATCTTTCTTTTTATATGTAGGAGAAGTTTCTTAAGTTTCAAGTTTTAAGCAATTTGTGATCAAGTTCCACACAAAGTAACTTCTTCCTATGCAGTGTCTGGCACCCACCCACACAGATATATTATTAAAGGGAAAGAAGAGGGAGAAGTACAAAAAAATGTTACATTTAAAATGAGAACTCTGAATTGCACAACAGCTGAGGCAAGTCACTTGCGACTGGAAGTGGGTAACTGTCCAGAGCATGCAATGTTGTCAGCTGTGCCCTGTCTTCAGAATAAAGTTTTGTACCTTACCATATTCATGAAACCTATTGGAAAGGTCATCTTTAAATAGGGATATATGTATTTTCCTTATATCTTGCTTTAGTTTTTCTTTTCATGCCTGTACACACTTGTCCAGGGGATCTATCAAAGAGAACCAGTGGTGGGAATAAGAGTGAGGAATCATCTCAGCAATAATCCCTCTGAATAAAGGTTTCCACAGGACAGTCCAGATCATGTTATTTCTAGTCATCTCATCATTCAAGTTTTAGGTCTTACTTGTTTTTAATTCTAAAAATGAAAAATATTTTCTTCATAACAAGTAACTACAAATCTGACAAAATTATTTGTCAAGCTATTCACATTTTGAAATAAAAATGAAAAAGGAAAAGGAAAAGAAAAGAAGAAGAAAAAGAAGAAAAAGGAAAAAAAGAAAAAGAAGAGAAAGAAAACAGCAACAACAACAACAACAAAAGAGGATGAAGCAAAAGAAGAAAAAGAAAAAAGAAAAGGAAAGAAAAGAAAAAAAAACATTTAAATATATCTCTGAGTCACAGACTATGTAGCTTGGCAGGTTTCCCATGGCATGATCCAGGATTCCTTGGCACATGTTTCTTGGCTTTAGCTTTTTTAGTTTCTTCACCGTCACCTTGTTGCTCTTATTATACACACAGGCATACAAACTCCTAAACTTAATTACTCCAACTTTTCCAACTTCAAAAATTCCCTGTGCCACTTTCATGCACTGCTGGTATAATCTTTCCCCTTGTATTTTTCTTTCCACTATGTCAAATTACCATGGTCTTTCTTTTACCAGCTTCCACAGCTTGTCTCTCTAATGCCTTCAAAGCAGCAGCTACCTGTTCTGAAATTGCTGCTCTTCTTCCCAGCACTTGTTGCTGCCTTTTCAGCCTTACTTGCTCAAAAAGCAAGTTGTATCTCTCCCATCCATGATGCTCTTTTGATTTTAGGGAGTTCTTTTATGACTTCATTTGGTATATCTGGATTGTCAATATACAGACTTTTCACCATGAATATTATACATGTTCAAGTCACTAATCAAGAGATTATCCTTCTTGTTTTTCCATGGTTGCAAGGATGGTGATCGGATTCCCAGCTGCTGTTTTCACCACACCAAGCTAATGGACTAGCAGACAGAATCCAGATAGATATTTTGGAAGTTATTTCTTACATATCTCGTTCTTACATATCTAGCCTTGGAGGCAATTGTACTGGCAAGAGTAGAATTGCCATAATAGCTCTGTAATGTTTTGGTTAGAAAAATAATTTCTTGACTGCTCTTTTCCCCTCCTCAATGCTGTTTTTCTTTACCTGAGCTTTCTCCCACATATCCATTTTATTGCATTTTAATCACTCAGTATCAGAATTTGAAAAAGTTTCCAATCAGAATTTCACTAATTGACTCAAAACGTCAGCCACTGACAAGAAACCTGCAGAACTATTTTCCTGTGCTTCGATGCATGTATTCTTATAGCTAGATTTTTATATTTTTTCGCTTGTGGCTGCACTACAGAGTAGGCTAGAGCAGCATTTATCAACACCTTTAGTTCCAATCCCTATGAAAATTCTAACTTTTCTTACACTAAGTTATGGACTGTCTTTGTTTTGTGGACCACAGGCTGAAAATAAAGCCTAGAAGTAATGTGGTCAGTTTACAGTTAAACCTCATTTATCTCTGGGGTGTCATTGCATTGTCATTGTATACAATACTTTTAGAATTGCTTTGGCATGTTAGCAGAGTTGCACCAGGGAGAATTTTTTCACAGAGACTTGCTTAGCAAATGTTTATATCTCAGTTTTTACTGAGTAGCACAGACATGAAACACAGTGTCTATGAAATAAAGTACTCAACCTTTCAGGCACCCATCTCCAGTTCAGATAGATAGAATAATCAGTGAAGGGGAAAATCAGCATGAAACAACATGAACTGAGTATATTCCTTTGGAAGAGAGAAAAGAGCATAAAGTTGGTGAATGGTGAAATCTAATTTGTTCAGCTAAATGTAAGTATGAGAGCCTTTCAGCCAAAGGATTAGTGGTGTAAGTCTTTCTAAACTATAAGCAGATGCTAACATGTTGAGGATTTGTGGGGTTTTACATTGCAACCTTATGTCGTGATCCGTACTTTTATTTTTGAGTTATCACAGAATCACAGAATAGTTGAGGTTGGAAGGGACCTCTTGGAGGCCATCTGGCCCAAACCCCTGCTCAAGCAGAGACAACTGGAGCAGGGTACCCAGGCCCATGTCCAGGTGGCTTTTGAAGATCTCCAATGAGGAAGACTCCACAGCCTCTCTGAGCAACCCATGCCAGGGTTTCGTATTCTGCACAGTAAAGAAGTGCTTCCTGATGTTCAGCGGGAACCTCTTGTGTTTCAGCTTGTGCCCATTCCCTCTTGTCCTGTTGCTGGACACCATGAAAAAAGCCTGGCTCTGTCCTCTTTAAACCCTCCCTTCAGGTATTTGTATACATTGGTGAGATCCCCCTGAGCCTCCTCCTCTCCAGGCTGAACAGTCCCAGCTCTCCCAGCCTTTCCTCGTAAGAGAGGTGCTCCAGCCTCTTCATCATCTTTGTGGTCCTTCACTGGACTCTCTCCAGTACTTCCTTGTCTCTCTTGTACTGGGGAGTCCAGAACTGGACCAAGCACTCCAGCATCTCGTCAGTGCTGAACAGAAGGCAAGGATCTCCTCCCCTGACCTGCTTGCAACAGTCCTCCTAGTGCAGCCCAGGAGTTACATCCTTCTTTGTGTTGGACTGTGATATAAAAAGGTAGATAGATTTATCCTCTGAAAACAGTCACAATGCAGACTCATAGCTAGTATCAATTTCATTGTGTAGGTGCACGTCCATTCTGTACCTCGGGATCTTGTTCCACTATAGCTCCTAGCTTCCAAAAGGACATGCTCATTAACTCATTTATTTTATCAGGATAGGATAATATGATGTCTCCAGCTCGTCTTCACAACTGTAGGCTAAGGGCACTCTGGTCCCAGATTAGAAATGAAAGGTTTTTGCCTCCAGTCAGTGGACAGCTTCTTTTCAGAGGCACTGGATAAAGGTCTAGCTCCAAGGAACTAGAGAAGGACTGGTCAAATAAGATAGACACCTGTAGAGTCCCTGAAACATTTCCCTCCTCCCTTCTCCTTCTCCCCCTCCCTCTCCCCCCCCCCCCCAAAAAAAAATCAAAACCAGCAACCAACAAAAATAGGAACGTATGGGATCATGACAGCATTTGAGACTTTTTTGAACTAATAGGGAAATTAAATCTGCTTTTTGGTGCAGCGTAATTTTTTCTATCCCATATTCTTCCTTGTTCAGTTGTGGTTTTTTGTAATAGCAATGGTGTTGGAGCCCTCAGAGCATGGATTTTGAAGTAAGCAAAGTCAGGGAAAAGTCAGAGTCAGTCAAAGTCAGTTGAGAGGATCAAGGAACCACACAGAAGCTAAGTGTATTCTCGTGTATAGCCCTTTCCTCCACTGGAATATCTCCTCTTTCCTGAGACACACATACACAGGTTTTAGGAGTTTGTTGAAGTCAGAGGACAAACACAGTTTCTGTCACAGGAGACAGAGCCAGGTCCATGCCTTTCTCTAGTAATAAAGAAGGAATTCAACAAAATCAATCTTTCAAAGTGTAACCAGTCCTACACAGATTATCATCACAGAGAGGAGAATATATCCCCAAGTAAGGACTTCTGGATTCAGCTTGCATAAATAAACCTCAGGGAGTGAGTGGGTGAGTGAGTCAAGTGAAAGACACAAAGAACAAAGGTGAGATTTTCCATTTCTGTGGCTGCTGGGTATGCTCCCAGTTCAGTGGTACTGGGAGAGCTACCATCATCTACCTTTAAGAATAGCATTAAAAAATTATCAGCTTGAGGTGGAACTTGCCATACATGGTGTACTGGACTTGCAGTGCTGGCAACTCATTAGTAAAGACTAACTAGCACCAAAATGTGAGATGAACTCTTCATACAGCTGCTGATTAAGTGGATCTACTTCCCCAATCATCCGTCCAATATTCCAATTGAACTGCCAGCCAAAATTCATGAGGCAAATTTCATTACATTAGTGGTGCCTAGCCTAGAGTTGGCATTCTGCTGTAGTCATGATGGTGGGATGGATAGGAGTTTGAAAGATGAATTAATAATGCTTCATTATGATGAAATATCAAAGTATGTTGGAAGGTCACCTTGTGTTGTATAATTATATATTCAAAAGAACTTAAATTCCTTCTTCAGCCCTCAGTGAATCTGAGACAGCAGCAGCGATGGGAAAAACCTCTCTTAAAAATCCCAAGAATCATACTTGTTTTGGCATGACACTGCCTAAGGTGATTTGCGAACAAAGCTGACTTTGCCAAGCTTTCACATTAACACAAGGTTCAGCATACATTTTAGAACATTAAATCTGCTTTCCATTTGCATGGATAGGATTGTTTGATTGTGTACGTTTTGTTAGTTTAAAAGGCCCCAATATTCTAATGCTACAGCCAAAATGAATTTCTCAGTAACTTTTCTTCTGAGTAACAAAGACTGTATATTCATAATTTTAAGAAGTCATTCAGAAAACTTCTCAGGTTGTCATATTGTCTGACTTTGGAAGATATGGAGTGTACCTGCTGCCACAAACAATACCTGGATTATAGCTACTGACCATCCTGAAAATCAGGCTCAAAACTGACAACAGAAGTAGATGCTCATATCTGAATGAAGTTTCTTTTTTTCTTTTTTCTTTTTTTTTCTTTTTTTCTTTTTTTTTTGTAGAAGTCAGTATTGCCAAGTACCTCGAGGCTTATAAAGTACAGAGGCCTCTGAGTTGAAACAGTCTTGTCAAAGAGGCTGCTGTTAGTAAATATCCTGTATATCTGAGAAGCAGTGTCTGCCATTATTTATCATTTATTCAGTCATAATAAATAAAGCCCTTGAACAGGCTACCACATTTTAGCCCATCAATTTAAAGCTGATGTCATATGGTTTCAAATTGGTCTTGATGAAATTGTCCTCTCAGTGTCCCTACCCGAAGCAGCTTGCAGTATAAATTGATAGGACATGACCTGGATGGCAACAAACATGGACGGACGCAAAATGCATGTTTAGTTCATCAACATGTGTTCCAGTTATTGCTTTGCTCTTTTTCTTGGTGGCACAGATTTCTGCAGACATTATTATGTCTAACTGAGACCTGTCACTGTTCACTGGATCTGCCTGGTATATTTGGTGTTGACCCACAGATAAGCAGTGACATGGAGCTCTACTGTCCGTGTGAGAGTTGCAAGACGTATGACGACCATTTCTCATAATTAACACATGGTTGGCAGCAGGAGACCCAAATCATACAGCTGTTCCTGCATGTGGGCAGTGAGAGGGGAAGGACCATATCCAGGTACTTCTTGGTGTCCCAGTGTAGATGGGAGAAGTCTTCTTTTGTAAAGTGTAAGATCTCTGGTTATCACAGCCTTTAAGGACCTTTTTCAGAAAGAAGAAAAGGAGTATGCAGAGAGAGGCAGCAGAATTGACCTTTCTTCAGAATCAAAGCCTGAGAGTGAAAACATGGGCGTGTGCATTGTCTGTCAAGTCCTCATGGCTCCATTGACTAGTTTGGGAAGCTGTAACCGTAATTTACAGCTTGCGCTGTACTCCAAAAGAGAGGTATAGCCAGACTAGCAGTTGACCCAAGTTAATATTTCAGTTTGCAGCACGTCTGGACTGCATTTCTTGGAGTAATCTACTGTGTCTGACCACATCTTGTTGAATGAAAACGGTACACAGCATCTGGGGCCTGTTCTTCACAGGTGTCCTTAGTCTTGACTGGATCCTTAATCAGCCACCAGTAATCTGCTGGAATCTCATGGGAGTTTAGACATAAAATTGCACTGTTCATTACATCTTACTGTACTCCAGGTAAACAAAGCAATACAACCATACAAATCTGAATTTCCTATTTTAGGCACTATGGGGTGATCGTATTTTGTAAATTAGAAGAGTAAAGATATTTTAAATTGCACTTTGAGAAGAAGACGTGTGTACCACTCTCTGAAAGCATTTTTAGTCACTGTGTTTTCTGAAAACTTTTGGAGATTCCACCTATTAATTTGTGTCTTTCCTGAATATATCTTTATTTATGCAGCAGAAGTATTCCTCTCCTTCAAGGTAAATTCTGTATCGCTTCACACTCCATTCTTTACAGACCTTCATAATTGCATTGTCATTTATTTGACCCTTTAAACTTAGGAGTGCATTTCTGATATACAGAGAATTTAATTTTGAATTTATACCATAATAACACATCCTTAATTTTATTATACTTTAATGAATTGCATGACATTCACTGTGTTTTTGTCTCTTGAAATAGCTGTTTAAGTATGTTCTTTATTATAATCAAAAATATTTTGTTAATGATATAATTCAAAGGATAGTATTAGGTGAGAAAAGTTATTTCATTCACATTAAAGGACACAAATTCTCAAAAGTAGCATATTCAAAGATATGTTTCATCTGCCCTGTTTTTTATCAATTTTAGTAGGAACTTGAAAGGTACACTTACAGACTGGATAAAACATGAAGGCAAAAGAAGTGAGATCTCAGAAAAATAACGTTTTCACCCTACGTTGGCACCTGTCAATGGCAAATATAAATTTACATTAATTAAAGCAAGTCGTATCCTAAAAATATTTCTTTTTTCTTTCAGACCACTCTTCCGTGGAAATTCAGATGTTGATCAGCTAGGAAAAATCTTTGAGTAAGTAATATCTAGTTGCATTATGTCAATATCTGTTTAATATTGAAACACTGTGAGGTTTTTGACATGTTTTTAATGCAATAATGTGTCTAGAACAAAGTATTCCTAGAACATATTTCCTATTGCTACCCTATGCAACCTGATATTTCCGTGCATTCTGTGTTAGAGTGGGAGGAGGAAGCAACATGGAATATAGTTCTGCAGAACTAACAGCCATCAGCAGGAAGTTACAAGAAACTTCTGTTTTGGGCTTTTTAAATCTCTTAAACATATTGTGCATATACTATTCATGAATTTTCCCAAAGTTAGATTCAAGAGATTCTCTTCACTTATAACCAAAAAATATAGAGTTTTCATTTTTCAGTAATTTCTTTGTAGATTTCAGAAAACATTAGAAACCTATAAGACTGTAATTAAACTGAAATGCTGAAGATGTTTACCAACAGCTTCTTCATGGAAAAGCCTTCTGTGCATAAGAAATAAGAAAGTAGCTATTAAAAATATTGCATAGCCTGTTAAAATGTTTACCAGTCCAGATAACTGTGAGAACAGAAGGAATGTCAGCATACAATATGTTTTGTTGGAATTAACTAATTGGCTTTATTTTAAAACCATTTTAAAATTCTAGGAGTTTGTGTTTTTCTTCTTCATATACATAGAATATGTTGAGGAGTTGGAGAGGCTATGAAGTCTCTGATGTTTAAGAGAGATTAATTCTCTTCAAAAATATGTTCTTATTAAAAAATAATAAAATGATTGATATTACCAATATGATAATTAAGTAGGAATATATCTTTCTTTTTCCTCATAAAAGCTCTTCAGAGCAAGGAATGGCTCTGAATTTATAAGAACTGTATAAATTTAAGATCCGATGTACATGGCACGTCATTAGGAAATCAGACCCATCTACAGCTGGTCCCATGCTACAGCATGAGTGCTCATTTGCCTGAGTACCTCTGTCTTCCCTTTTATATGGAGGGGCTGCAGGGATCTAGGGATCTGCATGAAAGCAGAAACAGGGGGAGAGAGAAAAAAGGTTGAAACATTACTCTTTTAAACATATTTCAGAGACAAGATAGTAAAATTTCTAGGGAAAAGAGCTTAATTGGAATAAATAATGAATTTCTTTGTTTAGCCATGTTTCCAGTTCGCAAATCATAACAGATTTGTTTCTAAGGATTTTCATTATTTAATATGAGGTTCCTAAATTGCAGGTCTTGATTTCACACAGTTGACTTCCTTTTCCTGCATACCATACCAGTGTATGTGACTCACTTGCGTGGTTAATTTGTCATGCGCTGAATAGCTCTTCCTGCACAATCCAGAAAAATCGGTCCTTAAAGTTTACTTTTTCTTCTTCTGCCAAAGCTACTCTTTTAGTCCTACAAAGTTCTGCTTTATTAAATGAAGACAGTTTTGATACATGCGACATATTTTTAATAATAATAACAATAATAATAAAGACATAGCTGTGGTTTATTTGAAGGATTTTGATTTGTTTATTACATATAAGGGGAAAAATCCAAATTAATTGGGATAGGATTAAATGCATAGCTGGTAGCAGCAACCTCCGATGGGATCTTTTCATCCCTAGGGGGCGAGATTACCTGTGCAGAAAAGAATTCATCAAGAAAAGAAAATGCTGTGCTAATTTTAGAATAAATTCCTTATTACACGTTTACTTAAAGAGAAAGTTTGCTTTTGTTTCTTTTTGTGCAGTTCTCCTTAAATAGTTCAAAAGTCTCTTGCTTGGGTTTGGGGGCGAGGGGGGGTATGCTAAATAGTGTTTATTTTGTGTTTTCACAGCTGGAGAACCCCCTACAGTTAGGCATAGTTCTTCTTGTAGGAGGATTGTTTCTTTCTACAGTAGTGAGTCATTCTCCAGACTAATTTGGACAGAAAGTAGTTTCAGGATTTTCATGCATGCTGGACTGATGTATTCTTTCAGATAATCGGGCTGTGGTCTACCTTTGTTTTACATGTGCGTTCTGATCTGCGTCAGGTAAAATTCCACTGCGTTTGAGGGTAAATCCCTAGGAGGTGGCCCAAAACAATTTCCTGCTTTTCCAGGACACCGTCAGCGTGTGGGATGTCCTCACAGATTTCAGGGTAAATGCCGCAATGGTGTGAGCAGACTTGTCTCTCATTGTGATCAATGGGAGTGGAAAGTACTCAGCATTTCTCAAGACCAGGCCTGAACCTTTGGCAGGAGGTGAAACTCATCCAAGATACTCCCAAACTTAGTCACTGAAATGGTAGTGCTACCAGACCAGAGTGAGGGCATCTACTCAGACATTCATTATTAAGAGTTTTGAATACTACGTGAGTGTGTAACTAAAAATATCTTTCCTTTCCACTCTTGGTCTTCTCCACCCTACCTGTCTGACAGGCTGCCTCCTCGTTTCTTTTTGTTAGTTTTGCCTGTGCCTGTGCTTATTCTGCCCTCTTCATGCTCTCTCATGCAAACATTAAAAAAATGGGACTAACCAAACACATTTGAATGGCAGGCTAAATGTCACGGTTATTCAAAATATTTAACTCTCCCATCCTCTTATGGTGCTATTTGTGTTACATTTAATACAGGTTCAGATCCTTGAACAGCTAATCACATAACTTTAACCACTGTGGCCAAGGGCATTGCCCCATACTCCTGACACACCTGTGGTTATAAAAAATAAAATAAAAAAATTAAGTTTTCATACAGTTTTAACTCATGTTTTCCCAAGAGCTGTGATGTTTTCTGATGTAGTAAAATGAAATTGTCCTGAGATTTTAATTGCTTTGCCCTTCTAGTCATGCTGTGTTGTTTTGTTTTTTTTTTAGCTGAGCCAAATTACAATCTAAAACCCATGTAGATAGAGGTGTAGTAATTCCACCAAGTTCATTGAGGTAACCTACGACTTACATCAAAGTTTTTGACCCTAGGCTTCACCCAGTCTTACCAACCTCAGTAAGAGAAAGGTCAATGCTGCTCCCTAGTGGCGTTGGGCTTAGTGCAGACCCAAGTATTTATGTTCCTTCTCCTCTTACCCTGTCAGCATTTCAATTAAAAATCTCAGCTTTACAGGCTGCAAAAATTGATTTTCCATAAAATCTGACAAGTATTGTGTGGTCTTTTCTAGAATTTCCATCAGAAATTGGCATCTCACCACTGCAAACATTAACATCAAACTAAAACATGAAATGTATGTGACATGATCCAACATTAGAGGTTTACCTACTATTTCATTTATTTGGGTTTTGAAATCTTAGCATACTTATTTAATGAGTTTAAATACCTTCTATAATTTAAATTAATAAAGACAGAAATGATAAAAATAAATTCAAATATTTTATTCAAGGGTAAAAAACAACTAAAATACAATGGAAAGTAAAGATATAAAGAACTAGAGTCCTGTGCCACTTCTGAACTGAGACTTTAAAACCTGTATTGTGAAGCAAATAAATTGTTTAACTTTAGGCAACAATTCCTGCACATAGCTTTGAAGCATTATGAAACATCCCTTTTATTGCCTTACCCTCATCTTGACCCATACTCTTCTCTCAGTCCCTATTCTTGTGAATAAAGGTCCTTGCATGCAATTCCCCTTTGAAACGTACTGCTTTTAATCATCCTGGAGTGACATATGTTGCACCATCGAGTCAAGAGCTGAGCAACTTTCTTCCAAAGCACTCAGCCTTTTTTCAACAAAAAGGCTCATAAAATTGAGACCTAGGCCAGAAAACTGTGCTGGTGCTGGCCACAGAATGATTTCTACATTGAAGGCCTACACTCGTCACCCTCTATTCACAGTGATCAGTGCCTTACTGTACAACTAATCTCATTTAAACCAAAAGACTTACTCATAAAGTAAACTGCTACTCAGTATATTCAATACAAAGGGAAGACTGTGTAAATGTCCAGAGCTGACATTATGTTTTGCCTTTCACAGTGTAATTGGACTCCCAGAAGAAGAGGACTGGCCTAATGATGTTGCCCTTCCAAGAAATGCTTTCGCTTCCAGACCCGCACAACCTATTGAAAAATTTGTACCAGATATTGATGAACTGGGCAAAGACTTGCTTCTCGTGAGTTTCCATTTGTTGTTCTCCAAACCACGTGATTGATAGCTATATGCCAAGAAACATTTATATTTCCATTTAATGAGGTTATTAAAGAAAAACTCAAAAGCAAATAGGCAAATTCATGTAAATCTATGAAACATCAGTACAAAGACACCACCTTTGACTCATGAGGTGTCAAAAGTGAGAATAGTTGGAGGCTAGGAAACTCTGTCAGGCAAGTACATGTTCAACATGTCTTTATACCATATGCTTTGATCCTCCTTGCTGACTGCTGTTGTGTCACTGATTCAGCCATTCTTGTGGTATAAGCCTGACCTGAGTACAGAAACTGATCTGCCATTTTTCGTGGTATAGTGGGCCCAGTGCAAAGCAGAAAATAGGCTGTAGAAGCAGATTACATCTGCATGCCTTCTACGGAATGCTGAAAACTTGCGATTTGGAATTCACCAATTAATCATTGCCTCTTAAACATGGCAGGATTTAAAAGAAGCAAACAAATTGTGCTGGTAAAGCTGGTAAGATTGAATTTAATTAGATTATTTCCAACATTTCTATAGATATTTTAGAAACCTTGGCCCTCAAGTTCAGTCTTGGAATTGAATATTGAGAATGGCCTTGCCTCAGAGTTTGCCTTTTGCTGTGCTTGTTGAAATCTAGCTATATTTGTTCTCTGGAAGCCTTTGAAGGAACTTGGTTCACTTGAGCTCAGTAGAGTGGGGTCAGTGCAAATCTTGAAAGATTTGCTGCATGCCTTCAGCTGTTCCTAGCTCCAGCCAAAGTTATCTCTATATAACAGCAGATCATTCTCCACTGTCCTTATAACTACAGCTGTGGTAAAGTGGACTACATCTGGACACTTGAAATGATGGGAGAAATGCATCTTTTGTGCTTGAAGGCAGCTTGGGAATGAAAGCTAGACATGGGAAAATAACAAGATTTTGAGAACAACAAGGACTAAAGCATGTCAGTGAGCTCAGTGAGCTTGACACATGATGGGAGAGAAGAAGAGAAAAATACCTGTGCCTAGATGGTGAGGTGGGAAGTTGTTACTGTTAGGCAAAAAGATGAGAAGTGGGATCCACAAATAAAAGGGGACAGGAAGTCACTGAGTTAAATTTCAAGAATTAAATTATATAAATTCTGATACAAGAACAGAAAGTGAGAGCTGGATCTGTTAGACAAGGTTACTAGGAGGAAAACTATTTGGAGGTGAATCAAGGAAAGGAGAAGAACAAGATATAAAACATAAGACTATGGGGAGATTTCTGAGCTGGCTGGACAAAGGCAGGGATACGGATCTTGAAAGACGGCAAGCAAAGTACAGCTAGGATGGAAAGGGAGAATTTCCAGTGGGAGGATATGAAAGCTTTTAGGAGGGGACCTTAGAATGGGAGTCTACCATCACCTGAACATAAACAGTGGAATTAGAATGAAAAGCAGGGAACAAAAATGTATCTGGAACAAGCAGGCAGGGGTTGGAACAAGGCAGAAAACATTTAATTTTAAGATCTGTCATCACTTTAGCACAGCTCTGAAATGACTGAATGAAATGCAGTTTAAGGTTGTCATTGCTCCTGTTACCTACAAAAAGTGAAATCCCCTAATTCCTTCCCAAAGGATGTATCTCTCTGGGAGTGTTTGACACACTGACCAGACCTGCTGATGTCATTACTGTGGCAGAAAGCCATGATCTAAAAGTTTCACCTCAGTGATAAGTCATGTGGATATTTAGTTATTAAAAGTCACTGCAAGAGTCCAAGACTGCAATATGCCAGATCCTAAACAGACACAGAATAAACAAACAGTTAAAGCTCAGATAACTAAATTACAAAACAACAATACTGTAACATGAAGTCAGTGAAAAATATAAGGAGACAATAGTACTGACCAGCATGAGGAGCAGAGCTTTCAGCACACTTACAGACTGGCATTGAAGAATTTTGAATGTTTCTTGAATTTTTCTTTTATTTCAGCATAATGGAAATGTTCTGGTTTTGTTTTTGTTTTTCCAAAAGATCTAGGAAAGCAAACACAAAACATTAACATACAAAGGGTATGAAGTCAAAGACCCAACACCTATAGAAACGTTGAGCTTAGGAATGAACATAAACCTTATAACACAGTCTGTGGGTTATACCCACAAAAGGTGAGTATGTTGAATACTGGGGGGGTTCAAAAGCCATTCATGAATAGTTGCTCCCTGCAGTCTGTGAGACACATATCCTGTGCATCTGAATTCAAGAAAACCTGAATTCCGGGATTGCATAAACTATGAATATCTTAATTTTCTAACTTGGTATTTTCTATTAGCTTTGAGGATGCTATACTGTAACCCGACCGCTTGTTTTGATATGCATGACCATCTTATCATGCAGCAACCACTGTGACCCTGTTGTCTCTCATACTGATCATAAATTGACAGTGACATGCATAAGTAATTGACAGTGACTTGCAATGTTTGCAATTATAACTTTACATTGTAGTTAAAATCAACTTCTTTTCATACTTACAGAAATGCTTAGCGTTCAATCCAGCCAAGAGAATATCTGCCTATGTTGCCCTGTCTCACCCATATTTCCATGATCTGGAGAAATGCAAGGAGAATCTGGACTCCCACATGTCATCCAGCCAAAACTCCAGTGAGGTGAATGCATCATAATGCTGACTGAAGATGAATCTATAAATGAACAAGACATGTAGCTGACAAGGCCACTGACCCATATAAACCACATAGCTGTTCGAGTGAAGATCATTATTTGGAGGTTTTAAACACCTATCTTTTATTTCGGGATTGTGATGTGCTTATCCAAGGAAACCAATCTAGTTTACTTTCATCAGAGCGATGCAAGGAACAGGGTTTTGACCTGCTCCCATTGCAGCTTTATGTTTGTTTTGTTTTTGTTTTGTTTATCTACCTGGGAAAACTCCAGACGAAGAGAAGCTGCTGACCAGTTTTGCTGCCATTTTATCATTTTAATATTGAATGCTGCCAGTGTGGAGTAGGATGATCAAGTCACTGCCAAAACATGATGCAATCTCTCTCTCTAGCTGCTGAAGCATGATTTGGTACTTTTATTATTATTATTATGTGATCTCTTAAAGTGATATTTAAAGAATGGCATTGAAATATCAGATCTCTGCAACCTGCAGTTAACTGATACCTACATTAATACATCCAGTTACTGTGCATCGTAGAATATATGCAGGTGCTTCCCCAGTTGAAAACTTGGATGGATTATTTTATCATTTAATTGCTCTATAAAAATAATAGTGATGATGGTGATCATAATAAATGTCTCAACTTTTAGTTTTTTTCATACACAAACAAGTTACTATCCAGTTAAGTTTGTGTGCATGTTTCAAAAGCAAGTCTTTTAAAGAAACTTACAGGATCCCATTCTTAAAGATCCATTCAATTTCCACATAGTTTATGTTGGAATACATGCACATTCTAGCCGATCATCTAACCCATCATTCCTTCCTGGAAACAGCTGCAGGCACATTTTCTCTATCTCTTTCTGAATTTTCTGATATGCAGCTCAAAGACATGAGCAGAGCCAATGAAAATGAATACAGGTTTGTGCCTTGAACTTGTTCTCATTATCAGCTGAAAAGGAACACAGACAAAATATTTCCAGATTAGAAGCAGAGAATCCTATACCTGTAAAGAAGTACAGGTGTTTATTTGTGCTGAATTGCATGCTGTGTACTGCGCTGCCTTACCTGCAACACCCCCCATGCATCACAAGTGCATGAACGTTACTGTCACAAAATCTCTCAGATGTCATTTATTAAGAAGACTTGTTTTCTATGCAGAAATGCATGAGCTTCTCTCCTAAACCACCATGTGGGTATACTGGCACATGCTTCTCCGCTAGGGCTAATGTGCCATTATTGAATGTCAAAATAACTGAGCAATTCACGTGTCTTTATAGCACAGTTATATTAAATATTACATTAATTTTTTTTTATATTTAGTACTTTTACCTTAACTAAAATATATTTTCAGTATTTTAAAAAGAAACTTTTATTTTTTTAATACTGTACTGGGAAAAAAAAAGAAGTATTTTGAATCCATAAAAGCTGTTCCCTAGCATGAATTCAGTGCATTTACCTGGATATGACTTGGGGGGAAAATTGGTCCGAGTTAGCCCTTACCATGAATATATAAATACACACTATTGCAGTATAACTGATGATAAGTGAGGCAGCTAACTTTGCTTACTCCTATGATAGTCCGTTAGGCTACTCTCTTCTTCATCTCTACTTCATCTTGTCTAGCTACTGAGCCAGCGTCATACCCTTCCTCACAGCATGCTTGGCAGAAGCAGGTCCTGAGCACTGAGTTGAGCAATGTGTTTTTTCCGGATCTGGCAAGGGAACCTGTAGCTGTCTCCCTGGCAGGCTTCTCAGACCTGTGACATACTGGCTGTTGTGGTGGACTTCACTGTTAACTCTGTTTCAGGTATCTGCACTGTCTGGGACATGGTCCATTGCTAAGAGAGTGAGTAGATCTTACCGGTCTCTTGGATAAAGCTTTTCTTTACTGTTAGACGCTTAACCATGCGACTTATGGTTAAATTATTCAAATAGAAGAGGTTTTAAATGGACCACTTGCATGCATGCATGCATGCATTGGCCTGTGCTTTCCTTCATGCCCAGAATGATACATACTCGAAACCTACCGGCATGAACAGGCAAGTTGCAAATTAGGCCTGGCAAGAGTGTGTACGAGGCATCCACACACAGAGATAATACAGATGCATAGCACAAGAATTTTGGAAGCTCTGCAAGTGGCAAGCTGAAGGCCAGGGAGCAGTCACAGCAGCTAACTCCTCTAATCTTGGCCTCGTTTCTGTCGTTCTCTCCTCTCCTACACCCGAAGAGAACGGCAAACCCACTGCACTGGTGTTGAACCAGCCCTATTCCTACATGGTTTGATGGACCCGAGTGTGAATAGGTTTTTGACATTCATGGGAAAAGATAGGCCAGAATGAATTTTTTATAACAATTTTAAAACACTAATTAGAACAAACAGAGCCAACGTTTAGGAGATTCTTGCCAGAGCAACAAATAGAAAAGTTTTCTACATGGTTTAGCACTTTTTAAAATATTCTGGATTTTACCTGCCACCAAGCTATCGTACATGTTATATCAGGGCATTCAGCTGGTGTGGCTTTCCAGCAGCTGTCAGGGAACTTTCCCAGAGCTCTCCAAGAGCTAACATAGGGTAAAAATGTGTGTGTTTGTGTGTGCGTGTGTGTGTGAGAGAGAGAGAGAGAGAGAGAGAGATTTCTGATTGTAAGCAAATTATTAGGGTGAAACAAAAAGAGGGAAGTGAACACTTTAAGCCAAAGGTTGCTTAGTGTGGGCCCAAGAACTAACGAGAATATGGAAATTGCAAGAAAGTAAACTACTGGAGCAGAATTTACCAATGCATGGTATCGGAAGTAGAGCTCAAGAGAGCAGCAGAGAAAAGCAGGAGCTGGCCTATGGAATCAGAAGTAGAGCCTCTGCAACGTGGTGCTGTATGTTGTCTAATATAGGATCAGGTTATAAGTGGGAGTATTCAGGAGAAAGATTGGAAGAGGTTGCATTAATTTTTGGTTCTGCGACATCCTTCCAGTGGGAATGGCAGCAAGAAAAAAGGAAATCTGTCTCGACAGGGTTTTTCCCTTGTGGTAGCAAGGGACTGGATTCAAAGGCATAAGGACTTTTCAAATGACCTCCTTTTCAAAATCTTTTCAGGAAGAAATTCCAGTAGTCCTCTCTGACATGCCTTAGGCTTCATCTGATTCCCATTTTCCCTGCCAAGCCATGAGGCTTCACTTACACTAGTAAACTGAGGAGTCCTGTTCCCTGGCTGGGCAAAGTGCTGGCACTGGCTGAAAGCATGCTGGGAATCATGCTAATAATGAGACAGTACAGAGACAGCTGTGGGACTACTCAAGCCATGCCCTTGCTCTTTTTATTTCACTGGTATAGCTGTAGTCTTGAAGTTTCTGTACTCATTACTGCTGTATGTGTAGGATGTAGGAATTATACATGTGAAAAAATTGCTCCTTTTCACAGATATTCCAGACTGAGATGACAACTCTTCGTACACCCTTTAAATAACACTTTTGAGTGCAGTTCTTCACAATAACTATGCCCGTACGTATATGTTCTAGAGGACTGGTTCAACAGCAGCTGAAAAACACTGGCAAAAAATATATTAAAAGTAGGGTTAGTTGCTTAGCTCCTAAAACACCCACAAGCAGACTCTGTGCTCTACTCACTAGACAACAGGATGTTCTGAGTAACAGAAGGAGCAATTTCCATCTCCAACAAACGTTTTTTTTTTTGTCACTGCTACATAATTCTGCAGGAAAAGCAGACCCAATAGCCAAGGAAAAACATCACCAAAGCCAGGTAGTGAAGTGCTAAGTGCTGAGCCATAGCAATATGCCTGGAGCAGCCGCTTTCTCTCTTCACCCAGTCCCCACACTCAGTCTAGCTCTCCAGTTCCTCTCTCTCAGCACCCATATGGAAACCAGATTTCAGTGACACTTGAAGGTGCTATTTCCAACAAGATTCTTACAAATTTTCAATAGCTACACAGTGCCAGTGTCCCTATGCCCCTGTTACTGAGTGTTGCTTATTTTAGTCCGTCAGCCCAGAAGGGATGATTTAAAAAGAATCTCTTTGTGCACCTCCTTGCTTAACCTTAGTTTTGTGTACACCTGTGTTGTCTTCTGTGTGACAAGTAAAATTCTAAAAATAGGCTTTGTGCATATTTCTGTGTAGGCTGTGCCCACACTCCATTGTTTTTTCAGCACATTAGTCTACTGTGGGAGACGTTAAGAGTACCTTTCCCTCTTGTTTCTCTGTTAAAACAGACCAAAAAATTAGGATATCATGTTTGCAAAACTTTGAAATTTGGTGCTACATGTATAGAGCCTTTCACATGCAAGAAAACAGCAAGTTATGGTATTTGAGCATGTCCTGCATGAGGGATGGTATCCAGCAATGTAACTTTTACATGGTTTTCATACTTGAAGGTCATTTTGGAGAATAAGACGGAAATACTGTGCCATGCTACTTTTCACAAGTTCACTCACTGTCTTTGAGAAGCACGTTTTATCATACAAAGTGATAATTCTCTCTGATATTAGAATCATAGAATCATTAAGGTTGGAAAAGACCTTCAAGATCATCTGGTCCAACCCTACCACCGATACCACCCACTAAACCATGTCCCTAAGCACCACATCCAACCTTTCCTTGAACACCCGTTCCAATGCCTGACTGCTCTTTCTGAGAAGAAATGTCTCCTAATTTCCAACTGCAACCTCCCCTGGCGCAACTTGCAGCCATTCCCTCTGGTCCTATCACTAGTTACCTGTGAGAAGAGGCCGACCCCCCAGCTCCCCACACTTTCCTTTCAGGCAGTTGTAGAGACCAAGAAGGTCTCCCCTGGGCCTCCTTTTCTCCAGACTAACAACCCCAGTGCCCTCAGCTGCCCCTTACAGGACTTGTGCTCCAGGCCCTTCACCAGCTTCGTAGCCCTTCTCTGGACATGCTCCAGGGCCTCGATGTCCTTCTTGTAGTGAGGGGCCCAAAACTGAACACAGTACTCGAGGTGCGGCCTCACCAGAGCTGAGTGCAGGGGGACGATCACCTCCCTGGTCCTGCTGGCTACGCTATTCCTGGCACAAGCCAGGATGCCGTTGGCCTTCTTGGCCACCCGGCCAATTTTATTATGGAAAATACAGAGAAAACATGCTGGTTTGGTCCTTCAGCCAACAAACTTGAGCACTTATCTGACTCACAACTGAAAACACATCAGTTGTTAAATATGTTTATGAATCATAAACCACACGGTTTGGTTTAAAAGTCAACATAAATTAATTATGTGCCATGTATAATACACAGCTGAATAATGAGGAAGTTTCTTCTAAGAACTCTGTTTTATAGAACCACTTTGTTAGTATTTTTTTCTTATGCAATAGTTTCAGGAATAGATGGATTTTTATGTACAATGTGAATTAGAAGATACTAGACTATTAGAGTGATCTGTTGTTTTATGCTTGAAGCTTGAACTGATCAGAAGCTTAGGAAACTAATGTATTTATTGTATTGCCTCAAAACTGCTTCTAAATAAGAAGAGCTTTCTTGATGTTAACAGGATTTCACTCTTCTCTTAATGTGTGATTTTGTTGACATTAGCATATTAGGAAAAAAAATGTTTTTCCAAACTGCAATTGTGGGAGAAAAATTAAGAAATTTATTTTTAAATTCACAGAAAATAGCACGTTATATACTGAAATCTTCAGTAACTGACTGTTCATAAGCTATCACTTCTTTTTGATTGCTAAGTATTAGAGTTACACAGATCATTTCCATGAGGAAAAAATTCAGAAACAATCTCTAGAAAAGTAAGTGGGATTTTATACACCTAATGATACCTACCAGGTTTCATTATCATATCCATTTTTTTAATGTTTGCAAATACAGTTGAGGTGTGCAAAAGTATGACTACAATTTGAACAATTTAACAAGCTGTGCAACTCAAATAGGAATTCTATCTGTGAGCTATTTATTTTATCTCTTTGTTTTGTGAATTGTTAAATAATGCCTGTAATATAATTCCAGTTTCTGGACCAAATCAGTAGCCATCAAATCCCAGTAACTTCTGTAAAACAATAAGCTTTTTCATTGATTTAAATGAACTAAGCCATTGAAATGAGAAAGATGTGGACATATGAACTGACAATTATACTTTTGGCAAGTGTTATTTATTCCCTTTAGTCTGAAGCTTCACATATATTGCATACAGATATGCAGTATATACATGACAGAAGAACCATAAAATACACTTAGGAATAGTGTGCACAAAAATGGCTCATTAAGTGCTTGCAGAAACTAGCTAAATATCATTCTTTTAGGTATAGCAAATGTTGTGTGTTTATCTTGCATGGGTACAGAAAGCAAGAGATTCTGATATGGCTATTTTTATACTTGGTGATCACGGTAGAGTAGATTGTTTCCAGAGAAGATCAGACAAAAGATACTGCCTTTAAAAAAACTGACATTAGTAAAGATGAAACAAAAAAAAAAAGATTTCAAGGAACTATTGGGAAGGTACTTCTGGGATAAGGGAAAAGGGGAGTATTTATAAAGTGAGAAATGTAAATACAAACAATGTGTATTAAATATGCATTGAAACTGATACTCTTTCACTGACTTCTCAAAGTTGATAGGGTTTTAAGGAAGGATCCAGGTATGAACTTATTCTAATTAGCATTTTAATGTTCATTTGCACTAAAGCTACCTATACTATTTGAAAGGAGAAGGGAAAGCAGGTAATGTTTACTTTGGTGATGTATACACGGATATGCTGTAAAGCTCTCAAGCTCACTGTCCATTTTTGAGCGTGCTATATTTGCATCCACACTATTTAGCTTTCTGCACCTTAAACCCAACCAGATGCCAGGCAAATTTTCTAATGTTTACACTGATACTTGCTCCCATTGACATGCTCATGTTAAGCCCAGCCAAGCAGCACTGTCTTTGCCACTAAATGGAAAATGAATTTTCACAAATATTTGATTGTCAGCTTCCTTCATGCAATTGCTTCTGAAGAGATTGTAATTAACAGGCTGTAATATGCAACCTTTCCTCTTATTCCATGCTTCATACATTTGACATGTTATTAAATCGTCAGCCCTACCCTAATCATATATAATGTTATTAATCTTCCCAACACTTGTTACTGCTGCTGGCTATGCCCAGCACTCTGAGCTGCACAGTGTGCTGTTCCTGTAGATGCAGAATTAAGCTGTGTTCTGCTGTATGTTCCTGCCATGCATTAATGGTAGGAGGCAGCTACCATTTTCTAGTGACCTTTCTTCCTTTTATAAACCTTTGTGGGACTATTTGTTTGTTTATGTTCTTGAATGTTAGGATCTATTTTGAGTATCTAGACGAGAGAGGAAAATTGCAAAGTGCTGCAAAGATAGGAAAAATGGGTAGAGATAGGAGAATTCAGGACAATTTGGGAAAGTGAATTTGAATATGTGGAAAAGTTATGTATAAGTGTAGGGGGACGACTTTTTTCCATGTTTTTTTGTTTTCTCCTGTCATTCACTTTCAGAGGCCTAAGATGATAAAGCAATGCTCTTGCACAGGATTTTAGCTCCAGATCCTTAATGTGCTAACTCAAGTCATGAGTGCTGGTACAGTTTTTCAAGACAGCAACAGCTGTATTTTTTAAATCAGATTTTGTGTTAGTGAGAGATTTTTCTATGTAGATATATTAAAAAAAAAAAAAAAAAAAAGGCTGTTGAGACAGCTTGAGAGCAGACTAATCTGGCCATACAGACACAGCCTGTAGTTCAGCTGCAGACATGAAGAATGTATCACTAAGGGCACCCAGTAGCGTGAAGTATCATTGTGCATTACAAGCTGACTCCTGCAGCAAATTGAAAATTCTTTGCCAATCCAAAATGGCATGTGTTTGAGCACTTGGATTTTAATGAGATTATCCACACGCAGATTTGGCTGGATCAGTCCAGGTGGTTCACTGCCTTGCAGGAGCAAGTCTGAGAGCCTGTTAGACACCCAGTGTAAGTGATGCTGCAGAACCGTCTGCCAGGGAAAAGGGAGTCTTTTCATCGGTTGTACAGCAGGAATGGAGCTTTCCAAGCTGCTGTGCCAGCCTCAGAGCTACCGTTAACTATTGTTGTGCCGCCTCCAGAAATAGGCAGCGCAGAAATAGGGAGTACAAGGTCTGTGTAGGTTCAGTTCATGTGTATGGGTGACATGGCAAGTGATAGCACAGAGCGGCTTATTTTGGTCCTTCCATTAAATATGAGCAACTAGGCTTGGCACAGAGACAAATTTTGCAGTTCTAGGAATAGGAAGCCTTTAATTCTACACTGTACTTCTCTGGCATTGGTGATATATATATATATAGTGGTAGATCACCCAGCAGCTTATCGACTCCTTTCCTTATTCCAGATCATCCTACTGTAACACCAAAAGTATACCTGGAGATCCTAGTCCTCAACAGCCTTTCAACACCCTGCTTCCTCTTACTGTGGCAACACTTGGTCACCTATCACTTGTAGCTGACCTTGCTCAGCCACTCAAAAACTGTGAGCTAAATTACTACCTTGTGATTATGCAGCCCCCAAGTTTGCAGGCAGAGAGTGATGTCTTCTCTCATTTTCCCTTGCTTCTTATTAGGAGTTCAGAGTTGATACAGAAGAGTATGGCAAAGTGTTTGTTATTTTGACACTCTTTGGCTCAAGCAAAGACATGAGCAGGTGTAGATTAGATTGAACATAATGTGTTTGATCAGCCAAAACTATTTTGGATTCATAAGATTATTTAGTAAGTATAGAAGATCGCTGGACAACTGTCTGTGTATGTTTACAAGAGCAGCCAGTGATTCTTCTGTTATATGAAGTTTTTAAAGGATACATACAAGACTAACAATGCCAGCCTCCTTCTGCTCACCCCTTTCCCCTTCTTCTTCCCAGAGATCACTGTTCCCAGGGAGATGTCTTCTCCCAGCATGAGTCACAGCACCTAGGAGAAAGACCTTCCCTGTATGAGGGTCCACAACTTTCAAGACGGCATGGGCGCATGCAGGCAATCAAGATCATTCTTTTGCTCATGCTATGGCAGATATGAGTACAGAGCCTTGCCACAAGTACTAGGCACAGTCAGACCATGACCCCAATATATTCTCCTGAGAAAAAGTGTTTACAGGATCTGGAGGGGATAGTATGCTTACTGTTTCTATAACAGTGGACATTTTTGCATTTTAAACAGTGGTAGAGTTAAGAACTCCCCTAGGAGACCTCTCTCACCTTCCTAAAGGATGACTGTGAACTCTGGGCATATGGTGGGAAAGGACAAAGTGCTTTACTCCAGGTGGATGATGACGTATCTCCAACAGCCACCCTTCAGAGTTCAAAATAAAGCCTGGGTCTACAGCCTGCTAGTTAAAGTGCTTTGCAATCCTTTTGCAGCAAGACCCAAAATCCATCAGGATTTTTTGCAGGGACTTTATCTTGGAGCCCCTTGCAACAAAAGGTGGGTGTAACTATGGGTTGGGACTACAATGAAAAGTACATCAGACTTTGGATGCTGGCAGGAAGTTTGCAGATGCATTGCTCTACAAGGTGGTTTATACAAGCTCAGTGGCAATGGGCTTATTCAAAGTACTGATTGCCATGCACATTTTGAACTGAAGATACCTATTGTAACATAATAGAAGAGCTGCAGCGTCATGAGATTAGAGGCTGAATGGATAGAACTGTGAGCAGCAGGGACTGCAGAGGTTGCTCCGTCCTTTCCTTTTTCGCCCTATATGTCTGTCAACCCAGTGGTTTTCCAGCTGTTTTCTTTTGTTGTGATTCACCTCCACCACCTCCATTGCCCTTCCTGTAGTGCATAATAAGTTGAATAGAAAAGCATTACTCTAGATTACTAGATCAAAACCAGAGTAGGTCAGCACTGTCTAAAAATCTGGATCATTCTCTGGTGGTTGGTATTAAATGTATCAATTGTCTCAGTTTAGATTCCAGCAAATAAAACCCAGTATCTGTGACACCTTCCTTATATTCAGCACCACTTAATAACCTTGCTGTCATTCTCTGCAGTGTTCAAAATCTCTTTTCCTAGAGATCGAACTTCCCTCCCACAACCCACATATAGTCACGACAATGTGGGCTAAAGAAGTTTACCTTACAGCGGTGCTTTTTGGTAAGGAATGAGAGCCAGTTCCCATGGAAAAGGGTCTAAACAAGTCTCGAGGAATCTTAGCCGTGCAGTCTTTTACAGGCAAAGCAGCCACTTCTGTTATAGCAAGAAGCTCATTTTAAAATACTTAAGAAAGAGAAAATATAAAGTCGCCTTTTATTTTTCTGATAGAATCTGTTTTCTACACAAAGCTGTATGTTTTTGGCACTGAAAGCAAGCCCACAGGCACCCATTTATTCTTTCCTTTCCAGTATTTAAGTCCTCTGTAAATTCTTTTCAAGCATTCAGATTAATGTATTTATGCTCCATTTCATTCCAACTCATTTAAGTGGTCTACTTCTGCCATTGAATCTTGTATGGGTTTTATTTTTCATGTAATATTTAGCTGCATTACTTTGAACAGCTTTAAAAGTATCATGTCTTTGAATGCTCTAGTTAAAGAGAAATTATACCTTCAAAATGATGTCTTAGGAGTTGAACGGTAAACTTTGGAAATGTTTATATTATAACTCCTGAAAGCACCACAGAGAGCTTTCGTCTGTATGTCTGTCTTCTACTTTCTGTGTAAGAGTGTATGTTCCTCACCAGCTTGATACTCTTCAGTCCGAAAGCCTGAGTATGCAAAGACGTGAATATGGTGCCTCACCCGAGCAGTCCCACAGAGCTGAGAGGGGCTACTCATATGACTAGAGTTGCTCACAAAAGTATTTGCAGAAAAAGGCTTTCGTTTAGTGATCGGTTGTAGTTGTGGGGACACATGGTTAATAACAGCACCAAGACACCCAGAAATGGGGTCAGTGTTTATTGAAGATGTGGACGCATTTATCTGTGAGTTATTTGACATTAACCTAAATTATTGCTATTATAATTCAGTATATTATTTCTTATGAAAACACACTAGTCCTGTGAAAAGGTTAGTTGCCAAAAAATGTGTCGAGTCTTGCTGCTTAATTGTTTATTTGCATTTAGTATACATTTTGGCTGTTGAAGTGAAGCTAGTTTCATAGAGAGGCAGAAAGCTAGATCAGTCAAAAAAAAATTTAAATAAGCTTCATACTGTACCTTGAGTTCTGCAACTAGAATAGTATGTGTGTTCAGATGTAGTATTTTTTATGCTTTAGGGTATTTTTTGTTTGTTTAAATATGTAAAAGATTAAGCAGATTACTTTGAAATGCTATTGTAGAGCTAATTTTACAAATAGTGGGGGAATGTTGTCTGAAAAATTAAAATTAGAAAATATTACATAGGCTGCCTTTGGCTTTATTTTGTTTGTAGCAGTTCCAGCAGGTATCTGTCAATTCCAGACACTTAAACCAGGGGCCATGTTTGAGTAGCATCTTGTAACTGAAGTACATTTTGTGCAGCAATAAAATTGCCCATCTGGGCTTTAAAAAAGATGGTTGGCTATACAAAAGCACAAAGGCAGCAAATTTAGATATTCTTTTGTGCATGGACAATTGCATGAAATAGGATTGGGGTGTCAAACTATTTTAAATCATTTAGTATAATTTACTCTCATTGTAACTCCACTGACTACAGTTAAATTAAACCAAGTATTTGACCCTTCAAGTCTACAAATTTCAGCATCAGGCAGCTCAGGTCTATATAAAGATATTTAAGCTTAGTAAATCAGCAAGAGTACTATATAAATGGTAATGCGTGACAAAAAATCTTAACTCTAGTAACATTATTTCTCTCAAAATTCCTATTCATTACTTTTGTATACAGAAGTTCGGAAGTGCACTTCTTAGTGGCATTGGGATATGTGGAGAAAAGCACGATGCTGGTACAGAAATGTATCAGAAATAAGATTCACTTCTCACTGCTCCAGACACTCCATGTGTGCCTTACTTACATGTTACAAATTCCACTGAAGTTAACAGAACTGTATAAAGTTAAGCCTGTTTGTAACCCTTACGGGATTCTTGTTTCAGAATCTGCAAGATATGTTACAGTCGCAAAAGGCATTATTAAAACTTGTGCTTTCAGGTTTACGGAATACTATGAACAGTAAGGACAGTTTCTGAGACACTTCCAGAGTAACTTTATTAACTGATATTACATCAGGCCAACATCCATTAGGAAATCAAAATACACCTTGGTGCCTTTACTTCTTGACTTCTCAGTATGATTTTACAAAAAAAAAAAAAAAAATCAAAAAGTTAAAACAGTATCTAATGCTGTTTGGCTTCTTCTTTTTTGCTCTTTTGATTTTGCTTTTTGTAATATCATTTGCTCTGGAGATGTCTAGGACTTGATTATTCAAGGGAAACATGCAAAGCAGTTTCAAATATTTTTTTCTTAATTCACCTTAGATCACATACTTTGCTGGTGAAAATCAGCATAGTCCTGTTGACTTCTACAGCATTGTATCAGCTTACACCAGCGAACCAGCTGGCACCTAGAGTTTTAGCATTTCAAGTCACTTTACCTACATATGCAGTAGGATTTTATTTTGCAAGGTGGCAAGTTACCTAACAGTGCAAACTGTACTACCTAGACTACCATTGATACCTATTCACGGGACATGATTTCACTGTATCACTTCATACTTGAAATTCAAGATGTTCTTTTAATCAGGGTACAAACATGAAAAGGTGCGTGTGTTACTGTTTCTTTTAAAGGTGCATCATTATTTTTATTCTGTGTGCTTAATAATTACTATTCAGTGTTCTTTACATTCTTTTTGTTCAGCATTAAAATCACCTCTGTGTGAAATATAGTGTGACCTACAGAGATACATAAAAGTGCAACAGTGATTTCTTGAATTGTTACTTAAATATGCTGGTTTACCTTTTGCTCATACATATTACATCAAGGGGCTACAACATGCAAACTGTGGTATATAAAAATATTGCACCATTGCTGTACATGAAATCTTGCAGCCTCTCTCCTCTTCTTGCACAGCTGCTGATTACCGTATACGCATTGGGAAAACTATGTTTCTGCTGTACAGAATGGCTGGGAAATAATGCAAACACTTTGGAAACTCTAGAGCTCTCTTTGCAAGCTTTCAGACAAAGCCCTTTGATCTAACTGCATGCCTGCTCTGTGTCCCAAATTTCACCCTATGAGGCTTTCTGCTTTAGGAACACCCTCAGCTGGGGCTACTTTACATCGACTGCATTGAAGTTCATCGGAGCATACTCTTTCAAGCATGCACCTTACCATATAACATATTCTTTAGCTTTTACAAGTTTGTAAAGATGGTGGACTGCAGAACTACTCATGTGTCAATACAGCAAAATTAAATTAAGGCACACAGAAGGTTATCAATGTTGTATTATATCAGAATTACAGTCCTTTGGAACTGAACGTTTTGCTGCTGGCAGTGCAAGAGAAGCAAAGTTGTGTATTTATTGTTGGGTGCTGAGGGTTCAGTATGAAAATCGATATAATAAAAATGTTCACGGTGTCAGGTTCTTTTTAGTTGTTCCCAAATTATTGGAAAGTAAAAAGGCAAGAAATTTGTTTTGTATTTAAAACTGCTTTCCTGAAGTTTACTTCACTTTTCGAGCTATATTTTTCTTTTATCTAAAAATGTAAAATGAATACAGATGCAGTAAGTATTGTATATTAAAGACAGAAAAATAGCAACACTGTTTTATAGTTTTTCTGTTTACAAGTGTTTTTCTCAACACCCTGGGTATTACAGAAAATAAACAAACATACACACAAAACCAGACACACAAACATAAGCACATTCACACCCTTTCAAGCATCCCACAATACACCTTTAGTTTTATAAAAAATGTTATCTCGTTTGTCCTCATTTCTGAATTCTTTTCTTGCTTCCCTAGGATGAATTCCATAAAAAAAATTAAGTGTTCACTTTTTCTGTCAAAGGTGTTAAATTGTTGCAATTGCTGTGAAGGCTATTCAGTTCAGCACTGTCTGTCTTTACTGAAATCTTCTTTTTTTAGACTAACTTTGCTAGGAAAATTGTGCTTTAATTAAGCAACGGTGGCTCTCAGTCATTCATGAAATGCTTTATTTTCCCCGAATGTTACTCAGTCCAACTGTTGCCCTAACGCGTGTGCTATTTGTGTCTTCCTAAAGATTCTGATATTTTCATCCATCTTTAGAGAACCCAAGCACACTTCCCTGGCTGAATGCTTTTTTTTTTTTGGTTGGCTACAAATATGACCGGTAACATTTCTGAGTACATAGAAATGGTAAAAGTACGTGTTTTGAGTCGAACACAAAAACAACACATCATCAAATTCTAAAACCAGAGGCATGTTTTCTGCCTTCACTCCTAACCAATCAAAAAAACCACCTCGGCAAAACAGCTCAAATAAAGCCTCAGTTTATTGCAAAGACCATTAGGCGCTCTTTAGAGCAGGATAAAAGCAGTTTCGACCAACGAGGCCTCAAATGACCCACCAGAATCTAAAAACCATTAGCTGAGGCATCCAAACAGATTTCCACTTCTGGATGAAAGCTCGAGACAGAAATGACTGCAAAGCTAACCAGACCCCCAAACAACAAAGGATTTTTTAACTTAAAACCAAAATGTTGTACTGCCCCTAGAAACTGCAAGGAGCCGTGAAAGTCCCTAACACCTCTATACACTTCAGATACGATGCAACACTTAATAAAAACACCTTTACATCATGTGACATTCCAAATTAGCCTTTAAACACTTCATAAGAGGATGCAGAAGTAGTCCACCCAGAGACAGACACATCATGAGCCGCAGGGAGGCCTGTTGTCCCAGAGCAGTCACCGTCATGACCCCTGTCAGCCATGGCTAGTACACGCTGAAAAAAAGGGGAAAATCGCAGAAATTTTTGGCAGATTAAACAAGAGATGTACAGATCTGGATACTGTTCAATGTCTTATCTCACTGATAGCGCTCAGCTAGCCCAGGAGAAACCTTAGCAGTCTGTGGATAGCTGAGGAACACTCTTCCTACACGAATTTTCTTCCTAGCCCTCATCTGTGAGAGAGTGAACTATGTGAGACTCATAAAACTCAATTATGGAAAAGAAACAAAATTATAAGAAATCCATTAAGAAAAATACTACAGAGAAATAAGCACAAGCGTTACTCTTCTCATCGGTCACATAAATGGTCTGATCTCTTCGCCTCACAATTATCTAATGACACTAGGTACCACACGCTTGTTAGCACCACAGAAGCAAGCGTTCATTTTGAATTGCTTAAATGTGTTCTTTGTCTATCATGTCTGCCAACTACTGATGTGCAGCAAGATTTACAGTATCTGTATCCATCATTTTACACCTATCTGTTGTGTTGTTTTGAGTTGTGGGTTTGTTTGTTTGTTTGTGGTGTGTTGTTTTTTTTCTCCCTTCTGTATACAAAGGCCTCTTTCATGTATACATTTTGCTGGAGTTTGTTGCTCATGTCTTTGATGTATTTCCCGGGCATTGCAGACAGCTCACTGAGAACTTCTGCCTGATGTGTTTCTGAAGCAATCCTTACATTAGGATATACCGATTGCGCTCTGAGGAGCTGAAGCTCTCCCTTCCCTGCTGCATAATGCTGCAATTTTCCACAGTAAATTTTCTTCGCAACTGAGAAAATTTTCCTTGCAATTCTGGTGTATTCAGCTCCTCAGCTTTCTTCTAGCTCCTCAGAGCCTGCTTGTGGTAAATGGCTTCAAGTCACCAGTTCCCATGGGCTCAACATTTTTTCCAGTTATTGCCAGATAAATCAACCCAATCCGATCTGATCAACCGCAACGCTGTTTCAGAAACGAAACTCATTCGTGCTTTGTATGATTAAAGTACCAAGATGTGGTTACTTCTCTTCATTTTTACAACGCTGTATCTAACATGCAGTAATTCTTAATGGTAACCTTTAAAAAAAAGGACATTTGAAGTTCTGAGCGAGGAGGTGCCAGTAACTCTCAGTCTCCAAGCCCATGCATTAACCTAACATCAGTACTATGACATTCCTTTGCTTGCTAGACACGCAGGTAGCTAATAAATGACGATTAAGTACTTTTCCCCCACTTTTTTTTCCTTTTTTTTTTTTTGGCAAACAGAGCCCATTTCATTGAATCCTGTGCCAGGACAGGCTGCCATTTCATGACACCTTAGTGTATGCATCCACAGAAGAGAAAACAGAGAAGAGGTCACACCTGTAAGTGACCACCAGGTAGGTCAAGGGAAGGAGAAAAAAAAATAAAATAGACTCATATAGAATCATGGAATCATTAAGGTTGGAAAAGCCCTCCAAGATCATATGGTCCAACCATCCCCCTACCACCAATGTCACCCACTAAGCCGTGTCCCTAAGCACCACGTCCAACCTTTCCTTGAACACCCCCAGGGACGGTGACTCCACCACCTCCCTGGGCAACCCATCCCAATGCCTGACTGCTCTTTCTGAGAAGAAATGTCTCCTAATTGTTTTAATTGTTGAAGAGTAGTGGTCTTTGTTCCATTCTTTGTTTTAACTGTTGAAGAATAGGGGCATGATGTTTCCATTTTTCCACTCACTCGCACAAGGGCTGGGGGATGGGAAAGAAGCACTCATGCAACCCCTGAGAATCGGCAAGAGTTCTTTATTGCCGGGACATCTTGCAGGTAAGCCTGCAGGATGTCCATGGTGTTTGGTGGCTCCAAGCTAATGCTTGGGGTGGAGCCTGAGTGACAAGTAGGGAGCTTGCCAGGCACTCCTGCGACGCTGTTTGTGCTCTCTGATGGCAGAGAGCGAAGACATGCCAGGGTAGTCCCAGGTCTGATCTGGTGGAGGTGGACCCACTTCCATTGGTTCCTCCACCTCTTCTGGTGGATCCAGCTCCATGGGCTCCACAGTGTTTGGCAGAAGGACAAGCCAGTCCTTGCCCAGGACTCTCCAAATGGGATGCCTTCCATCAGGAATATTTTCAGGCCAGGGTGCCGAACCAGGACGTCATCCAGTTCCATGCCTAGGTCCCATGCCACAGTCCAGTTCGTTTCCATGAATGGTTTTGGCACTGCCATCTGTTTTACAGCCATGGCTGGGTCCCATGCTGTATTCTGGACGATAGGCACGCCTCTGCTCCACGCAGCTGTGTGGCTGATGCTCCTGCCTTTGCTCCACGTCACCACTGCACCAATGGTTAGGCCCAGGCCCCCTGTAGCTGTATGGCTGAGGGGGCGGCCTGTTCCCTGCATTGCTGTGGTGCCAATGGTACAGCTTGTATGTGTCTGTGGGCTGTGCGCCAGAGGTCCTTCGAGCACTGGTGTCTCTTGTGCTGCTGGCACTATCTCTCTGCCCATGACACATCTCCTTCTTGTTAGCTGCATTCCTTCTTGGTGCTTCTTTGGACCGCATTGCTGTCCTCGCACACCAAGGAGGGCTGCCTCTCGCCTTGCTGCTTCTAGTCTCCTTCCTGCCACACAAGCTGGCTGTCAGAGGACCTAGTAGCTGAGCGAGTGGTGGGCCAGCAGAAGGGGTCCTGTTTTGTATGGTCCGGAGCAAAGGTCGGGCAGTGGTGGCCACTGTGACCTCAGCAAGCCTCTGTGGTGGAGTGGCCCATGCATGGCCAAAGATGGCTGTGTTTGGAGCGGCCTGGAAAATGCCCTCATGTGGAAGAAGGAGGAGGGTTGGAGGGGCTGAGGTCCCCTTTTCTGGGGCTGGCTGCCCCGGGCCATTTGGCTTGCCAGAGAGAAAGGCTGCCCATTGGCCACAGTGACTGCCCTCCACCTCCCATCCTGTGCCCTGGGTTTATTTTTAACACTGGTTTTTATGTAATTTCATTCTATTATTTACGGAAAAGAACAGAAGCAAGGTGCATCTTCAGCCCTAATTCCCATGTGTGCTTTGTGCTCTGAGTGAAGAATTTCTTCCTCAAATCACATCTAATCTAAATCTCCCCTCCAGTTGTTCAAAGCCATAATTCCTTGTTCCATCACTACACTCCCTGATAAAGTCCCTCTCCAGCTTTCTTTTAAGCTACTTTTATGGGTTAGGTTAGGTGGCAAAACTGCAGGACCTTGCAAATTGCAGCCTTATCTACGTTGTTCCACATGTTCCACATGACGTTTTCCAGCTCAGGCTCTAACCTCTCATCAATGTAACACAGAATCATAGAAACATTAAGGTTGGAAAAGCCCTCCAAGACCACCTGGTCCAACCATCCCCCTACCACCAATGTCACCCACTGAACCATGTCCCTAAGCACCACATCCAGCCTTTCCTTGAACGCCCCCAGGGACGGTGACTCCACCACAGAATCAGAGAATTGTAGGCGTTGGAAGGGACCTCAAGAGATCATCGGGTCCAACCCCCCTGCCAAAGCAGGTTCCCTAGAGCAGGCTGCCCAGGTAGGCGTCCAGACGGGCCTTGAGTATTTCTAGAGAAGGAGACTCCACAACCTCCCTGGGCAGCCTGTCCCAGTGCTCCGTCACCCTCACTGTGCAGAAGTTCTTTCGCATGTTGGTGCAGAACTTCCTGTGCTCCATTTTGTGACCGTAGCCTCTTGTCCTGTCCCCACAAACCACTGAAAAGAGGTTGGCCAAATCCCTCTGTCTCCCACACTGAAGGCTGCCCACCTCCCTGGGCAATCCAATGCCTGACCGCTCTTTCTGAGAAGAAACGTCTCCTCATTTCCAACCTGAACCTCCCCTGAGACAACCTGAGGCCATTCCCTCTAGTCCCAACACCTCACGACGGCACCCTTTCCCCTCCTGGGACGTTTACTCCTGGCAGGAGGCGCAGCTCCCGCATCCTCCCGTTTCCCCTCGCTTTAACCCTCAGCCCCCTCTCGAGAAGGTGCGGCAGCCGCCACCGCCGCTCCCCCCCCGCCTCGCCGCCCTCCCTCCGCGGCTGTCCCCGTCCCCGCCCGCCTCCGGGCGGCTCCGGCCTCGGTTAGCGCCCCGTGCCCGGCAGGGGGCGCTGCGCGGGCGCCGCCATCGCCGCCGCCCGGCGTTGGGTGGCTGCGCGGGGCCGAGCAGGGCCGGCTGCGGCGCGGCCTCCGTGGCACGGGGCAGGGGCCCGGGGCTGGGCTGGGCTGGGGCTGGGCGGCTGCCGGCGGCGCCATGGGGAAGCGGGACAACCGCGTGGTGAGTGCGAGCGGCGGGGGGCGGCGGCCGGCGGGCCGCGGGGCTCGGGCGGGGCCGCAGCGCTGCGGCGGGGCCCGCTCCGGGGGGGTACCGGCGGCACCGGGCGGCACCCGAGGGCTCGCCGGGAGCCGGGGAGGCCCCGGGACGCCCCCGGGCCGGGGGGCGGGCGCGGGGCCGCGGCCGGCGTGGCAGAGCCCGGTGCGATCCAGCGGGCGCCGTGCTGCGGGCGTGTTGTCAGCTGGGTCCCCGGGCGGCGGAGGGGCAGGCCTGGCCCCGATAAAAGCGCGGTGTCCCCGGGGGGACGGACTGCACCTGGTGTGCTCATCGCCCCGCGGTGTGCCCGCACGCTCGGCGCGTATGCAGCCGAGCGAGTGAAATTAGGTTTACGCGGCACGCTGCTAACCCCGAGCCTGTGGTCAGAAGGCCGAAAATAGCCCCGGTTGCAGCGCCTAATTCCACGTTACTGCACTCTTGTCCGTCCCTTTCCTTTAAACTTGTTCCTGCCAGGTAGCCGTTCACCTTAGGCTCGTCTTTTACTTAGGCGTTACAAGGCCCAAATGTACAATTAATGAGTTTTGTGATGAAAAATAAGTCACGAGACTTTTGTTTCTCCCCTTTCTTTGTTTCTAGTACGTGCTGTGAGTTTGTAGGCAGCTCTGTTCAGGCAGACGTCTGCTTATGTTGCAGGAACACCGTGTAGTAGGCGAGATGGACGTAAACACCACCCGGATGGCTAACGGAGTGCCTTTGGTTACCTTACTGAGGTGCCAAAATAATGGGGTCTGCAGGGAAAGAGCTGACAGTGTTAGACTGCGAGGCCTGGCCTGTGCCTAAAAGGCATTGCCCTCTTGTAACGTTTAGGGGTGTATTTGGGTGTCTACTTATTCTTAATTTTTTCAGTAGTACAATGGGGATGCACCTACCAATGCCAGCAAATCTCTACATTCCTATGAAACATGGCATAATAAAGGTTCATTAACCATGATGGCTGATAGGCAAATTATGATATAGGGCCCCTTGCTTCTCTTGTGTGATTGTAGAGCTTTCCACCTATTACTTCATTCCCATGGCCCTTCCTAAAGCTGCTGTCATTTTGACTGTCTGGAGAAGGAAAATAAGATATTTTTTTCCCACCTGCAGGATACTTGCAAGGCAATAATAGATTGTATTGCTTGCCCATAGAGTCCCAGCCAACTGTAGGTGCCCTGTGCTTTTCATGAGCATGAAAGCTATAAAACATCTTTTAATAACTGCTTGAGCAAACTGCCAGAAGAAGAAAATGGATGTGCAGACAAGCACTTTTCTTTGTGGAGGGTGTATTTCTGTACACTCTCTGGCTAGTGAAATTCAGTTTGGCAAGGTAGTATGAATACTTCTAAGAAATGTTTATTGGCAAAGTAATTATTCATAAATAAACTTGCTTGAACTCATAGGAACGTTTTAAGACCTACATTTCCAAATTGTGGAATATAGAGCAGTATTCAGTCATTATGCTGCTGGAAAGTTAAAAGAAAGAGTGCAACTGAATGGAGGAAGCTTGCTAGCTATCTATCAGGAATCAATTTGAGGCAGTAGAAAAGCAGAATTTGTCAGTTGTAGCCTCTTCTGCAGGTAGAGAGGTTTGTTTTCATTTCAGGTTAGTTCAGGCAAGAAACCAACTAATTTTTATTTAAGAACAGCAAGAAAATCTTTTTAGGAGTAATAATTATGTAAGAAGCTAGAGCTTTCAGATACAAATGCCTGAATGGTAACCAAACAGAGTTGACTCAGTTTGCTCATTGTAGTAAGCCAAGTCATAAATTAAATTTGTCGTCTTTTCTACTGTTTCTAGTGCACTGAAATTATCGTTGTTTAATGAAAACAGTGTTGAAACACCACTTTCCTGCATTGCTGAAGGAACTCCTTTTCAACTCAGAAGAAGCTTAATTCAAGTGCAAGATTTCTACTCATTTGTCGATTTGCAATACAATAAAACTCTTGAGTTAAAAATGTGAATACACATCTTCAAGTGCTCTAACTACTTGAGTGCACACATCCACCTGGCTGCAAAAGAAGGTGCCGAGCTGAGATTAAACCAATCTAAATGGGCAAATGTTAGCATTTATTGGCCCGTGGTAGTTAACCTTCTTGTGTGAATTTAAAAAAAAAAAAAAAAAAAAAAAGAACAGCCCCCCAAGAAGTGGCAGCAAATGTCATCCTTAGAGTTGTGAACTTGAGTAAAACAGGGCCCGCTTGAAAGGATCCTTCTGGTTGCTTCAGCGCGGGCCACCCGAAGGACCTGACCCACACCAGCGTGGGCTGAGCTGCCCTCCAGCTCCCTCCCTGTCCTGGGACCAAACGTAGCCTGAACGCCCACAGGCCACCAGCCTGCTCGCCGTCCAGTCCCAAAATCCAGCGCTGCTGGGTCCACTGCTGCTGGTGTGGGGAGAATAAAAGGGGAGGCAGTGGCCACACCATGCTTCGGGGATGGGCAGAGAGCCTCGTCTGCAGGGTCCCTGTCTCATGTTGGGAGTGCGGAGTGAGGCTGGAGGCTGTATAATGCTAAGATCTCTTAAAAAGATGTATATACGCCTTTGATCTCAGATTGGGCAACTAAAGCTGGTCATTATTTTGACTATTTATTTTATCATCTCCAAACTGTGGACAGTAAGAGCAGTTTGTCTTGGGTTTTGCAAAAGTAGTTGTGAAACACTGGGATGCCATAGTGATAAAAGCCCAGGAGACAAGGGAAGATAGGTACTTTCACTTCACATGAACAAACTATTTTCAGCATAATAAAAAATGAGTAATTGTCAGTTAGCTTAGATTTCTTTCATTTATGGCTGAGATGGTGTATGGATTTTAAAAGGTTGTAGAAGGCGAACCTAGAAAATAAGGTTTTAAGAGTGAATGTGAAGAAAATGTGTGGGTCTGAAGGATGGAATGCCTCATAAAATTGATATTTTTGCTGAAGTTGAAATAGCCCTAAGTCTCAGAAGTTTCATATATGCATAATTGTAGCTGAGCACCACCACTCACTTGTTTTGGTGTTACAGCAAGGGTCTTGTGGGGTGTCGTCATTTTATCCAGAATGTATTGAATCTTTTGTCATCAGTTTTGAACAGAACTTCAAAGGCCTAAGTATCATCTGTTCCGTGGAGTAAGAGCTGAAATAAAATCACACTTTCCGTATCCCAAGGAAGAATATTTCAGCAATCATGATGCTGTACTCAGTTTGCAAAATGATTGCTCAGGGAGGGGAATTACAGTAAAGAACATGGTCTTTTTGTGGATGAGTTCGTTTTATCACAGCATAACTCAAACTGAAAGCTCTTTCCAGGGTCTTTCTGTCAGGCTGAATCAGCCTGATTTAGTTAAATAACGTATTTTTAGAAACAAGTCAGAATTGTTTTTCAGCGAGTGAGAAAAAGGTTGTGCGGAGATTTTGGTAACAGTGCAGCTGATGAATTCTGTATTTCTTCTTGTTTCATATTCAAGGCTTATATGAATCCCATAGCTATGGCCAGAGCACGAGGTCCTGCCCAAAATTCAGGACCAACAATACAAGACTACTTGAACAGGCCAAGACCAACATGGTAAGTGGCAATATTTGTCTGCCTGTTTGACCTTCTGAGTGCAAGATTTGTTCTCTGTTTTTGAGGTGACACAGTTAGCCTACCTCCTCCCCAGAATACAGAGTAACACATTTTGAAAGGTTCCTTGGCTCTGGCCAAAATGTTCTTTTCTAAATATGTATCCAGTCTCCTCTTTTAAAAATATGATTCCATTTTGAAATACATATTTCTCATTTGTCTTTAAATGTTTTGGCTACAGTTTCTCAGAAGAGGAAAATATTGGTTATCTTACCTCTTTCATGAATACTAATCCCTAAAGCCTGCAGATATATTCAATCTTAAAACAAAGTAATCTCCAGAAAAAGATTTCACTAGTATATTCTTAGAACGTAGTCTACCATACCCAACAAAATTACTTTCAGGTATTATCAACAACTTGTTTTACGTTCAGTCCATTTTACCTCCTCTCATAATAAATTAGAGCACAATTTACCTAATTGCAAAGTTAGCTTTAGATCCTTCAGAGGGATTTAGCTACCATACTTAAATTATTACGATTAGGTTACCATACTCATAATATCTAAGGTGCTTTCATTCTTTTTTTCTGTTGGAAGTTCAGCCAAAGCTAAACTTAAAAAAAAAACTTCAAAAAGTTAGACACTTTAGAAGGTATTTTTAATTGTGAAAATACAACAACTGTGATCTACTATCCTTTTTATGTAGGGAAGAAGTGAAAGAACAACTAGAAAAGAAAAAGAAAGGATCCAGGGCTTTGGCTGAGTTTGAAGAAAAGATGAACGAGGTTGGTAATGTTATTAGGATGTTAATATTCAATCCGTCTTACATGCTGGTTTTCCTCCCTTATCATTAACACCACCGAGTACACATAACATTTCACTTCACACAACCTTGTAATGAGTGAATGTTTTATTTTGTTTGTATTGAGTATTAAGATTACCCCTTAACCAAGGAAGAGCTACTTGTGATTTAGAGAAACACTATTTTAAAAGTTTTGAGAGATATTGCTGAAGAAAATATGAACTTTATAAATGTTAATATAGCCAGACAAATGCGTATGTTTACATTAGTAAATAAGACTCATGCATTTCCTAGTATGATAAACTAAAGTCTGTTGTGCTAATCTTCAGTTGTTTAAGGTCACACAATCCAAACACATTGGAAAGAGGTGTATTACTGGAAACAGGCTCCTTTCTTTGACAAGGAATGTACGTGTGGTACTGATATGGGAGAAGGCACAAAGAATGGCCTTGAATACCCAAATAGGCCTATATAACGCTTCTTTCTCATCCTGAGTTGATTACATGCTGTGCTGGTTCCCTTCTTTGGAGCTATTGTCATACTTGAGTTTAGTATACAACTGGAGATCAGCATGCTGTGAGAAAGTTTCGTGTATAACTCTCGTTGTATACATCGGAAGAAATTGGTATATATCAGTTAAACACTTCTCTTCCCTTCTTGAATTCTGTTGTTTTGGGATAAGCTTCAAGCAGTAGTCGTCATCGTTGCGTGAGAGTTTCTGGTTGAAGTAGATAGTGCTCCTCCTCTGTTACTGAAAGGGCATGATACTTGTGCTCATTACACCTTTTTGCCTAAGAAGTTATGCCGATATTTGGAGGGCCGTAGAATCATCCAGGTTGGAAAAGACCTCTCAGATCATCTGGTCCGACTTTTAACCTAGCACTGCCAAGTTCACCATTAAACCATGTCACTAAGCACCACATCTACATGTTTTTTGAAGACTTCTAGGGATGGTGACTCGACTGCTTCCCTGGGCAGCCTGTTCCAGTACTTCACAACCCTTTCAGTGAAGAAATCTTTCCTAATATCCAACTTAAACCGCCCCTGGGGCAACTTAAGGCCATTTCCTCTCGTCTCTCTCCCCCTGATCAAGCCTGCACACTTTCAGCCTTATTTCCTCCTTCTCTTCTTTGCCAAGATCTGAATTCAAATTTAGAGTTTTCCTCAAATCTGGTATTGCTAGACACAAAGCGGTGTCAAAGATGACTTGTCCTGCTTTATTCCCTGGGTCAGCAGGATCAGCTACACCAACAGACTCACAAGCACTCGCCTTTGCAGCTAACCACTTCCTCAGGTGAAACTGTACAGGTCATTTAATACATGTAAAGGAAGATGCTTCACTTGTCATACCATGATCATTATGTCAGGATAGATCCTTCCGATCAATATAGAGGTCACGGTCTGTATCCAGCTCCCAAAATTTGCAATAGATAATGTAGAAATGTTCGTATGATAAGTACTCTGTCAGCTGGTGAATATAGTTTCAGAGGAGACTACTTGTTTTGTGCTCTGTGAGTTTTAGCTTGGTGAGTTTAATTTAGTATTTTATCATGTCCTTTTCCTGCTTTTTCCTTTCCCTTATTATAAAATAATTGACAGTGGCATGGTTAGAAGGTAGCAGCCTTTCAGCATGGCAGAAGGGTAGGAAGAGTTGCAGGGAATCACGAAGTGGCCATGAGTTCTTCCTAAAGCTCTTAAGCACAAATTTCTCAATGACAGAAAGGGTTACAAGTCTGTGAATGAGGTGCCATTTACTGACAGATGTTGTTCTTTTATGTACTTTAAAAAAAAGCACAATCTGTTTATACTTAAGAGAGAGTGTCTGCCGAAGAAAGTACAGGCTGTTGTCAGAGACTCTTCAGGTGGCTCCAGGTAGCTGTTAAGTCAAAGTACACAACCTGCTGCAATACCCTGTAGATTCTGCCTTGGATCATGGAAACGCATTATGTGCAGCACTGTATCCTGGCTAATCTGCCACGTCCTTCAGCAGCACCGTTTAGCTAACTCACAGGATGCTGACTTAAGGGTTCTGTGTATCATATAGCATTGCACATGTATAATCCTACTTAATACCTAGTATTTTTTTCCCTTCTTCACAATATGTGGGTTATCATTGCTTTGCCAATACAGTACCAGTACAGCTTAATTGGAAGGAAAGGAAGAATCAGAATAATAATAATAAAGAAGAGAACACATCTCTGACACAGGAAGCAGGAGTAGCAGATTGAAGCTAGCAGACTTGATATGATGGGGTGTTAGATGTTTCAGAGCTCTTAAAAGAGGGATTTCAGGTAGACCTAGAGAGTTTGTGAGAGGTTGAAAAGAAGGAATCAAAGGAGACACTTATCCAGGCAGTGTGCTTGGCCTAACAAAAGTAAGAGCATTTCTATGAAGATGTACATAATAATTCAATATTCTAATCATTGTTGACACTGACAAGGCCCAGAACAGACACTAGATAGAGACGTCCATGCATTGAATAGTGGCCAGCAGAATTTTTCTGGAAATTTTATTTCTGCTGATTTTAAAACTTAGACAAAACACACATATTTCTTGTAGGTTGTCCTACCTTGCTGAAGTGCTCTAACAAGAACTGTGATACAAAGCCACAAATAGCAAAATTGATGACCTTCTCTTAAACCCAAGTAACTTGACCATAAATGTGAGAACTATGGTGATAATTGGATGAATATTAATCTTCTCTAACATCAAATGCATGATAACCTTGGTTAATACTATACGTTGTTTATTTTCTGTGGGTTTTATGAAAACTATAACTTAAGGTAAAGGACAAGATTTTGAAAAAGGTTTTTGAAAAAAGCTGTTGGAAATAATGGTCATGTGACTGTTTTTGTTTGGGTTTGTTTTCAGAATTGGAAGAAAGAACTGGAAAAACACAGGGAGAAATTACTGGGTGGAAATGAGAGTTCCTCCAAAAAGAAGGAGGTAAGTTATTTTCAGTTTAATACAGTTTGGAACTGGTTTTGTCATCAGTGCTGGCAATACAAAATGCCATAAATAGCTTATGAAAGTCAGCATTAAATTACATAAACCTAAATGCGCAACAAAAGAATGTGATGCCAAAATAACATTCATTCTGTTCTATTTTTAAGAAAAAGAAAAAGGAAAAGAAGAAATCTAGTAGGGTGAGCAAAATTTTCAGTTTTCTGAGCTTTTTTGCTTTGGGATTGTTCCTATTTGTCACTTAAGTTGTCTTGGAAAGAGGGGATATAGCTTTAACTTTGAATTTGGATGTTAAATTGCCTGTTTTTTCTTTGAGAGAGGTAGATTATTCTGTACAAGGAGAACTTTATTTCTGCTTAAAGAAATGTGGTTGGGGAGGGAAAGCATCAAATATATATTATAACATGAAAAATATTAGAAGTTACTTTTTACAATTTAAGAAAATCTATGTGAAGACCATGTTCTTGGAAGTAAAATTTTATTGGTAATACTTTGCAAATGAAGAGATTTTAGAGGTGTTTGGACGGACTATTACTTACTTACTGGACAAAATGCTGCATCTCACAAGCTTCACTTTTTGTTGTGTTTGGTCAAGTTGTCTTCATCTTCCTCTTCTTCATCAAGTTCTGATTCTTCCAGCAGTGAATCTGATTCAGAAGATGAGGTAAGAACTAAATTACCAGGATCTAACATGTTTTGTATTTTGCATTTGTATTGTTCTCAGCATGCTGGGGGGTTCATTGAAGAGTTTAATTGAGGAGTTGTGTTTTTTCTCGGCTGTTAAGAGAATTCCTCCATCATTCGTGGAGGAGGTACATGGCATTTCTGTTTTGAACGTGGAAGATGTGACTGAAAATGAGTAAACATTTTACCAAATAGATCACTGAAATGGTGGCCAATATTTGTTTAACGTTGAATATTGTTTACCGACTTGAACAGTCAGTAAAGTTACACTTACAAGAGTGGTACTATAATTCATTATAGAATGAAGGTAAGTAGTCATTTACTGCATGCATTAATCTGTTTTATCTTTTGAACCTGAGATTTATTGCATAACGATTAATTGGAAACCAGACTAATTCATGGCAATACTCTGAAGTGACTGTAGATTAAAACTGAGTAGGTCTACATACTTTTTGGAAGAGACACTTCTTGTCTGGAGATATTCTTTGCATCTAGTACAGTGTCAGCAGTTCTGAATTATGAAATCGTTGTTAACAGAACTAAGTTCTTCAATCAAGAAATGGAACATTAGCATTGACGTCTTTCTGTGAAAGCTTGCAAAGTATCACAAACGCTGCAGATGCTGAAAGAACTTCCATATGCAGTCTTTTTTGACATATGTGAACCAGTATTACCAGATGAAAAGCAAACAAAATGACTAACGTGGGATTAGACAGCAATCAGAATGAGGCTTTCAGGCTATCCTTTCTAGAAAAAGAGAAAAAAAAAAAAAAAAAGTAATGTATCAAACGGATAGGAAATTAATTGCACTGTGGAATATATTTTTTATGTCAAAGAATATTTCGTAAGAAAAAATGGATTAAATACCAGCTCACTCTTTTTCATGAGATTTACTTAACACAGGTTTTGGCAATATATTTTAGCATATTGATGGGTAGCTTGGCTTGCATAAAACTATTCAGTTTTGATGCATTTGGAACATATAATAAAGTTGTCAATTTTTGTTACATATCTGTTCAAGAAATTATTCATTAACACTATAAATTTTGACCGGCTGGCTTGTAATCTGGATCCGTTCCTGTGTTAACATTGAATTGTATCCTTTTTCAGTAGAATCCCCCCATCTAATCACAACAGTGCAAACATGCCATTTTCACTAGTTTAGAAAAAATCTTGTTACAGCTAGTCTGGATCTATAGCACACATCTAAATGATAAATGGAATCTGGAGAACCTGAATTTTACAGCAGTTTGCTTTTTTTTCAATGCAGAAGAATGATGAAGGAATCATTGGTAGCATACTTTATTCCTCAATAGAATGTGATAATATGTAGGAATTTGATGTTCCCTATTCTTTACATTTAATGTAAGTCTTTAATAACTAGTGAAAATAAATTCAGGGTTGTCTTTTTTTTTTTTTCCCCTAAAATATTCATGGATAGGATAAGAAGCAAGGGAAGAAAAAAAGGAAAAAGAAGTATCGCTCCTCACGGAAATCTTCAACAAGCTCAACTTCTGAATCTGAGTCAGACAGCAAGGTAAATAGCACATGTTACCCTCAGGAAGCTTTCCTGATCTGTATTATAAAGACAAATGTTTCTGACTTTTGCATTTCCTGATTTTTATCTTCTGTATTCAAAGTTGCGCATTCTTACTGTAGCTGAGCTGTGCTTGTATCTTCCAGATGTGATCAGGAATGTATCTCTACTGTCCGCAATGTCTGGCAGAAAATACTTGATCTTTAGGAAATAAACATGTTATACCATCAATTTTTATCTATTTTTCTGAATTCAAACATATGCAGCTTTCGTGCTGCTCAAATGCTTACTTTTAATACTACATTAACACTTCAAAAAATTAAAATGTTCTCTGATGTTCTTGTCAGTATGCTATTTAATTGAACACCATCTGTGAAAATACAGATACTGCAGGGAATCAGTGGCCAGAATACTGCATTTCTAGTAAGTATCTGTGGGCTGAGTAGTTATTATAAAACATTAATATTAAATTAAAAGGTTTTTTTATACTTACTTGAAAGAAAGTAGACCAATGTACAAGCACAGGCTTACTGAATGAACAAAAAGGTGGAGAAGATATGCAAGGCAGTCTGTTTTTTTAGCATTTTTCTGTGTAAGTGGACAGTAATTGTTTTTCTTTCTATTTAGGACAGCACAAAAAAGAAGAGGTCAAAAGAAGATCATGAAAAAGAGAAGGTATAGTTTTACTTTTGAAATACTTGCATTGGAACATCATTTTATGTACATAATAGATTTCTCTTTTTTTTTCCCCTTTCCATTTTTTTTAATTGAATGCTTCAATTTACACCTATTGAAATCTGTTGTCCAAAACTAGATAATCAGAAGGTATTCAGTGCCCCAAATTTGAGATAGACTTTTAGGTGGGTTCAACTCCTGCTTTAGTAATTGATGTCAGTGGAAACTGTTGGATCTGTTTTTGTCATGAAGCTAAATGAAGAAAGTATCTAATCTGCTGTAGTAGATTGTGGCATTGTAGTATTTGGGATTTATCTTTAACAGTCATATTGAGCTAAAAATACATATGATATTTCCATGGCATGCCTGGTAGGATACTGGTTTGATATTGCCAATCAAGTAACAAAAAGCAGAAGGTATTTAACATAAATGTAGTCATAATTATATATTTACTTATGTCGGCTTTGAAAAATTACAGAGAATTTTTTACTAGCTTAAGCAAAAATATTATTTCTGTTCTCTGAGCATGAAATCACTCCCTTCTTCCTCATACCTCACCCATTTTGTACACACATCTGAGGACTTTCCTTTTTCAATTATGTTGAATGCAAATAATCTCAGTAACTTAAATTTTAGTTATTCCTGTGTGTAAACCAGTAGCTTTCAGTGTCTATCCTAGTCTTTCTTTCCAGTAATCTTTATTACCATGTTGCTCTCTGCTACTACAGATAACCATATTGGGTTTGATGTATAAAATCTCCTTTGCATAAGGGAAATGTGTTGATTTTTTTTTTCCCTTGCTCTGCTTCTATTTCACCACCAACTCCTTTTGAGTATCTTCTCTTCAAAGAGCAAGTGCCTGCTATAGCCCCTTAATCTTGGTTAAGGTGTATTGCTACTTACACACCTCTTCTGAAAGTAGAGTGCTTTGGGGGGCTAGAGATCTTACTGATCAGAAGATGCCCTCTCAGATGGGCTACATGATGTGTATTTTTCATGAGTACTTCTAGGAAAGGATTATGGTACCTATAATAGACTAAACAGGATTGTTGAGATGTGTGATTTCACCATTGAAAAAGATGATTAAGAAGAATTTTTACAGTTTCTGGCCTTAGAAATGGAATGGAAGAAAGTAGCTTCAGTGAATGGAATGGGAGAAAGTAGCCTGGTCCAGAGCAAAGCTGGACTAAGAAAGGGGAAGAAAATAAAAAAAGGTTTGTTGGAGCAAGCTCATGCAGCATCTAAATTATGAGCATTTGATTTATTATTTTGTTTGAGACTGCTCTTTAAATATGCTGAAATTATCTATGTAAAATGTTGAAGGTATAGTTGGCAGGGACGTGTTAGACACATGTAGGATGGAGCTTCTTTTATCAACATAAGCAAGAGTCTGAAGCTGCAGGGTTTGCACATATTGTGACATCTTCATTTAACTCGGTACTATTTTAAAATGATGAAACGTTTTATTTTAAAATTCTTGCTCCTTCATGTGTTTTTATTTAAAATAAGAGACCATATTATACTATTTCTGTCACTGCTAAAAAGTTGCTCTATTTTGGTAACAAAAGAAAGCAATGCACGCAAAATGATTTTATTTCCACTAAAAGCATTTTAACAGTAGGGTAATTTGCTGATGACGAGTAATTAGTTTAAAGCATACAACATCTGAAAATATTTTAAAACTTAGAAATACTATTTCAATATAATTTTAAGTGAAAGTTTTATGAAATCTGAAGGGCCTAACTTTACTCACCAATACTTTATGTAGGATGGCAAAAATCACCACAGAAAAAGGAAGAAGGCAGATCGTGGTGACGGACCTTTATCATCAGAATCCTTATCAGAATCAGATCAGACAGAGGAGGTCAGTATGAAAGCTCAATTTGAGCTTACTGATTCACATGAGTAAATAAGTAGCTTAGATTTAATATGTTATTGAAACTGTTCTGCTCTGTACAGTTGACTTTAAGTGTGCAGCATGTTCAAAGTTATATTTTTCTCTATAATAAAAACTTACAGTAAGATTTGTTTAGTGCAGCTCCGACCACCTACAGGTTATTCTGAATTAATTTTCTTGAAACTTTTCAAGTTGTCATGGATACTTTAGAGTTTAATAAATTGAGCCTAAGTGGTGGGATATGCTTCACAAGATTTCTGTATAATATTAGGGTACAGACAAGAAAGATTCCAGGATTGCTACCTTTTCCATTGAAATAAAAAAATGTTGGACATAATAATTGTACTCTCAACCTTGTGTGTATCTACTTTCAGGATTTGTATTCCTGTAGAATTATAAAATGTTGAAAGGTTCCAATGTGATGTTGTCTTTCATTTGGAATTTCTACCAGGTTTTTAGCTTAATAATTTTAACTGTACATCTCCGCTGGCTTCTTATTCTGCTATATTTTAATAGCAGAATGTTCCCACATCAGATGTTTATGCTTATTCTAGAATCTAACATAGTCACTGTTTCTTCAGTGGTTACTGTTCATCATGTTCTACCACTGTTGTGCCATCACTCATTTATATGCAACAAAAGCTCAAACTTTCATATAAAACGGCATTTCCAAAGCTGTTGTCCCCTTACATCTGATTTTATTTATTTATGTGTTTTTTAGGTGCAAGCAAAAAAGAAGAAAAGCAATGAGGAAAAAGAGAAAGCAACAGCAAGTATCCTTCCTACTCATACTGTAGTTTTAGGATATAAATATTCTGTACCTGGTTAATTTACAATTTCACATTTTTCAGGAACACAAATGTTTTATAGAAAAAGTCATGTGAATCTAAATTCATCATTTCTCTCTTTATCTGCCGAAGTCACTTTTTCATCTGTGTAGTTAAGGGAAAAAAATGTCACTATTTTACCTTTTTAGACATGTATGACTTGAGATTTATTTAACATTTATTGCATCAAGTCAAAATATGTTTTACTCTGTACCACCCTAAAAGAAACACAAATTTCTGTACAATAAGAGGTGGTGTGGCAGTTTGCCATGTAGACATCAATGCTGTTCCTTTGTCGGAGTATTGTGTACAATTATTCCTTGGTAAACTTCTACCAGGCCATGAAAAGAGCCTTAGGACCCAATCTCTGCATCATCATAATACTAATATTTACTACACTGTAAATATTACAATTTATTATAATAAGCTATATATATATGAGTTATATGTGTTATATATATGAGTTAATAATATATATGAGTTATATATATGTGAGTTACTGTTACATATAAGATGTCAAACGCTTTATTATCTCAGAAATCTATAAAGCATTGAAAAATCATTTAAAATTTGAGGAAATATAATAGCATTGGTGCTGAGAGGTATGAAATAGCCAGACCATGATGGAGATAAATTGAAAACAGCTCATAATAGTACAAATTATTGGATAAAATAGGAACTTTTCTTTTTATGGTTTCTCAATAGCCTTTTATATAAATCTCCTCTGAAATGTCATAGGTTTTTACAGAAACATCTTCTGAAACATCTTTGTAGAACTGTGCTTTCTGTGCTGTCGTTTTTCATTAGTGGAACTTAATAGATGGCAATTTTCTCATAACTTCCATTTTATTTTTTTAGGATAAAGCAAAAAAGAGAAAGAAGCACAAGAAGCATGGTAAAAAGAAGAAAAAGAAGGTTGCTGGTTCAAATTCAGATTCAGAGTAGTATTTAAAAAGCAAGACTATCAACAGAAGTGCAATGACTAAAGGAAACTTAAACTGTGAAATGATGACAAACTTTACCAAACTGCATGAGTTTTCCTGTGTTCTAGAAATATTCCTAATCTTTCAGTAGCCAGCCAGATGCAGCTGTGCTGGGGAAGACCATTGTTATTGCCTGCTGCTTAATACATGAGGTACAACTTTTATAAAATTCCAATAAGCAGTATTAGATGTTTGAAACAATATGAGGTGGTAGTCCAGCTGAGATGTAAAATATTGGAAAGTAAGAGTTAAACTTTTTAGATGCTGAAAGTAGTGTTTTAAAGCATTAGTAATAGTCTTTATTTGTAAATCAGGACAAATAAAATCCCAAGTTCATCTTGCAGGTTTATATTATACATAAACAATTACAAGCTGGTGTCTGCGAATGGCATTTACAAAATGGAAAATTAATGATAACATTTAAAATGCTGCCTTTGTAGTAATGTTTATCATCTGCCCCATTACCATCATTATGCTTTTGAGAAAGGGAATGCTACCGTTTTGGCTAACTGAATAGGGTGCCTTTGCCTTTGATCCTTGCAAATCTCTGCTATTTTTAATCCATGCAGCATCTCTGATCCTAGGGAGAGCAGAACTATTGTCAGCAGTTCTGGGCTTCTGAGCATGTGCTTCTGCATTAAGCAAGAGCAATGACATTTTGCAGTATAACTGACATTCAAAGCCAGAAGAACTTTACCTCTGCTTCTTTGCAATAGCGATAGATCTGTGCTAGTAAATATGCATATTTCATTTAATGTAGTTTTGGTTTAGTTGAACACTTCTTGCAAACACTGGTAGCTTTTTTCCTTTGCATTATCTTTAGAGTTGTTTTGCATGATTTGTACCTTTTTTTAAATTAATGAAAATGCAGGTAATCATTTGTTGTAACCAGTTTATGAATTATGTTCCACAAGCAGAGTTTCATGTATGTATTTAGTTATAGTTAAGTTCATTGCTGTGTTTAAGTGCACACTTGCTGAAGATATTTAGCATGTAAAAAGCAGGGTTTTGATACCATAACAGCTTCATATTGAAGCTGATTTTACTCTAAGCAAGTTCAGTGGCAGACCTGTTATGTGATGCATCTTGTTAAGATTAAAAACAAAAAATACTGCCAGAATCTCATTAAAGATACTGTTTAAACAGTTTGTATTTATATTTTTGTACTTGAGGGCTACAGAACGTTGACCTAAATCATAAAGCTGTTTTACTTTAAATTAGTTGCTTTAGAAATTGAAAACACGCTTTTATAAATTAAATGTGCACGCATGAAAACACAAGCAACCATTTGATTTTAGTTTTCACATGAAATTCTCATTATTAGCTTCCACAAGTACCCATTGCTGGGCCTGCTCTTAGTCTTTAACAACTGCCCACCTATCCTGAATGGTCAACTAGAGATTATTTTAATGGTCCACTGCACAGGTGCTAACTTCTAACTTACCTCTGTTGCATACAATGTTTCAAATATTTTATTGCCAAGAATTTCAAGACCTTTGTTAATGGATAATTAGTCTGCAAATCGTAACTAAAAACTGGGGGAGAAAGATGATTTAGCATTGTCATTCAACAGTGAAATTGACTTTTCTAGTAAGTTCTTAGAAAAATACAAGTCTTGAATTGCAGCAGTGTCCTTCTAAAATATGCTAAATATTTTGATCAAGTATTTTATACTGCTGGGTTTGATGCTACTGATTCTAGACCCTGTTTTGTCAGTGAGGTTAAAATAAAGGCAGTGAATAGTAGGGGGTTGGTTTGCAGTTTTTATTTTGTTTTTGTTTTAAGTTGTGATGTTGCAGTTTTGGTAAAAGAACTTGTAATGAACCATATCATAAATGCTCTGCTCTGCGTGATACCTTATTTGACTTTTACACAACTACCTGCAACAGAAAGAAATAAAAAATGGGAATGAGGGCCCCAGCCTTCCAAATACATAAGCCGGTATGTCATTTTAATTGTCTGAATATAACTACTTGTTCTTGTCAACTGTGTACTTCAAATACTGTTGCAAAGCTTTGGTAGTGGTGTAGCTACTTAAGGAGCTACAGGCTTTGTCAGTTCCCAGCAAAGCTGCTTTCATGTCAACAATGAAATGTTTCAGTTTTCAATACATTAGACAACCACGTTGAGACTCCTCTTGCATCTTCTTTTTCTTGAAGAGTAAAGTCTGGTCGCAACATCTCAGCTTTCTAGATTTGTATACACTGAATATATCTGAGAAGGTAATGTTGGTTTCTAGTGGAGGCAGAGCACTTCGCTTGTTAGTTCTCCATTTAACTTGTAGTCACCAGCGCTGTGCAGAGACCTGCACTGGTGCAGCGGGGATGTTGAGGAGGAAGACTCGGAACGGGCCAGCATACGACACAGCCCAAAATCTAAACCTTTTCAGTAGAGAGTAAAGAAACGAAGCTTAAATGGCATGGCACCAGCCAACGTGAATGAATATTTTAAGTTTGAGCAGTGGGGAAAAAGTAGGGGGGGGAGGTTGTCCTGTATTGAAAGGGGTCAGCCGCTGCAGCTTTATGAGAAGGCGGCCCAGGCTATGATACCAGCGTGCAGCATTAAAGCGTTGCAGCTGCAGCAGCCGGGCCGCCCTCCTGTACAAAACACACGTATTCAGAAAGTCGATAGCAGCTTCGTTTTGGTGTCACTCGTCCCGTACCATCGCTGGGGGGCTGGTGGCTGGAGGCGATGGGGGGAACACGGCCACCTCCTGCCTCCCCCCCCTCCTGTGCGCGCCCCCTACCCCGCCGACCCCGCGGTGGCGGTGCTAAGGGCTGGACGCCCCCGGGCCCTGCCGACCCCGGCCGGCTACAGGCGGCACAGCCGGCCTTCATCGTCACCCTGCCCTACGGAGACAGGCGCTGAGGCGCTCCTGCAGCCATGCGCCGAAGCCCGGCCCCCAGCCATGTCGGGGCAAGGGCCGCCCCGCCCGGGTTGCCAGGGGAGCGCCCGCCGCCATGAGCGCCAAGCGGCTGCAGCAGCTGGTGGAGGCGCTGAGCCGCTCTGCCAGGCACTGTGAGTGTGCGGCCCGCGGCCGACCGCCGCCTCAGGGGCGTTTGCTGCCCCTCGGCGGCCCCCCCGTCGTCCCCCGTTAGTTTCTGGTCCCCCGCGGCTCTTTTGGTGGCCCTACGCGCTCCCATCCCTTAGGAGCAGCAAATGGCGGGGAGGGGGGCGGTTTGAGCATCGCTAGGACCAGGTGGATGCCTGAGGTGGCTGGGAGCTGTGACTTTCCTGGACACGCCGCCGTTTAACAGCTTAGGGTATAAAATAATGCTTTCTTGTTTCGGCTCGGCAGTTAATAAAAGTGAGGTGGAATGCCTCATCAAGCTCTTCGACACGTTGGTGACCGCGTCCGGCGACCGGTTTGGTGCAGTCGGCTTCGATCGCAACATGTTCAGAGATACCCTGCACAGGGCGTTCGGCATGACGGATGACATGGTTATGGACAGAGGTGAGATCAGTAGGCTTAAAAAGGTTGTAAAACTTTCGTTTTTAGTCTTTGGGCAGCTGTTTTTGAATAGTGATCTCTAAAACAGTGCCCTTGAAGACTTTTCAGGTTATATTAAACTAATTCCCAACTGTTTTTTGATTCCTACAAGAATAGTGGATCCCTATGGCCAAGAAAACATCTTTGATCACTGTCAAAGTTGACAGAACATAAAAGTTTCATGTAGGCTGTTGCTACAGTAGTTCTAAGTGGTTGCCCAGTTGTGTGGGTTTAGTTGGCAGGGAGATAGAAGGGCCCATACAGGAGGGGAAAAAATACATGGTAGACCCTATGAGCATGCCTGGACAAAATAGTGCCACATCACCCATGTAAGGATGGCAAAGGAAAAGTCATCATGCACAAGTGCTGCTGAGTAAAGGATACCTTTACTTCTGTACATAGAGTAGTTTTCCTGTAGTTTAGGATAGTTCACGCTCTCATACAAGGGAGATCTGTCAGAGAGGCAGCAGGGGTGCTAGCATTTGAATGCTTATAGCCCAGTCACCATTAGTGTTGTGACAGAAGAGGGCAGCATGGTGTCATTCTCCTCTTTCCTGCTGTGATTCACCAAGGAGTTAGTCATTGCAACTGGTGGCTGGATGGCTCTGTCTTAGAATTGAAGTCCCAGAAAAGTACTCTGCTAGAGTGGGTAACTTCTGAAGTAGAGGTGCTGTGAACGACACTGAAGGTACTAGTCAGACAGTAGAGGGAGATGAGGGTGATGAGCCAGCATAAATACTTGAAAATACAGAGATTAATGAAATGAGGGCCATATTCGCAGTTGATGAATGATCTCTGATGTATAGGTGTCTAGAAGATAATGTGAAGGAGGCACGAGTCTGCCATCCTTTTCAATCTCAGGTCTCCAAAAGAGACTCCTTGGTTCAACTTTCTCCAGCTCTCTAACAGGGGAGTATTTAAATGAAAATGCCATTTTATGCAAAAAGTCGTGTTTCGTGGAAAATGCACTACATGGACACATTCTTAATATTTTAATGCTTACAAAGAAAAGGTTGATTTCAGTTTGCAAAAGGAAGACTTTTTTTTTCCAGTTCCATTGGCTTTCCATGTAAAGGAGTAATTTATATCCTCTTCTGTATGCAAATAAGCCTTAATGTAAGGCATATTGGTTTATTTGGGTTTTATCTGCATGGAAGCATGCTTCCTGTAGTTATTAAAGTCCATAAAGTAACAGATCAAAGAAAATACATTATCCCAGCAGGATTCTGGGGTGAAAGATCAGTAGACAGAGTAGTGAAATCCTTTTTATTGTTATGGCTTAGACAGATTCAAGAAGGGTATTTGTACCTTGTTGAAAGCAGAAAAACATTTCCAGAAAAAAAAAAAAAAAGGTTTTATGTATTTTAACTCAATTTAAGAAAATACTCCTTTGTGTTTTCCTATTATTATAAATTTTAAATGTATCTAATACACTTCCCAGTGTTCCGCACTTTTGATAGAGACAATGATAGCTGCATCAGTGTGGAGGAATGGGTGGAAGGCTTATCAGTATTTCTTCGGGGGACATTGGAAGAAAGGATTAAATGTAAGGTTTATCTGCATAATAATATTTCGTAGTAATCATAGAATTTATGACTATTAAATTACACATCACTTCCACTATAATTTGTTAGTTACTCATAAAGAACTTAGTAATTGATGAGTTGTCTTCTGTCAAGCTCAATAAAAACTGAGTTCTGAAATAGTTTCTCTGAGACAGAGATTATTCTGTGTAAACAGCCACCTTATTTTGTTGCTGACAAAGAAAAGCTTGTTCTATTATATAGTTTTGAGAGAATACATGTTTTTGTATTCACACACAAAATCAGAAGTAAACAGATGTAGCACGAGGGTGGTGTTGGCTGAATAACAGTCTCCTCAAGCCAGCCAATATCTATGCCAGCATTCATTTACTTGCCCAATGGGGGGCACAGCAGCAGTTGCATTAATTCTAGCAGTTCTTCAGCTTGGAAACACAGATGGAAAAACTGTGAATCTGTTTGCAAGATGGTCTTGAGGACCTCCAGAGTAATGACGGAGAAAGAAGATAAGAGAAAAAAATAATGCAAGAACTCTAGATTTTAAGATTTAAAAAAAAAAAAAAAAAAGGACTGGAGGTGGGAGGGAAGTATAATAGAAAAAGAAGATGACAGCATTTATTTCCATAGTTTTCTGGCTGCAGCATCAGCCATCCATAATAGGCTATATAATGTCATCATAAGGCATTGCTCTGGAAGGTGGCCTGGGATGTCACCCCGCTAGGAACAACCACAGGCTATAAAATATGCAGCCCTGCTGTAAGCACTCTAGGATACACTGCTGTGTGGTGGTACACAGTTTGTTGTTTGTCCTAAGTGTATGCCAGTACAATTTTTGACCACAACAAAGTCTTTGCCTGGAAAAGAAAATAATCTGTGTCTCAAAACTGAAAAGCTTTTGTTTTTTAAGTAAGTTTTGTGAACAACAGTAAAATTTATTATGGTCCTAGATTTCTGATTTTAGGGAGGCAGAAGCAATTAAAATAGAAATTAGGCAGATACTCATACGGAAAATATTCCATTGTAGAGATTTTCTCTTTGCATTTAGAGATGCTTCAGTTGTCTTTTCTATGCCCGTACAACTCATTTTTTCCCTCTACTTTTCCAAACCAGTTTCTGAAATAACTAGGGTATGTTTCATAGGTTGAAAGCCCTTCCGATATAGACAGCTGGTCCTAGCCACTGGAAGACAGGCTTCTAAACCAAAACTTCATTTATATTCTAAAAAAACTACTCTTAGAGAAGTTAAGATCTGTACATTAGTATGGTTTCTACAAACTGAAGGTTATTTATTATATATCTGAGCAGAAATAGATTTCAACTATAATGGGTAAGTAGGCAGTAACTGACCAGCATCACATGTGATACGTATATTTCATATAGAAATTGTGTATGCTCAACACATATGCTGTACAACATACAGTTCATGTTTTCTGTCTTTAGGGAACAGCTTTAGTGATGTGTGATATAGTTTGTATGAACTTTAAATTGATTTATCTTTTGAAAAGACTGTTTTGAGGTTTATGACCTGAATGGTGACGGATACATTTCAAGAGAGGAGATGTTTCAAATGCTGAAAAACAGCCTTCTCAAGCAACCATCAGAAGAAGATCCTGATGAGGGAATTAAGGACTTGGTAGACATAGCACTGAAGAAAATGGCAAGTACTTTCTCATTGTGATACTTGAGCATCTTCAAACATTCAGACCGTAAGAGCATTCTTACGAGGTAACAAACACTATCTGCTTTACAGTGGGATTCTGAGCCACAGAGTAAGTTACGTACCTATGATAAACGAGTCTACTAAGGAAAGCTAGAAGTATAATCCAGATCTAATGAGTCCCAGTCCAGTATCCTCACACAAAACTATTAGTTTATGTGAACAATTTATAAATTATATGTAAAAACTTGCACGTGTAACTGCACATGCACATGTGCATGGTCAAAAGAAAAGCCCAATCAAAAGCAGAAAATTCAGAGGCACAATCTGTATTTATTCCTGCGTTAGGCATCTCCAGTAGCATTATTATTAATTACATTTGTATTTTATCAGTTGAGTATGAAATGTCTTTGCTCAGTTGATATGCTCTATTAGAATAGTAACATCAAGGGTAATTCATGTAACAGCTGTCTTCCAGTGATTAATCTAGGATATCTGAATCAGCCAGGGGCTGTGTTTTACCATTTTCTTCAAATCAGATAAAACTTCCCTTCCAATGGTGTTGTTCAAAAAATCTTGCTTAAAACCAGATCTCCAATCCCAAATCCTTTTAATTTAACCCCATCTTTTCATTTCCCAAACTCACCCCTGTGAGGCACAGCCTCAGCTGAAGGGTCCCTCTTAGCTTTAGTTCTTGACAGTGCTGAGTCTGTCTCATGCAGAATACAAGATGACAGCAATTACTCATCTTTGGAGCACCTACATGCTCAGCTTCCTACAGGTTGCATCCCAAATGAATGTCATCACATTCTGGGTAGTTGGTAAGTAGATTACAAGAAGTCCAAGCCCAAGCAATACCCTCTAGACCTAATGAAATTCATACATGTAGAAAAATACCATAAACTAATCATGTACATATTCCTAATTCAGCTTTTCCATGAGAACTTCAGAAAGCTCCGATACATGCTAGAAGGTCCAGATCTGATCTGGCTGCTAGGCAGTTACCTGAGTAGGATATTACTGCCTACCTCACGTAACTAAACAAGTAATTATTAGATAACCAGAAAGGCATTTGTGGAATCCATCACTCAAAGAACAAAAAACTTCTCTTTGACCTGTGCCTGTAGGTACAACTGCATTGTGATTAAGCATATATCCAGTCCCCTGACATATTTTCATGCTTAAAGGTATTTGTAGCGGACATGTTCATGGCCTGTGCTGAGGAAAGTAAAAGGTAAGAGTGTAGGCAATTTTCCAGGATATTACCCTAGTAACTAAACAAGTAATTATTAGATAACAAAAGGCATTTGTGGAATCCATCACTCAAAGAACAAAAAACTTCTCTTTGACAGGTACAACTGCATTGTGATTAAGCATATATCCAGTTGACATATTTTCATGCTTAAAGGTATTTGTAGCGGACATGTTCATGGCCTGTGCTGAGGGTAAAAGGTAAGAGTGTACCCAGGCAATTTTCCAGGCAATTCTCCATTTCTTTTAAGCAGACAGGGGCAGGCTGTCAGGACTTTTTCTCCTACTGTTACCTCTTTTTAAATCTCCCACTTTTATTTTATCCCAGTGCATCTGTGGTTGAGATTTGACTGTGAGATTCTCAGTTAAAGCTCTTCCCATGTTGGAAGTTTTGCCTTCTCTGGAATTCCGTTAGCAAAGCCGTAAAAGATGGTTGAACTTTCTCCATCTTTTATGGCTTAGGTAGAGGCTGATTACACAGATCTTGTCTGAGCAGAGATTGATGTCCCAGTGAAAATGATTTTTGCATACACTCAGAAAAATCCATGTGAATAAAACATTAGTTAAACAAAAAGAAAATTACTACAAGTAATCATCCTTTGCTAAAGAGTTCTCCTTTTGTAGGACTATGATCATGATGGCAAGCTTTCTTTTGCGGACTTTGAAAAAGCTGTCAGAGATGATAATCTTCTCTTGGAAGCCTTTGGACCATGTCTGCCAGACATAAAGGTACACCAGCCTTGGGTTTAAAAATATGTGCAAATAACTTCTATATAATTGTTAACCATATGTACGTATCATGGTATTCACTGTCGTTACATGGGGCCTGCTGAATTCAACTGATAAATGCTTCAGCTGCGAGATGCACATGTGCTGAGTTCACATCTGCCTTTCACAGGACAGATGTTTCCTTATACAGTCAGACTTTGGCACCAGAGAATGTAAAAAAAAAAAAATACTGTTACTTGGCACTTGTGTCTTCTGGGACAGCAATATAACGAATGATTCTTAGTAAGCATTCTCCCAGGCTAAGAAAATGAGACTATTCTCTTGGAAGAGTTTATCTGAAACCTCTTCAGGAATGCAGGTTTTATTTTTCTTTCTTCAGTGCTACTGACACTACTGCCATCAATATTTTGGGAGAGACTGGTAGCTTTCTGAAAAAAACTACCTTGGGAGTGTCATCTCAGACTGCAGCACTGGTATTCTTACATAAAGCCCAGGTGGATGGAGTTTATTAGCAATACATCTAATTCACTTCAGGGATTTTTTTCCCCCCATAAGATGGTAGTTTAGGACATGCTCGTTTACTCAGTAAGCCAAACTGAAGAGACCATTTCTAATCTACAGTAGTATTTTTTTCACTAATCTATCATTACCCTATTTAACTGCATTACATTTTTAAATACCAACAGTCACACCTTCATTAAGATGGAAAAACAGGATTTTGAAATACGTGCAATAATTCACAGAAACAGAAAAGTTCTGTAAAACTGTTGAAAACAAGGCAAGCTTTTATCTGCTGGAAACCTGTGTTTCCTTTCCTGCCAGCGTACCTACCAGGTAGGCTGGCCAGGAGAAAGGCATCTCATAGCCATGGTTGCAGGCTGAATTATCTCAGGTCAACCTGCAAAGCAGCTGTTTTCAAAGTGCCAGATTCCTTCTGGCAGGCTGTCAGAAGACTTTCAATGACCCAATACTTTGATTTCTTTTTTACACCAATGAAAAGCTTTAGAAAAAGCTTCTGAATCAAATTTACGTTCACTAATTAGAATAGAAAAATAACTTGCTTTTTGTCGAAGTTGGTGATAAATCAGGTATACAGTTCAGGCCAGTCATGACAACAGGTGGAAGACAGCCTGATTCTTGCTTGCACTCTTTGCATCTTCTGTTCTACACCCTACCCAACTGTTACCTTTTTACTAGGTCTCTAGTTTTGTTGTTAAAAAGGCAACTTACACATTCTTCTAAGCCCCCAAACCAATCAACAGAAGCATTACGTGAAGAAAGCTTGGAATTTTAGTCAACTGAAAACATTTTTTAAATTCTTTTTCTTTTTTAATTAAAAAACAGGGCAGTTTGGCATTTGAAAAGAAAACCTTCAAGGAAAATCGTAAACTGTAACACCATGTGGAATACTGTTGCAAAAATTCTCTTCTTCACCATTCTTCATGGTAGTATAGTAAAAATAAAAAGAACGCAAAACTATTGATTTCAATATTGCTTTATTGTAAAAAAAAATTGAATAAATAGAATTTGCTTATATTAAACTGCCTAACCACATTTATTTTATTATGAGGTGCACAGGACAAGATTGCTACAGTATCATACTGCTTTGTTCATTCCAGAAAACAAACTGATACAGTTTTTAAGAGGGAATTGCTTGGAAATGCAATGTAAGTTCATTTTTTAATGTAAAAAAAAAGTATTTTAAGTTATATCCTTTATAAAAGGCTGTAGAAAGATGCTGCTAGCAGTATCTATATTCTTCTTCTCTGCTTTACAAGTGGCTTGGTGGAACTGTTGTCTGGGTTTTCCACAGGTGTTCTTGAAACAGACTCTGCTACCTAAATTGAAAAAAAAAGATTTCTAGTAAACTGTAACCATTCTTTTCTTTTAATGCTAGTTTTAGAGTAAGTCTGTGTCTTTAATATTGGAGTACGGGGAGGCATGTGTTATTAGAATCACACTTGTATTGACTTTTCTTGTAGAAAAGGGGGAAGAGTAACACCAAAGGCAGTATTAAACACAGCAGAGCTGAAACTCTTAGAAGTGTTGGCAATACCTTTAAAAAACAAACAAAAAACCACCTTTAACCACACACAAACTGATTTCAGATGCTCAGTGATAGTTATTTTATCATCCCTCTCGATACCAGAGGTGTTTCAAAGTAAGGTTTGCTACACTTTTTGGACTTGGGTATTTGGGAAGAAAAGGGAAAGGACAGGGAAAATGTGTTTTGGCAAACATTTTAGAAATAGACTTCTTAAAGTCTGTGCTTGAAAATTTAATATCAGAACTTTAAGAATCCATACCTCTTTCAATTTATTTCGAATTAACGTAGCTGAAGTATTCAGTGAATCATCATCCATATCCACCTTAGGTATTTCTGGTAGCTGCGGGCCAATAACGACTTCAGTATTATCCCTGTTTGTTTCAATGAGGGCAAATTTGTTACCTTCTTCTCTCTTCCTCTTACGTTCCTGCAGGTGGGTTGTACGAGGCATAAACCTACCAATCCCACTGTCAGTTGCAGCTGTTCTTTGCTGAATTAAAGACGCAGGAGGACCATGCCCTCCTGGATGTATGTTTCGAGTTAGTGATGTGCTTTGACCAAAGCACCCAGAAGTTTCAGTACTATCGCTGTCATATCGGGGAAACATCAACAGGCTCTGATTCTGACTCCCAGAAGGATATCCCATGCTTTGGGATACCCCATGAGAACCTGGAAAGCAGGATGGATCCCAGTCACTAGTTGCACGTGATCCTGAGGTACTCCACTGATGGCAGTATGCAGAGTCGGTCTTCTTAGGCCCCTCTATTTTCTTTAACACAAAGCAATCTTTAAAACAAAGAAAAAAAGCGGCTTCACTATTTTATGTCACCATTAGTTCCAACACATAAAAAGCAGCATTTAGCACAACGACAGAAGCAATAGCAGTGGTACTTCATTCCCTGACAACAATCTGTGATTCTTCTTTCTTAAGTGGCAGCTTAAGAAATATCCTCTTGCAATGATATCAAAGTACATATGCACAAGAAAGAAGAAGCCCATGCCTGGCACTTGACTTATTTTACAGCTTTCCCAGCCTTCAGTGCTGCTTGGGAACTCCACAGCACAATAGTCTAACCCATTCTTCTCATTCTTCCAGTGCCAAAATGCAAGCTAGAAAAGTTTGTGGTTTTTGTTTTTTGCCTTTTTTAAAGCTTCCATTATAGTCACCTTCCTTAGGAAACTATTTCTGGATATGCATGCCTGAAAAAGTTGGAACAAGGGTAGAAAAGTGATCCTAAGTTTTCCAGCACTGCCTGGAATTTCTGATAACATTTTGAAAAGAAAAGGAAACAATGAGGTTTTAAGCTTACGCATTTTTTATTTTTTGTATCAACTAAAACATAAAAGTTGCTTTCACAAAGATGGATACCTGGAAATAATTCAAAGATGTCTCCGTTCTGCTGCAGGCATACTTTAAATGCATCTTTTAAAACAGCTAAAGACAAAGCATTTGCTTTAATGGGCACTTTTGTTTTTACCAAACCTACCCACCACTGAAAGGAGACATTAAGATTCTATATGAAACTTAAATACAAACCTCTTTGATTTGTTGCTTTTGCTATGTACTTTCTTCTGTCCTGCAACTTCTCCCTAGTTTCTTGGACTGTTTCAAATTCTGGAGCGTAGCACACATGCAGCAAACTACCAAAGAAACTTCGTTCATCCATTTTTTTCTTGGCCACCCTGAAGAGAATTAAATCATATCGGCAAAACTGAGAATTTTACTTCAACTCTCTAGAATCTCAATGAAGAGGGGGTAAAAAAATTAACAAAAGGCAGATATTGCTCCGTACCATACCTCGCACACTGGAGTTTTTGGAATTTTATAAGATAAACTTCAGTAAATTGCTCTGCTGGATATTCATCTAGAGTGTGATACTCTTCAATGGCACCATATAACGCAAATTGTTCCACTAATTCCCTCATAACACCTAACGCCGGAACTCCTTGTATTAGCAAATAACGAGATTCCAAGTTGATAGTATAAACCTGAAAGAAAGAAGTAGAGTATTCTGAAGTGTCCACATTTTTGCTTTACTGTAAAAGTAACGACTCAATGGATTTATGTTGGCCGGTGCTCCTCAAATCCTGTCAGGAGGCTGAAAAGCCCTTTGTATTTTACTCTGCTCCTTGTACAAAGTCAGTCAGGAGCAGTAGGTTGGGACTTCGGCAGAAAAATAGGCGAGTGCCCAGCTACCTGGGACCACTTCCTCACTGACAGGGCACAGAACTCGAGCTGCTTGCTCCGAATAAAAGTCAGAGCTGACACTTCTCTGCCAGGCCAGAGTGCTGCCGTTCGGTAAGTAACAATTCATGAAGTCTCCGGCTGATTTCCTTTATTACGGCCTACACCGACCACAGGAGGCAGGCGCGGACTGCAGGCACGCCAGAACCCCGGCGGCGCTGCAGGAGGCCCACGGTACCACCTCACCACCCCCTCGGCTACCCCCGGCCCGGGTCCCACCTTCACGGCCCGCGGCCGCCGCCCCTCGCGGTACTTGGCGCGGGAGCCGCAGGCCGCCAGCTGCTCGTGGTGCCGGCACGCGCCGCCCGGGCCGTTACCGGTGCCGGTGCCGCCCCCCGCCGCCATCTTCTCGCCGCCCGGGCCGGTCCCGGTACCGGCGCCGCCGCCCGCCGCCATCTTCTCGCCCCAGCCGCCCGCGCAGCCAATCAGGCGGCGTGCACAGCGGGCGCTCCCCTCTCATTGGCTCTCCCCGGGGCGGGACCTGCAGCGTCCATAAGGCGGAGGGAACGAGGCGAGGCGCTCGATGGAGGAGCCAATCAGATGAAGGCAACGAGCGCACGCCGCGCCCCGATTGGCCGGCGGCTGGCCGTACCATTGTCCCGGGGGCGGGGGGGGGGGAGGGGAGGGTCCTGCCCGCCGCAGTAGGCAGCCCCGCGCAGTGCGCCGGGTGGCGAGGCCCGGCCCGGCCCGGCCCGGCCGGCCGCCGCCATGTGGTGCAGCGGGAACCCCGCCGGGGGGGCGGCCGGAGCCGCCGCCGTGACGCTCGTCCTCAGCGGGACCCGGGACTGCTTCCTGCGCCTGCCGCCCGCGCTGGCCTCGCACCTCCGCCTGCAGCAGGTACGGGCCCGGCCGAGGGCAGAGCGCGGAGGATTCTGGGAGAACGTTCCCCCACCCCCCCGCGCTGCCGGCGAGGTCGCCATGGCGACGGGGCGGTGGCTGCTCCGTGGCCATGGCAACGGGGAGCCCCGCCCACCCCACCCCCAAGGCGCCCCTTGCGACGGGGCTCGGGCGACCCCGTAGCGGCAGCGCCCCAGGGTCGGGGCCCTGCGGCCGTCATGGCGGCCTCGGGGGGTGTGGGGGCCAGGTGGCGGCTTGTGGGGCGCAGCGGGGGCCGAGCCGTGCCGCTTTTCGGCCCTGCTTTAGTGAGGCGCGGTCCTGGGGCATCTCGCCGAGGGTTCTGCATCTTGGGCCGCGCGTTCTCCTTAATAAAATGATTGGAGTTTGCCTGTGAGCGCCGTCTTACGCTGTGTGGTGTCGTTTGTGTCCCTCAGTGCTGTGATTCTTACACCCATAACACATTCCTCAGCATTCACATGGGAACTGGGACGGTAAATGCAGGCAGAATCATAATTCTTGGCATGCATGGGTATTCCACTATATGTTCATTGGGGCTCTTGTCACTCAGAGTCCCAGTTGCAGGAAGGGGATCTTACTGTTTAAGTAACTTTTCACATGAAAACACAAGCAAAGCCTGTGTGCATCCATTACGCAACGAGCAGAAGTTAGGGATTAAGGGCTTGCTAGCAGGATAGACAGTCTGGAGAAAAAAAATCCCTAAGAACAGTGTTAAAGAGGAGAAATCCGGGATGAATGTGGGGAGGGTGGGAGCAGCTCTGGTATAACATCCCCTGCAAGGTCACGCTAACCCTTCAGGGCTGAAAAGACATGGCACAGAGGCAAAATTGCCAAGATTGGGAAAATCCTGCCCTTTGGCATAGTAAAAGAGAGTCAGGGAAGGGCAGGTACGTGTCGCAAGAAATCCAGTACACATGTTCGCTTCCCTCCTGCTGCGGTTTCTGGATGTCTGACAAATTCTCCATCAATAGAGGGGGGGAAAGGATGTAACTGCTTTAAAGTCTCGTAGCTTCATTCTGTACATAGTCAGTTATGGCATTAATTTACCTTATTTCTCTAAAACTGATAGGGCCAAGCTGTGAAAATATCCTGCGGTCATCAGCCTATATTTTTGAGCTGGATGGAAATGAGGCATCGAGGTCACCAGAGTGAAAACACTGCAGAGATTAACAGACATTTAGCAGAGAAACTTGGCATTGCAGCTGGAGATCAGGTTTGAAATGCAATCTTTTTCTTTTTTTTTCTTTTTTTTTTTAATAATACGTATCGTGCAAGATACCTGAAAAGGTAATAAGTTACAATTTAGCTATGACCTTCTTTACATGTATTTAGACAATTACTGCATTTAAATCTTCTCAGGAGAAAAGATAACCATCCGGAAACATCTCCACTGTGAAAAGATTTGCTTGTTAAATTGGTAACAACTACCTAAATTAAAGTAGGATAGGCCGATGGATAGGTCCTCACAGACTTGCAGGCACTGTTTGCAGTGCCATTAATTTTAGGAAAACATAAAGTAATTAAACAGGTTATGAATTATAAGAATATTTTGCCTGGAGTTCCTGTCATTTTTAAGTAATTATTGATAACATATTTCTTCTTGTCTGACTTATTTGGGCTTTTATTTTCATCCCTGTTTTCCCTTTCACCATGTATCCTTGTGTCTTTTCTCTTTGAATGTGTATTTAAATTTGCTTCCTATTTCTTGTGTGTTGAATTTCTTGCTCTGATTTATTCTTTCATCAGAGAGAAGCTGGAGAGATGCCCAGGAAGCAGGCAAAGGTTTTTGTCATGGGACTGTTAATATTTCAATATCCCAAGATTTTTTTATATTAATAGGGAGAAAGTTAAACATGAGTAGAAGAGTATTACTCTACACGGTGGTACTGTTTGGTATATTCATATATGCCAGTTCTCCTGTTGTAAATTTTATTCAGCGTAATAAAACAGTGGCTCAAAAGCAGTGTATTGTCTTACCTTGTTTATGTTTTTTTAGCATATTCTGTCTAGAAATGATGCAACTATTTGCAGAACTGTAAGACTAACTAGTTCAGTGGCAAAGTAACTTTTGTTCTAATAATTAATAGTCTTCAACAGGAAAAGAAAATTGGCAACGGAAACCTAAGAACACTCAACTCTTGCCTGGAAATAATTGTCTGTACAATTGATAGAATAATTGGAAACTTTTGCAATCTTTTTGGACTCGGAAAGTGTACATTTGCTGTGTTTCATAATAATATGCTCTTCTGCTTACCACATTGGAGAAAAGGAATGCCTGACAACTTTTGCCTCAAACTTGAGGATCTGCAGGAGTTTAAAATAGATTGCTACTTTTATAAAAGCTGATCTGAAATAAATAAATATCAGAGGACAGAAGTAGTTTTATCTCAAGGAAAAAAATATTTTAAAATGCATGACATGATACTGTTTGAAAATTGTTACTTTCAGTCAAATGGAACCTTTGGTAAAAACTAACTTTTGAAACGTGTTTTGAGAAAGCATTAAACATATCTGTTTTCACTAAGCCATGGTAGCTTTTACTGTTTTTCCTGATACACAGGACCTTAAAATTGTTCTGTGGAAATGGAGCTGCTTTCCGTGAAACCTTTCATAAAGAAGCTAGGTTTGGTTTTGTTTTGTATTTTTTTTCCTCAGTTCTTCAGCTGTTTCTTGCCTTACTTGAATTTATGCACAACTCAATGAATTTTTCATCAGTCTAGCTTCCAGGACATTAAAAAAAGTATATAAATGGTTCTGTGATCAGTATACGTTGAAAATTTGTTATCAGCTGATAAAGCTCTTGATGCTTTGCACATTCACTTCCATTCACAGCATGTTGATGTCCCCAGGCATGCCCAATGTAATGCCTCCAAATCTTTGAACTTCCATCTTCTGCTTATGAATTACCTCATATCATTAAGGTGTAAGTTCAAGGCAGTGAAAACATGTAATGAAAGAGATGTCCGTTTTCTAGCTAAGTTAAAGGTGGAGTCTTTATGTCTTTAAAAATAGAAGTTCCGTATTTCAAATGTTGTTACTTTTGCCAGGTATTCCTTGAACCCTGTTCCCATGTCTCCTCCTGTCAGCAAGTAGAAGTGGAACCACTCACAGCAGATGATTGGGAGATACTGGTAATAAAACCTTCCCTATTGTTCATGTCTTTTTCTTACAGATAACAGAGACTGTAGACATTAGCAGTTTTTTCGTAATTCCCTACTCTTTTTCTGCCCCTAAGGAAATACGAAATGTGGTACATTTTCATTGTACTTTATATTTCTAATGTTGTATTAGAAAGAGACATGTAGTTTTTATCTTCAAACGTTCAAAATATATGTAGTATTTAATTTATAATTATATCACGTTTTCCCAGGAACTGCACGCTTCCTCTCTTGAAAGACATCTTCTTGACCAAATTCGAGTAGTATTTCCGAAAGCCATCTTTCCTATATGGGTTGAACAGCACACTCACATTTACATCAAAATTGGTAAGCAGCACTGAATGCTGATGTGGTACATTGAGAGAGCCGTTCTGCAAGAGTGGATGCATTCATTCATCTGTTCTGTTCATACTCAGGTACACTTATGCCAGCAGCCCCCTATGGGAGATTAGAACCCTGCACGGAACTTCTGATACGCCCCAAAACACGTGAACTTGAAGAGAACATCACCAGCATGCCTTTCACGGAAAGTGACGTCTTGCTCAAAAGCTTTGTGAAAAATAACATGGAGCACGAAGAAACAGTAAAGGAGCCTTTAGCCAACCAACCTCACTTAAATCCAGGAGTCCCTGAACAGAGTAAGGCCGATGCAAATGTGACATTTGGCTCAAATGTTCTCCCAGATATGTGGAATTACATAGGGAGCATTTTCTCTCGTACACCTGAGCAGAAACAAAAGACTTTGTGTGATAAAGATGAAATCGGCACCTTCAAAGACAAGCTGCTGAACTTAATTCACATGGATTCCATTTTTAGAGTATGTCAGTCCCAGCCTCCCAGCGTACAGAATGCATCAGCCACTCATGCATTTCTGAAATACAATGCCATTCATATTTTTCCATGGAATTTAGAATTTATTGATTTGGAGCCAAATGCCGTAGTATCTTATGGGAAAATTAATGAGCTGCTTTCCCCAAGACAGCGTCATCAAGAAGCAAAGCAAAATCTGCCAGTTGAAAAGCAAAAACATTTGACTAGTCCGCAAGACAAAAATAATTCCATTTCTAATAGCAGTCAAGCATCCAGTGAGGGATCTGTTGTGCAGATCGTTTGGAACGGATTTGAAGACCTAAAGAGTGTCATAGAGTATGGCAACAGTGGGGAAACCCTACATGTTGGAAGAGTTTGGGTCAGTTTGAGCACACTATCTTCTGGGCTTTTTATTGGATATCTTCTACTGGATAACTGTGGAACTGGCTAGTTAGTATATAGTTTGGGGATATAGGCTTTGCGTTAAGCTCTCAAATATAGTACACTAGAATCAAATAATATCTCGTAGACCTATGCTTTGCTAAGACATCTAATTCTGTGTTACGCTACCATTATCTTCTGAGATATACAGCGTACTCTGGGTTTCTGCATCCTTAGCATTTTTGCACCAAATGGGGAAAATACTTTAGTGTTGCTAGAGGTGCATATTTTCTTCAAATTCTGTTGGCAGCCACTGTATTCATGAGAACATGAAAGTATTTATTTACGTACATTCAGTAATGCATAACGAGGTGGGTGTTGGTTTTGTTTCTTTGTTTTCCATTAGATATCACTTTAGAATATGCTTTGGACTCGTGTCATCAAACTATAAAGTAATGGTAAAAGTAAAAAAAAAGTAAAGTATAAATCATATATCCTATTGGTAAATGATGTTAAGAAATGCTTTTATATACTGTTAAAGCTTTTATTAAAATCTTAAATTACTATCAAATAATTAGCTTTCATATCATTTAAACTATCTTAGTCTTTATACTATATTTTGTAAGGTGGCCCAGTCCCAGTGCGTAGACACTGACATTTTGGCTTGTTCTGACAGAACTACAGCCTGCTTATATTCTTTTCTGGAAGCACGTACAGGATCAACAAAAACAGATCAAATGCACTCCAAATAACCGTTTGACTATTCCGGCATATTATACTCCTTAACATTTGCTTATTTTCATTGAGGCTGAGAAAAAAGTCTGCAGTGGTATTTACCACTAAAACTTTTGAGACGCACAGCAAATTTCCAAATGCCAGCAACTGTTAAGTCTTTCAGGTTTAATAAACATTTATGAGATGTTTTTGATTTGGAAATATGTTTAAAATAACACAGAATGTTTGAAAAGCAGTTTCCTTTTTAAAGGGCAAACAAACTAGTACAACTTAAAGAAATTGGATTTCTCTGTACTGCAGATGTGCTTAGCTCTGATCTGTATAATGGATTATTTATATCTACCTGCCCATGTAAAATTAATTGTAATCAGCAAATGAAAGGGTTTTGTGTTTGGTTTTGGTTGTTTTTTTTTTTTTTTTTTCCATTACTAAAACATTCTTGCCACACTTTAAGAATACTGATACCATACTATGTATGTAATGTTATAACTGTTCTATTGTCTGATATTTCCTTTTTCTTTGCTTTTATTTCAAATGTTTTAGATTCCAGATGCACTGAGAAAAAAGCTACGTATCAATATACATTCAACAGTCCGAATTAAGTCAGTTGAATCTGTTCCTAAAATTCCTGTATCTCTTAGACTGCAACCCAGACAGAACTTAGTGAGTTGATATTCTTGGTCATGTATTTGTTCACATACTGGAAAAAAACTAATATTGCTCTGGTCAAGGCTGGTTTGGTTTGGTTTGGTTTGGTTTTGTAATGTTTATTTGTTTTTATTTGTTATAACAACAATAATCAATAATAATTTGCATCAGACTGCGTTTGCAGTACATGGTTCCAACCTAGCAAGTTTAAGTGTATTCATTTAAGCCCGTAAAAACAATAACAAAGAATCATAAATTAAAAGTGGAAATACCCATTTTTAATTTTTGTGGGAGAAGGCATGCATTTGCTCTTCAAATCTTGCAGCGGCCAGTGGATTTCCTAAGAAAGAATTGCAGTAAAATGATTGTAATTTTTAATGTGCTGCTTAGATTTTGATCTCCTTCTAATGCTAATTATTTTCCTAATGCTAAAGATTTAATTTTTTGGGGTTACATACTTAAATCTCCCTCGTGTGTCTACTGAGTGAGCATCTGTGACAGCAAAAACATACTTAGCACCATTTTCATGGTCTGTCAGATGTAGATCTGGAATGAAAAATATTTCAAAACGTACCACATGCTTGTTTCTCTGTGATACTGGCCTGATTATCTGTCACGTTAGCTGCTCCTCAAAACCTTAAATATGGCATTTCCCATCATAGCAGACCTTATGCGTGGTTTATTCTTCATTCCCGATAGTCTTTTTTGTTTCTTACCTACAGAGGAATAGTTGAAATAAGTTTTTTTAAGATATACACCGGAGTTAAAATAAGCATTCTTTCAGTAATTTGCTAAAATCACACAAAGTATTTGTGTGTGCCTTTATATGTTTCCAATACAGTGCCCTCCCGTCCCCTTTTTAGACAGGAGTTATGCTTCTGTGATTAGGAACTCAGCTGAGATTCATATTCAATTTCTTTTCCTCTTCCATTTACCTAGGTGATCTGGGGTCAGTCGTGTGGTCTCTTTGCTTGCTTTTTGAAATTTGTTGTTGGTGCCCCCATCAAGATGAGCCCAGGGTAGTCTGCATAGGAAGCAGGGTATACAAGAAAGAGAGGGGTGCAGTGAGCACCCAAAATAAGTCACAGGTCAATATTGGTGCATAACTTAGGTGCCCTTTCAATCCTGGGAACTGAGTAGTGCTTTTTGATCTTGCAATACAAGACAAGTAAAACAAGACTATAAAACTCCTCCTTGCCTCACATCAGTGTTCCAAAGATAAAATCTTTAAAGGTGGCTGAAGAGTCAGCTGTTGCTCTAGCAGGGACTAGGCAGGTGCTTTCTGTAGAGCAGGTGATAGACATGGTGGTTGTTGGCAAAATGTTATTTTCCAAATAAATGAACTTCATCTTCTTCCATATCTCTACTACCATAAGCAAAACAAACACTCCATGCATAGGAAGAAAAGAGTCTTACTTACTAACACCTTGTTTTGTTTTATTTTTCTTTTTCTCTACATATTCTTATGTAGCATAAAGATATACACGAAGATGATGTTAAATATGCTTTCAGTTCTTGGCTACAGGATTCTGCTACTGATGATCTTCCCTGGATAATGACTAGCACAGAGTGTATACATCTGCATGTTAAGGAAGGTAAGGATAATACTGTCTCCAGCTGTAGCTGTCTTAACCGTCTCTTATGGATTTTACTTGGGCAATGCCTTTAATCTCTATATACAACATTTAATGTAACAGTTATCTCTTTACACTGAAAGTGTAAGCATGAATTACACTTTAATAATGATTATCCTTTTTTTTCATTTTGGATTGTACTGTAGTATTTCAAAATATGTTAATGTTTTCTCTTGTGAGGAATAAAAGCTAAATTTGTCTGGAATTTTAGTAGCTGTTCCTTGTTTTTACAGGAATGGAGGAGTTTGTCCTTAGTGTAGTGCATCCTGCTCACATGGAAGAAAATAAGTCTGAGAATATTTTTATGCTGAGTCCCAGTTTGCTGCAAAAGACTACTATACAAGTAAATATCACATAGTATCAGGTACCAAGTAATTTAAATTGTTACATTTGGTTACAAATAAATTATATGTATCATATATTTTTTTCCTTTTTAAATAAATAATGTCAGTCTGTTCATTAAATTGTATCTGCATTCTTTGTATGTTTCTTTTTAGCCTGAGGCATTGGTGAGACTTTTTTTAGTCTTTCTCAGAAAATTAAATATTTACTTAACATTAGGATTACTGTGTCCGTTGGTAATTCTGGTTGAGCAAATGCCCACGACTTCAGGATTATGTGTATAGTAGTGGGAAAATATTTTTTTCATTTTTAAGCTGATAAAGTTAAATTTTAGAAGAAACTTAAGGGGTCCCATTTGGCTGTTCAGAATATATTTTTTCTGCAAAACGTAGAACTCCTGTTCAACAGAAGTGTAATGGGCTTTATTTATATTTGTGGTAGAGAAGTAGAAGACTTCCACAAATCATGCTGGTGACTGGTATTAAGATGAAAGGACAATGTATATTCCTTAGTAGCACTGTGAGCTTTAAGCATCTACCAGCCTGTTCCTATCTGTGAACTTCTCTGTTAGCCCTGTTTGCCAGTTCAGCTTCTCATACTAGGTCCCTGGTAAACCAGGTTGAAAAATACGTTTGGATTAATAAAAAAAAATTAAAAATAAAAAGCCAAGTGTTTTGTCAGGCTACTTTTCACCTAGATCAATTTCCTTGTGTGATTTACTGTCTTGCCTCACAAGGCTTGTGCCAGCATAACAAGGAAGGTACAGCAGAAGAATCAACGCTGCAGCTAGGGAAATTCGATGATGAGCTGCACAGTCTGGGATAAAGTGCACTTAGCCAAATATCTAATTGCAGTTTGTTACATCATTGTAAACACTGAACTGTATTTTGGAAATAGTTATATGTATGCCATTTTGCCAATGCGTCTTTCTTTCAGGCAAAATTACACCGAATCCAAAAAAGGCTAGTCAATTGTATACCCTTCTGTGTAAAGTACTAACATTTTCCTTTATTGTAGGTTCTTTTACATCCTCTAACTAGAAAAGCTGATGATGACAGCCAGCCACCTATGCGCGATACAGACAGGAGCCTTCCGTACCACAAACTAGACCATTTAGGGTGAGTTGTTTTCATAGTAGAAAACATGTGATTGAATGGAAATTAAAGAAAAAAGAATATTGGTGAAAATGCACTTTTTTTTTTTAAAGTAAGCCAGATCTTAAAAAAACACCACTGCATCTTTTGGTATTTTGGCTTGTGTCAGGCTCAGCCCATATTCTTGTTTGTATAGATGTTTAGTTCTGTCCTCTGAGCAGTCTTACTGAAGTGAATACAAAACTTCAGACGACTTAAACTTACGTGCTGAATAGGTCACCATGTCTGGCAATTGGATGGGAAGTCTCAGAACTCTGTAAATTTCAAAAGAAATACTGATAGTTCAGTGGCTCTTGGTGTGCTTCTAAGTGGTATGAAGTAGACCTCTGTGTAGCATTAAGGAATACTGGAGCTGTTGGAGATTACTTTTTAATCTGGGGTTTCCAAAGGCAGCCAAACTTACGTGTTGCAGTCTGTCTGTCAATCTGCTTCCCACAGTAACTTCAACCTATTTACATGTTTAACCAAAGTTAAGAAATGGGTATGGGTCTCAAAGAATTTTGTTCCTACAATTTTTATCAGAATTGACAGCTGTGGAGAAGAACTCAAAGCAGTAGTTGCACTGGTAAAAAGTGTAGTGTGAGCTCAACAGCTAGTCGGTTAACCTGCTTGGGGGCCTGGGTGCAGTTTGGAACTAGCCCTTGGACACACTGGCTCTTTCACAGCCAGTAACTAAGTGATGTATAAAGCTGTTTTAATTAGTACGAGGGAAGACGGTGGTACTGTGTAGCAAGCGAGGTAGGAATGGGGCAGAGGGGACATGAGAGACTTGGAGTATTGTGGTAGTATGCTATTGGCATTGTAAAAGGCAACTGAGGGCTGGCAGAAAGGGGCCAGTGTGGCAGGGATATGATGTGGTAGGGTAGGGATGTTAGAAACCAGGCTTCATTTGTTCATTTCATTTTTCATGGTGCAACATTTCGGTTGAAGTTGAAATACAAAACTTAGAGCCTCGCTGTTTGTGGACCTGAAAGGTGTGTCAAAAGTCACAAAGATTTAGGACAGGTAAGGGGCAAAGATCTCTTCCAATGAGCTAAGTGCTGCTTTATTTCTGAGAAGGTGGAGTTCTTTGCCTCAGGTGTGCTCCATGTTTTACTATTTTGTTACATTCCTTAGTAAATTGTTACTCGGACTCTAAAATAGATGAAGCCCCAGAAGCTGAAGTCAGCTCTGTTGTCTGAGACCTACCTCCTGCTGGAGTGGCATAGCATGAGCAGATAACAGTTGCACAACAGGGATGTTCTGCAATGTGTGTTTGTGCCCTCTATGTTGCCCCTGCAGAATAAATGTTTTTACTGATGTAAAAAGAATTAAAAAATTCTTCACACTGGATTCTCTTTATCTTTTTGTTGAAAATGTGAACTGCTTCACATTGCTAACATTGTAACCTCACTGTACTGCTAGCTATTAATATTTACATCATGAGCACTGATGCTACCCTAGGCCATTTAATTGTTTCTTTGCCGTGCAGGGGAGTGGACAAATTAGGAACATCTTCCTTTGAACACATAAGCCACAGCCTTTTGGGTCGTCCTTTATCTCAAAAACTGGCTGGTATTGCTGTGGGACTGCGAAGTGGAGGGGTACTAATCACAGGAGGAAAGGTATGCACTTTACTACTCTCTACTTGCAAACCCTCCCAGAAAGTTTTCCATAGATACAAAACTTTTCATTAGTTTTCTTTGATACCATGCAAACTCAAAGAATTAAAGAATAAGCTGAAAAATGAGCAGTCAGCTGAACAGAGCTAACATAGTAAAACATTTTATATATATATAAAATACATTCATGAAATATAAATGTATATATAATATAATAAAGTAAAACTTTAAAGATTGCTAGCAATGCAATTTCAGTCTATTCCCATAGGTCATTAATATGCTTTGTGTTTATGGTATAACAGACACTTTCTGTCTCTTAAATATTTGAATGAAGGTAAGAACACAGTATTTGCTCTTATGTTCTAACATAAAATGACAGTGTAGTTGATACTCTTAAGTTTCCTGTTGCCTCTTGCAGTGATCCATTTAACACAATACCCCATAACAATAGATGCTTTAATGCTCAGCTCAGTGGAATCAGAATGTTAGCGGAGATATCCACCCTAAATTTGGCTTATACTTGTTTCAGTCCATGGCTTTGGTCTCTACCAAGTGATGCAGAGACAGAATAGCGATATACTTCTGGTGAGGATTAAAACTAAGGTGTGCCTAGCCTTCCCAGCTTCACTTGTGTATGCTCTGATAAAAACTCCACAAAAACAGGAGAAAATAGTTGTGTAACTTTATGTTAGCTCACATTTATTTTTGCAGGGAAGTGGAAAGTCAACACTAGCGAAGGCCATCTGCAAAGAAGCATTTGATAGACTGGATGCTCATGTAGAAGTGATTGATTGCAAAGCTTTAAGAGGTATGATAATAAGTGTTTCATTCTCAAATGTGCTGTGTGATGAAGAACCATAATAATTGAAATTACCATATTTAGTCTGTCTTATCTTTCAATTTTTATTGTTAATACTTTTGGAAGGAAATGAGATTCTTGAAGTTAAACAGTCTAATGAAAGTGTAACTGTCTTAAGCTTATTTTGCACTTAGCAGTTTCTGTCCCTCATACCACCACCAAATTGAAGCAATGATTCCTTCTTTATTTCTAATTGTTCTAACAGAGGAAGAAGTTGCAAGTTGAACTGTGTGTTTTTTCAGCTGTGCTAGCTGGAACAAATATTATGTTAAACATCCTAAATGTTAAGGAATTCCTGTGTTACTCAGTGAAAGAAATGACATGAGCACCAAAGAAGAACTAAACAAACAAGCAGCTGAAGCCAGATTTATGCTGGCACGTGTACTACTCTAATGGTTGTTAGCAGTAGTCATCTAATAGTTATGACTATAGGTGATGATGAATACTTGGTGATAAGGTGAATACATGGGTTTTTAGTGTTTAAAATAAGTGTATTGCCAAAGATGGAAAAGGACAAAAAAGGCTTTTTTAATCTTTCATTAATAGGCTTTCACCAATAGTCTTGGTGTTATGGACACAGAGGATAATGAACTGTATTGTTACAGAGGTTTTTTTTGTGTTTTTTGGTTTTGATTATTTCTTTTACAGAGCCCTTATATTGCATGCCTATATTCTTTCTGCTTAAGTCCCTACTAAGATCCTTTCTCCAGAGAAAAAGGGAAAGATCAGTAAAGAGTTAGGTCCTTCATGCTGAAAAATTCTTCAAATTGCAGGACTCTTCAGTAGCTAATTTAGGGTGCTGTTGACACTGCTCTGTATTTTAACTGTCTAGAAATTATACCTGTAGGTTCCTCTAGCGGTTGCTGAAAGATGATTAATCACATTTTAGGACAGAGTGATCCTTCTAGTACTTTTTTGATGGAACGTGTCGCCTACTTTCCTTACTGACTGCAGACTCTGGCTTAAACTAGATATCTGATTTGTAGGAGTGCAGTTAAGTTAGCTGAATCCAAACCATTGGAGTATTACCTGAGCAAGCTGTAAGTCAATCTGTTTTTTTTTGTTTGTTTGTTTGTTTTTTTTTCCCTGGTATGTTTTGTCATTAAAACTGTATTTCTGTTTTAGGAAAAAGATTAGGAAACATAAGGAAAAATGTGGAAGAAGCTTTTTTAGAAGCATCATGGAGACAACCATCCATCCTTTTAATGGATGATCTTGATCAGATTGTTGGAGTACCTTCCACACCAGAGCATGAGAACAGCCCTGAAACAATTCAAAGCAATAGACTTGCTTATGGTAAGATTGTACTACCTGTTTCTGGATGAAAATGTAATGCAGCTTAGAATTTCTGGCACCTGAATTGTACTGTCCTAGCTAGACACTTGTCTGGATCATTATTGCCTCTGGACCATGAGGTATGTTTGTAGAGCAGAGTTCATAGCACAGAAAAATCATGTTTAATATCCTGTGATAGATAGCATCAGTTACTTTGCAAATATAGCTTTTAAACAGCAATTCCAGTGAAGTTTTAGTTATGGAATGTACTGTCCTAGAAAAAATAATTATATTGTCCGGCTGTTTTGTTGTTGTTATTTTAGTTTTTGTTGTTGGTGGTTTTTATTTGTTTTTATTATTATTAAAGAAAAGCCTTTATAAATGGCGATAAAGCAAATATTCATTTGTTACGTTTTGTATGTGTTAATGCTACTACAGTAGAAATGTGTATTATCAAATACAGAGTCTTCCTGTTATTTTGCAATTCATGGAGCAATATGTTATCTGTTTAGTTTTGAAAGATCTGATAAAAGAAGTTATTTCCATGGGGAGTTTGATTGCATTCATTGCTACAAGTCAGTCTGAACATGCCCTACATCCTTCCCTGGTTTCAGCTCAAGGCACACACATATTTCAGTGCTTCCAATGTATCCAGTCTCCAGATCAGGTAAATTCAGGTATTTATTAATTTGGTTAATTTGCTCCCTCTAAATGTATGTCCCCTTGTTACCTGTAAAGGGATTTTAGAGGAACAGCTTTAAAAAACATGTGGATCAGTACAGTTAGGTAAATGAGATTAAACCGAAGTGTGTTTTTTACACTGCTCAGAGGAGTAAGTATATCCCTAAATGTTAATCAATTGAATTAAATGTTAAAATGTTATTAAAACGAAATATTAATTTTATGGGAAGGTTTGGGGTTATTTTTCTATGTGAATTATGTCCCTCCACTTTTAAATGTAGTCTTTTTTGGAAAAGTGAAAAGGAAAGAATAAACAGTATAACTTAATTGCAGGAGAAAGTAGACTGTTTGTACCTATGCGTATATATCCTAATGATATGAAATAGTCATGGCAACTCATTGGTATTTAGCACAAGTAGTTCCTGCCTGCTTGTCTTCTCTCATAGACAAGCAAATAAAAACTATCAAGGAAGCAGTTCTGCATTAGATACAATGTAGGTTTCTCCCACTTCTTGCAAGTCTGCATTTTTTTAATACTAATACATGAATAAGGAGGAAGTGTCAGTGGAAAAGTCAAGATCTTAAAAGATACCAAATTATCAGATGTATTTTATCTAATGCAGTAGTTTTCACATTCAGTATAACCTGCATGTATCAGCACAAAGGGAAAGATTTTTGTTTTCCTGTGAAACAGAAACAATGGGTGTAGTAAAACAGTAGAATCTGAGGAGCAGGGGGTTGTTTCATTATTGTTGTTAGATTTAAGATAACTGCCAGGGTAAACATTTGAAGTCATAAAACCGGTGATTTTGTTGAAGTTCAGCTGAAGAACTGACTTTTGTTCATATTCATGTCTGCTCAGATTTTGTTATTTGAAGATTTGGTGATATCTAAAATGGTGAAGGAAATTTTAGTAACTCATATGTAATTGTTTTCTGAACTTCTAAAATCCACATAAACAGAAAAGTGAAAATGCACTTGTTGTACAATTCTATTTTTCAGAAGCAAAGATGTGAGATGCTGTGTTCCATAATAAAAAATAAACTGAATTCTGATATCAAGAAGTTCTCTGATCTTGACCTCCAATATGTTGCAAAGGAAACAGAAGGTTTTGTTGCTAGAGATTTTACTGTGTTGGTTGACCGTGCCATTCATGCCTGTATTTCTAACCCGAATGCATTTCAAAATGATGGTATGTTCACAACAAAATCTAGATTTCATAGTCTAACTTCTGTTATCCACAACCTTTGAATAACACCCAAATAAAACACCAGATTTTGTTTCGTGTTTAAAATGTATTTGTTACTTATAGTGAGGATTTTTTTTTTCATTTTTCTGTAAAGCAGAAGTGAATCTCTCAACTGTGGATTTTCAGAAAGCTTTAAAAGATTTTACTCCATTAGCTCTGAGAAATGTCAACCTTCATAAGCCTAAAGACATTGGCTGGGACAGGATTGGTGGCTTAAAAGATGTGAAGCAAATACTTGTGGATACCATCATGTTACCTGCAAAGGTATGCAGTTCTTTTAAATACGTTACTTGAATTTTATATATACTGTTAGTAGAATAAGAATTATTTTTAAGGTGCAACACAGTATTTGACAGAAAGAAGGCAGGTATGATTTTAAGCTACTTTTGTAGCTTCCCACTCTTCAGCTACTGGAAAACTTTTTCACCTTCCCCTTCCCTCTCCCAAAAACAATAGGCAATGGCTTGTGCTTTTCTCCAAATGAACTGTTGTTCTGGAGTATTGCAGTATTACATCCCCTGCCTGACATATTCCTAGCATCTTCTTTTGTTACACACTTCTTTACAGGGACTTGTGGTTAGGTTCTCTGAAGATAACATTTCCAACTGTCGTCTTCTGTGCTTTTGCTAGAGGAGTGCCGTCTTCTGGGTGAATGCCAGTCCATCAATTTTCCCTTTTAATTTGGCCAACATTGTGATGAGCCATTCATTTCAGTCTTCAGAAAAATGACTGAACGTTTTTTCTTACAGTGGACAGAATCTTTTTGTCGTATACTTTATATAATTTGATCATACCAGTCAGTGATCAAAATACAAATTTAGAAGTGCTAGCATGGATGTTTTAAAACTCTGATACATCCCTATTCTGTCCTGTTTCTTCTTGTTAGAAGATGCCACTACTTGTAATTAAGAAGTCTAGGAACCCACTTCAGCCCCAAGTAAACTACAGCAGTCCAAATGAGCTCTTTTGATAATAAAGTGGATAAAAGAAATTGAAATTCTTTTTGAACAAAACTCCCCACTCATGAGATTTCAGTACACTACAGAATAATCACATATTTTAGAACATGTCTTGTTGACATTCTTTTCTAGTATCCAGAATTATTTGCAAACCTACCTATACGACAGAGATCAGGAGTCTTGCTATATGGAGCACCTGGAACAGGAAAAACACTGTTAGCAGGAGTAGTTGCTCGAGAGAGTGGAATGAATTTCATAAGTGTCAAGGTAACAAGATTTTTAAGATCGGTATTTTGCCTTCACAACTGCATACTCATAATTATGTTGAGCTACTTCATTCAGTTAATAAAATTAAAGTAAGAAGCTTATTTAAAATACTGAATGCCTCTGGATATCCAAGCATCTGTCTGACTTTCTGGAGCTTCACAGTTCTATGACTGAGATTTTTTTGGTATAATTTTTCTTTAGGAAGACTAATAAAATTTAACTAGATATTCTTAATTTATTTACTTTTTTTTTAAACAAAAAGATCCCGGATTCCACTAGACAATGAAGTTTGGCAATGCATTTTAATTATTTTCAAAATGCAATGTAAACTGTTACCTTGTGATACTCTAACGCGTTTTGTTATAGTAGAAAAATTGAAATAACTGCTTAAGAACAAATTGGAGTGCTGCCATTCTCTTGGTTAAAATAAAATTCACTCCAATATATTAAACTTATGCTGATGTTAAATTACACATTAAAAGAAACACATCATGAATATTCTTTTCTGTTTTTTAGGGACCAGAGCTACTCAGCAAATACATTGGAGCAAGTGAGCAAGCAGTTCGAGATATTTTTAACAGGTTGGCTTTGTAAAGATTTGTGATATTATCAGTAGATTTTATTGGTTGAAGCTCCACGAAATAATTTTGTTCTTGGAGAGCTATGGTGTCAAATCACAAAAGTATCTGAAATAAACAATTGTGTCAACCAAGATGGTCATGTTGAGTTTGCCAAGACCATTTTTAAGAACTTTTTTAGGAACAGTTTGGATCAAGAGTGCAGTTTTGAAGCTGATTTCCCATTTCTCTACAGTGCTTTGGTTCACATCACAGATTTGTTGTGGAAAATAGGTGCTGAATTCCTTTCAGATAAGTCCAGGACATAGACTAGTGTACTCCAGCTAGTAATGAACATTCAGTAAACAGAATCAGACTTGACTTGGTATTGAGATTCTTAGTGCCGGTAGTTTTGTTTTTACAAATCTGTCCTTATTAAGCCTCACTGCTTACTAATGTAAAAATGAAGAAGGGAAGAAAAGAAAAGATATCCTTCATGTCCTTTGCTTCTTGTGTAGTTTACAATGTAGAGGCAGATATGTTTAAGCCAAGATGTCATCTGAAGTGATTGGATTTTAAAGCTTTCATGAGCTTTCATTAACACAGTTGAGTACTTAAGAAAGGAAAAAGTGAGTACAAGGTATGTCATAAAAATGAGCCACAATTGCATAGAAATCCGATTCTTAAGAATCTCTAACTTCTGTGGGAAACCGGTTTTCTGTTCTCTGGCTACATTTAACTGGCTTTTGTTTGTTTGTTTTTAAGAGCTCAGGCAGCCAAGCCTTGCATTGTTTTCTTCGATGAGTTTGATTCTATTGCTCCTCGCCGAGGTCATGACAACACTGGAGTTACAGACCGGGTGGTTAACCAACTGTTGACTCAGTTAGACGGTGTGGAAGGCTTACAAGGTAATAATTCATCTGTGTGCCCCTTCATACACATAAGTTTAGCAAGTGTTAATGATATTTTTCTACACTTTCCTAAAGGAGTTTACGTCCTAGCTGCTACTAGTCGCCCAGATTTGATCGACCCTGCTTTGTTAAGGCCAGGTCGACTGGATAAGTGCCTGTACTGTCCACCTCCTGATCAGGTGAGAAAACAAAATGTTTTACATGACAGGCAGGGGAAAAAAAATCAAACTACTGGTCTTTATTCTCCATTTCTTTATATTTTGTAGCATTTCATATCTGGCCAAAGTGGAGTTGCTTGCACAGCTCAAGTTATATATACAAATTCACTGTTTTTTAGTGCCAGTAAGTTAGTATAAAACTGGGAAAAGACTGTTTACCACTGTCTTAAGGATCAAATCGTATTCCAGTGGATTTAACTGATTCAAAAAAATAATGATTAAAAAATATCTTTAACAGGAAACTAGTCTACAGAAAGGAATTGGCAGTAGGGTAGTGTTTATCATCTTCTGCATCATGCTATGAATTACAAATCCAATGGATCTGCTGTTTGCTTGAAGTGATGAACCATAGGCATTCACAACCCAACCCTTGATTATCTGATGTTTTCAGAGCAGTTTTGTTCTGAATCCAGACAATTCTACCATTCTTTACCCACAGTTAATTTAAATGTTCAAGTTCTTTTGAAGACAGATATGTCACTGGCCAGGAAGGGAATGATTCTCACTGGTTATAGTGGGTTTTGGATCAGGCCCTTAAGGCTGTACAACGTGTATCTTTGATTCCCCATGTTATCTTAAAAATTAGTGCTGTTCATTTTCAGATTAGTTGGAAAGTTTAACAAATGCCACATCATTTCATTCTATAAAGGTACACGAAGAAGATGTTCCTGTGCACTAAGATCCTAGATATTAGCTGGGTATTTAGAGAAATGTATTTCTCTACACACTGTGTGTTTGGTACAGTTTCTTTTAGACTTGTCAGGGAAAAGTAGCAAAATTTATGCCTATATTTTAAAGATTGTTTACTACACAGTATGTCCAATATGTATTATCATGAGGGTAGTATTATCTGTTAAAAAAGGTAATTCCTTCCACAGATAGGAATGTGTTTGTAACAGGGGCAAAGCACTATTTAGAAGTCAGGAGAAAGAAAATATCAGGTTGCTTTATTGACAGTATTTTTTTTTTCCCTCTCTTCTTACAGAGTTCACGCTATGAAATCTTAAAAGCTCTCAGTCATTCTCTGTCCTTGGCAAGCGATGTGGACTTTGAGTATCTGGCAGCAAAAACAGATCAGTTCACAGGAGCTGACCTAAAAGCTTTATTATACAATGCCCAGTTAGAGGCAATACATAAAAGTTTAGGCTCAGGTTTAACACAGGTAAATAATACTGATATAAAAGACGTCTCTTTTTATTTTGATGTTGATATGTTTGAAAGAGTTAATTCTTTTCCTTTTTTTTTCTAAGCAAATTTGTTTAATAATATTTAGTTTTCCTGTATAGAGGATTAAAATCTTAATGTTTACTGTATCATGTGAGAATAATGTAACAAATTAGTATAAATGCTTCTTAAAGACGTCTTTTGATTTTATGAGAAATGTTTAATATTAAAATTTATTTTAGCAATTTTTAGCAAAATTATTTAGCATTGTTATGAGGAATTGACTGACAAATCAAGGGCGGGGGGCTCTCATAGTTTTGGGGCATCTGGCAAATTCCGTTTTGAGCTGGCATATTTTGGGTGGTGGAGGAAGCAAGGAATTGGTAGGTTTTATGAAGTTGTTCTGACAAATTGAGTGTGATCTGAGTTTAGGGAGAAGTGGCGAGAGGGTAGTGATATCTGAAGGGGCCTCCTCTGTCTTACATTCCAGGCACCAGCTAACACCCATGTTTCCGAGGCACAGGATCCCACCCTTAGTTTTTATCCCTCATGTTACTGACAGGCCTCTTTCCTCTTTTAGCTTCCACTCAGCCACCTCCCCTCACATTTTTAATTCCTGTCTTGTGGTTCTGGCTGGGAAGGGCCAGGCATGGCTTCTCCTACTTGGAAGTCAAAAGGAGGTGTTGGGTCAGGGTCATAAAAGCAAGGAGAGCTCTCAGGTTCTTTTTGCACCAGATTTACCAGGCGATGGGGCTCTGAGTATCCAACTGTTAGCATTGGGAGGGATCTCCAGCATACCTTCCATAACAGTCCCTTCACTGTAGCATCAGCATGAGGAGAATATGAAATTAAGAGAAGAGGATAGAACACTAAAAGTAGGACAGCCCCCCACAGGCAGTGTCCTTATGCTGCTCTCAGTTTTGCTGTTCCTTCGTATGGCTATTTCTAAACACTGTGCTGCTGACCTAAGTAGTTGTAGGCATACCTGATGATGATCCCCATCATTAAAAGGAGGCTGTTGTCTAAAGTAATAGTCTCCAGAGTAGCATGTGCAAGAAAATCCATTGATGGGGGGGGGGGGGGGGGAATATTAGAACTTAAATAGTACATGTGTATGATTTACAAATAAATATGCATATATTGGGTGAGGTGCTCTGACGTTTTTTTATTGATAGGGGTGCACGATCAAAGAGTTTTTGCAGACACCAGTGTAAAGCACCAATTGCAATTTCTGTATCATTTAAAATGTGTTACCATGACTGAAGATGAGCAGAGTGATTAGGCGCTGTAAAAGTAGACTCACGGCAGTCTCCCAGACCACTTTGCACAAGATACTAAGTTGCTTTGCAGGGAAGGGTCAAGCCGGAAATGATAGTTCTACGACAGAAAATGTACATGAAGTTTCCTAACACTTGCTGTTACTGAGTAGGCAAGACAGATCATAGCAAATAAATAAAACCTTAAGATTATTTCCTCTAAATACTGTTCTGCCATAAAGATGGAAAGTTCTGCTTAAAGGCATTGGATTTTCTTAGCAAAACATTTGGAATTCTACTTCTAGAGAAAGACGGATTGCTAGAAACAAATGCAAATCAATACTTTCATTTGGACTATACATTAAATATTTTAATGTATTTCAGCTTGCAATTAGCTGTGAGTTAATACTTCTAAATGTTCTGTTTTGTTTTGTTTTGTTTTCTCACAGGATTTTGGTTCTAGTTCTGATAGTGACTTCAGCCTGTCTTCCATGGTCTTTCTAAACCACAGCAGTGGCTCAGATGACTCAGCAGTAGATGGAGAAGCAGTGCTAGAGCAATCTCTTATTTCTTTAGACATGTCCGAGTTGCTTCCTGAAGATCCAAGGTCCAACATGTATCGTCTTTATTTTGGAAGCTCTTATGAATCAGAACTAGGAAATGGAACTCCTTCAGAACTGGTAAATTACTCTCAATATTTTGAATTCTCTAAATATTATTGGTTGTGAAGCAGAAAAACTGAACCAGGCAAATGGTAGGGTTTTATAAACACAGTTATGTCTGCTTTGTCCTTGAAACTGTCTTCATCTAATACCTTGTGGTCCAGAGTATAAACCAAGACGGATGCCATCTAACAAAATACAGTATGGACTTCTCTACAACTTTTAAGCACTTTTGAATTGAAACCCCAAAATACTACTTAATGCTTTATAATCAGGCAAACTGTTTTCATACTAGGTCTTACTGTCTGATCTAAGGGCTTGTTGCCTTCCAAAGTTTATTACTAAAATAGTTTTTTAATTTTTTAAACTAAAAAAAAAAAAGGTTTTATCACTAAAAAATCACCATCTAGCTCTCATGATCATAAAAATCAACAACTTTTCAGTTTCTGGTAGACCATTCATTAATGGAATAATCTGACCACAAGATTGTGTAAATAACAGGAGAAAATCTTAGCTTCCATTGTTGCTCTTAAGAATGGAATTCTTACTGCAGTGGAGAAACCGGCACATTCTGTGGCTAACTTGGAGGTAGGGTTCTGCTTAGGGGCAGAAGGCTGGCTGGTCTCACTTGGCTGCCAGGTAAGCAAAACAGAATATGCTCTCTCCAATCTCCTTATATTGAAGAGATGACTTCAGAGTTTGCATGTGATCCATTCATTTTGAGAATCTGTTGTAGAAATGTAATTACAGGTAGTTATCAAAGGTGTTAGAATCTTGTTTTCAAAACTGTTTTGCATTGATTCTTAAAGCCAAAAATAGCTTCTTCTGACATTGGAGAAGTAATTACTGACTGCTAAGCCTTGTAGGTTGCTTTTGTATTTGTTGTCTTCCGGTATAGATGACAGTGTTCCAGTAATGTATCGTTAGAGACTTAAATTTTCCTTTAACTGTGGAAACTCTTCAGTGGGGCTACAAAGACTTCAAGCTCTTAAAACAGTTGAACTTGAAAGTTGCATGTTTTATCCAGTGCACAGAAAATGTGGAGGTGATAAATATTTAAATTGTGAGTTATTCCAAAGCTAACTACAGAAACTTGCCCAGATTTCAGAACCACTGATTTTCATACATAAGTAAAACAATGGGTTTAGTAGACCTTTATTCTTTTTGACATAGGCCATTGCAAAACAGTATAGATGTTTTCCAAAGATGAAGCAGTTTATTTTCAAACTTGTACTTTCCCCAAATATCTTGGCAAATTAACCTGAAACTTTCTGTGCAAAAAGTTGTGTGTGATACATTTTTAAGAGAAAGTTTTTGCTGGTGGAAGCAAGGTTATACTGAATTAAATTGGCTGGAAAATGAGCTAAATCTTAATGGCTGAGTTGCTCTTTTGGGTCCGTAATGAGTTAATGTATTTCTCCTTGTGATCAATTTAGAGCTCTTTGTGTTTGTCTGGACCAAACTCCATAAGTCACGATTTTACCAGCATGTCTCAAAGAGACACAGCATCATCGCAACTTTCAATGCTTAGAACAACCTCTCAAGAAGACTCCCTGGAAAATAATCAGGAGCAGCAAACAGAGCACCTGAGGACAGAAATCAGTGCTATCAAAGCCAGTTACAGAAGCAAGAACGGAGTATGGCAGTTTTGTTTATTATTTAGTCTTACATTTTTTCTCCCAACATTTCTTGGTATTCTAAAAAATAATTTCTGCAATAGTATTAAATATAATGTAACAAAAATAGCAAAGATAAATGATACCTAGCTTGAGGAAAACAAGCCAGATTTGTGTTATTAATATAGGGGGGAAATAAGTGATTTTATTTATAATATGTATTGAGGAGGTTCCAGAGTTACTGATATTCATGGCACTAGGTATTTGATCTTTGGTAATTTCTCATTGTTTATTCCTGGCTCTGTTTTCAAGGAGGACAGCACCTTTAATCAGTCCATGCTTGCCAAGAACACTTTGATTATTACTCAGTCCCATTTGATGACTGCACTTGAGGGTTTAAGACCATCCATTAGCCAAGATGACTGGAAGAATTTTACTGAACTGTAAGTATTTTTTTTTGTGTGTGTGAATTTATTTTTTTAATTGTGAATTCAGTGGAGATTTGGTGTTCTCATATTTCTTATTCATCAGAAACACAATAGTTATTTAATGTGGGGAATGGCAGAAGAGTGGAGTGGTTTCTGACAGCATTTTTTTTTTCAGAAATTCAGAAGTTACACATTGGGAAGGGGAAATTCTTTTACCAGTGCACTGTATTTTTGTTTGTTTGTTTTCATTAATGTAGGACCTAGAAATTCAATCACAAATCAGAAAAACCTTGTATTATGTTAAGAGCTATACCAGTACAAGAAGATTCTGATTCTGTAAGACTTAAAGCCAGGTCACCTCAAGTAGCAGTCCAGCATATTTTCAAATTGCTGGCGTTTGACTCAGTTGTGGCCTCTGTTAGCTCCAGTATTCAGGAAGAGGTATGTTGGTTTTGAGTCCTTGGCACGTGTATTCCCAAAGAAAAAATAATAATATGCAGAGGAGTAGATATAGTGAGAATGAAAATGTATCATCTCAGACTAGAAAATGACTGGAGTGAATAAGCTGGACGCTGGCATCAGGATGTTCGGTGATGGATGTGGAAATTGTTAAGGCACATTCTACCTCAGCTGATACATAGATAAGCAGATCTTACAGCACAGGAAAGAGAGAAGGAAAGAAGGAGAATGAGGGATGCTCCCTAGGATCCAGTCCACTTCTGTTCCCCACCCCTGTGAGTCCTACACCCCCATATCCCTCAAAAAAAAAAGAAAAAAAAAAAGCTGAGGAGAAAGCTTTCCGAGTCAGATTAGTGGTTGAAAATTCTAGTCTTGTAGGTCTGAGGAGATGTTCATTTGTCACATCAGTGAAAATATAAACAAACATCTGTAGTTCTGTGTTGCATTAATGTGCATCTGAAGAGGCATATGCAAACAAAATCGTTTCAAACTAATATGCTAATATCTTTTTCTGTTTTAAGGTACGAGGATTTTCAGAATCCCAAGAAGAAGAAAGGACAAGTTGGCTCAACATACAGACCAGGACAAAAAATGACTCTAGCTTAGTAACTTTTAATATGCTTGTAATTACTAAACTGTAAATGGAAATGACAAATGTGAGCCTGATATTTAAATGATTACATCAGATTATTTATATTCATATGGATTTATTAATGCAGCAATTGAAGAAAAAATTATTTTCAGTTTACATGCTGTAAAATTATTTCACATTTTATTTTGAAGAAAATTGTCTTCCTGCAGATTAATATTAAATTTTTGAGAGAGCATTTGTTACGTTATGTCCAGTTGTTTATCACATAAAATTTTTAGTATTGCTTTTTATGAATATATGATTACCAAAAAAACTAATAATGATTTCCCTGTTTATTTCCTCATAACAATTACATCCTGTTTGAATAAACTATAATATCTAATGCAGGAAACATTTTGAAAACATTCTGTAAATGTTGTTCTGTAAATACCAGCTGTTGGACGGCTTAGAGAAGGGTGATAGTTCACATGTTTATTGGTAGACAACTACTCTAATACTTCCAGAACAATTGTAGCCATAAAAGAAAAATAGTAAGACAAACCAGTATAATTTTATCTTTGTCTTTTGCCACTGTTAATTATTCAGAGGAATATCAAGTTGCATTTTGCAACTATATCTTCCTAACCCCATCTTTTATTCTTGGAGACTTCAGAAAAATCTCTGATGTTTGGAAGCTGTCTAATGTTACATCCTGAAGTTATTCACCACTGCTTTCTTACAATCAGGTTGTTTAAGAGTTGTCATTCTCAGCTGATAAGGAGGTGGACAGCAGGGGAAGGAAGCGTTCTTCCAGGAAAGGAAGAGAATTAGAGATGTTTCCCATAAGTCACTACATGTAACAGTTTATTTAATTCATTTATGTGTGTAATGCTCTGTCAGTAATGGTAAGAACACATAATATTGACCATATGATTATCCTTGTGACTGCTATATTTGTTACTGCCACTATTTGTAGTTCCAGTGTTCAGTGCCAGCAAATAACCCAGCAAATATATTACTTGTATGCTTATTCTTACATCCTGCTGCAGATAAGTCATAGCCTTGATATACTACAAGTCTTAGCTTGTAGCAGGTAATACCCCTGATCTTCTCATCTAGCTAAGCTATTGCTTCTTACTCATGCTCAACTCTTGCTTCAGTGGGTTTTGAAACTGAAAATCCTTATTGCATTACTACAAAGTAGTAATTTCTTTTCAATACCACTGTGTCATTAACACCATACTTACTTTTAAAAGCTGGCTATATATTTGCTTAATATTAGAGCCATATTCTAGATTACCTCAGTCTTGAGTTCATCTTTCCAATATAATGGTGTCATTCTTTTTTTTTCTGTTGTTTTGTTTTGTTTTTGTGTGTGTTTGTGTGTGTGTTAAAGTTTGTTTTAAATGGCCGTAGAGGTTAATACGAATACGAGTTGAACAACCTGCTGCAAAGGAGCATGTCAGATGCTCCATGCTGACTCACATTTGTACTGTGGTAAATGTAAGGTACTTGGAAGTAATTTATCTTGTAATGAAGGAGGGGCAAAAAAACATGGATATTGTTAATGAAGTACAGCAGCTGGAAAGCTGTAACTAGTTTCTCTGCTTGAGTTCTGTGTCAAAACTCGATCTTCATATATATATTTTTTTTAATTTCCTTTTTGAGGTCCAATAGTTCATTTAGGGTATTTGTGGCCTTCGGGATGTAGTTTCTGTGTGCATCATCATCTTGTTATTCACCCAGTGTTATTCTGAGCTTATTCAAAATATATATTTTTTTCTTCCTTGAGCTGCAAATTCCAAATAGTTTTTCATCTGTGACCTAAGGAAACACTGTATTATCTTCTGTTCAAATATGTGAATTTCAAAACTTCAGCCCAGTCAATTTTATTGACTAGTTCCTGTACAGTTGGGTACTAGTTCAGTACAGTACAATAATCTGTGGAATTATCTTCACACTTGGAATCACTTAAATAGTATACTATATTTCAGTGTCGAGTATTACATTGTAAAGTTAAAAAGGAAAGCATGCTTGGATTAAGCCATACGCTGAGCTCCTATCAGACCTCAGCCAAAATTAAATACCACGTTGCTGTGGAAAATGTTCTTAAAAAACAGGAAGCCACATTTCCAAATCTGCTTTCCAAATTTGCTCTCTTCTTTTCAAAGGAAGTAATTTCACCAGTGAGCTGAACTAACTCAGGTGTGTGTGTATATGTTTGTGTGTATATACACGTGTGTATATGTGTATATACGTATGTGTATATATATATATATGAGATATTACCCACAGCATGAGTCAAGGTTTTCTTTATATATTTCATATGTATATATTACATTAATATATTTGAGTGTATTTATGATTATTGTGTTAAATATATTGTATTCTATTATATTTATAATAGCATTTATAAATATTTAGAATATAAATAAAACCTTGACTGATGCTGTGGGTTTGATTCAGGAAAGCAGGTTGCTATTAATAGCTAGTTACGGTTGGTTAATTGTTGATTATATTCTGAAAAATATGAACATTTCTTCTTAAAAGATAGTGAAGGACCTAAATGAATGATCTGTTATAGAGGCATGTAAATCCGTACAAACATTGTCTATGAAATATCGACTGGCCTGTGGAGGCCCTTTTCCCAAGTTCTGATACTAAGAAGTATCCCTAGAGTGAAAAGGGACACTGAGTGAAAGTAGGACAGCTGGGATTCAGCTGCAATGGATCATCAAGGTACATACCATGGGCAGGGCAGCCAAGCAGTCCATGTCCTGTACAAGCCTCTTGACCTGTTTTCCATAAAATCTCCTCCATTAAGTCACAAAACAAAACAGAACAAAAAAGGCAAAAAAAAAAAAAAGCACCCAAGCAGGGAGTAGTGCAGTGGTGGCAGTCACACTGTCATAAAATAATTTAACCAGTTATATGATCAACGGAGATGTATGTGATAATGGAAACCGGTTGGTGGGTTGGTTTTTATGAGCTCAGTAAAACTGGACTGAGACCAATAAGAAACAAATCACGTGGGGTCATTGCTTTTCTGTGACAATCCAAGTCAACGCTGTGTTAACCAGCAACCTAAAGCCAAACAGGTTCTCTGCCTCCCAGCTGGCGTCCTTCATCCTGACCTCCTCTAAGCGATACAGATTCCAGTTTTTCTGGGCATGTATTACAGGCAGTATAAATGGTTGATAACTCAGGGTAGCTTTTTCCTTTCACTCCGGTTACTGCTGACATTGTCAGCTGTCACTGACCTTTCCTCGATTGCCAGCCTGTATTCCCTCGTAGTAAAAGGGACTTCTGAAGAAACAAGTGATAAATATAGATATGAACACTTACCTCGTTTCTAACACACGAGGGACTATTTCACTTTGCTGATAGGACCTCCATGCCCACTAATCTCCCATGATTTTTCTCAAAAAGTGCTTAGGCAGCTTTGACTCTGAAAGAAATTTATGTTTGGAGCTATGTAGCTGATAATTTTTTCAGATACTGCCTTGGAAAAATGTACCTGTTTTGAAGTGATTCATAATTCCAGGCTGAGTCTGAGGAGAACTGACAAAAAGTCTGAAACAAACAGATTCAATGGGTGCTAACAGGTGTCTGTTTTGAAAGCAAGGTGTTGAAAGCAAGTTACTGGAAAAAGATGATCTACACGGGTCAGTTGAGCTAAATGCTGGTTTAGTCAGTGCAATTAACTCTACTGAAAAGCTCAGATGTCTGAATATTGAGGGAATTTGGTAATCCCCAACGCTCAAAATCCACCAGACTTGCTTTTCCACCAACCTGGGACATTGAATAGCATCCGATGTGTTACTTTTTATTTACTTATTGTTACGCTCTTCTACCCTGAATCATATCTGTTTTTTGCTGTACAACTTCTGTTGTACAATGAAAAATTCACAAGCTATTTATGATATAACTTCTGGTTCTTAAGGAATCAGATTTTGTTCCATTTCCAAAGGAAAAAAAAAAAAAAGAAAAAGTTTCCAAGTCCATTTGAAATGAATCTAAAAGATAAGCATTATCTACTGAGACTTAGATTACATTAGTGCCAGTGTTTCATAATAGGCAGCACCAGCTAGAACTCTGTTTGTCAGTGTTTTAAGCATGACAATTAACAGCTTGGATACAACACTATTTATTTATTTATTTATTTATTAACTTACATGAGATGTGAAAAGCACTCTGGATTTTAGTTTGGCCAAACAAGCTTTCGTGTGGAACAATCCATATTTAATGTTATACAGGGAGTTCCTCCCTTCCCCTCTTCTGGCATCAAGCAAGGAAACAAAGTAAATTCCTTCAGTCCAAATGTAAATCTTTTAGAACATAATTTCAAAACAAAAGACTTGCATGAATTTCATTTTTTCACAGGATATCTTACTCAAATTAACAGATAAGTGAGTAATATAATGCATATAATATGAAACGATATATAGTTCATCCTTTTAATCTATAATCTATCATTTGTTACCTAACATTTCATAACTTCTAGTTATTACAAAAATAGAAAATGCTGTATATTGCATAAGGATCTGACTGTTTGTGTAGTACTTAATACCTCCTAATCTCCTATGGCATTTATATAGGAGGGCAGGACCCTTTTCAGGAAGTTAAGCTAGCAACCGTATGATCATGAGCAATGTAGAAACCTGGAGGAGATCAGAATAAGGAAATTTCTTGCATGAATTAGGCTGGTATTTGCAGCATTAATCCTATGGAATGAAGGGTGGAGACGCGACTATACATTGCCAAAGTGACACCTAGGAATTCACTCTTGCACAAATCATTGGGAATAGCCCTTTTATAGCTGCCGCTTGAGAAGCTCAGCCAGCAGGACTAAGGCCTTTCACATCAGCAGACCTTCAATACATTTTGTTACAGGGTTTTGTACAGTCCCTATTGCATTTGTATGCCCTTTCTTAAAACAGGCTGTCTCTTAGCGTGATCGTGGCTTCAGCTGTAAGTGTGGGTTAAGTCACGTATTTGGCACTGGGAGCAGAAGGGAGATGGCAGCTTGGTCACAGTGATAATGTCTGACTTCAGTGCACGCTTGTAATATACAATATATTTAACGTTAATTAACTAATGCCCAGTTTTGCCTCAGGTGCAAAATTTTGAAACATCACTTTTATAATAAGAAATATTTTTCTGTTGTATTAACAAGCACTTCAGTTCTCCCATCCTAAAGCAGACCAAAGGGCAACAATCTGTATAGGTATACCAGAGTGAAAATCTATGGGCTGATGGTTAGCAGTACTCTCTCAGTAATGCATGCCAGAGGTCTAGGATAAAATACTTTCCGATCCTCAGATAGTAGCTGGCAAAGAAATGGTAAATCAGTTTACTGGTATTTAGGTCACAAGTGCAAGTCAGCCTAATGGAAATGAAGTGTGAAAAATTCCTCCTCCAAATCCCCTAGCAGCTGGTGGAGCTTTTGTGAGACTCCCAGGTATGTGCCTCCCAGTAACGTGGTACAGCAGCTCTGGGTATCGACTGCAGTTAGATAACCAGGGCAGATTTTGTAGCTCTTAAGAGCGCTGTCTCACACTAGCGCCCCAAAATATTTGGTTTTAATAACTTGAATTAGTTGAAATGATTTAGTGAAGAATGGTACTTCAGGAAAAAGGTCGTTTTGGAACTGCTCTGTGCGAAAAGACGACCTCCTCTTCGTAGCTCACCTAACACCAGCTCGTAAGGTTCTGCAGCAATGACAACTGCTGGACTTAGGCAAAGGTACAGCACCATGGAGCTGCTGGAGGAGTGGATGCTGACATGAGGTACATGAAAGATTATTAAGGTCATACAGCTGTTGAGTGATTTCCTTTACTTTCAGAGAGTGGCAGCTTTTGGAATAAAAAGCAAAATATTTGAACTCTACCCCCACCCCCCATCTGTGTCACATTATACAATTCCAGCATAAGGATACCTAGGATCAGGACCATCCCTACGGTTTTGTGGCATTTTCTATTAGGAAGATATTCGGACCCTTCAGATGAACCTTATGAGCTTCAGAGCTTTTCCCCATTTCTGTAATTACTGCCAAGTTTCAGGAAACTAAGTAAGTTATTTCTCAATATACATTGCCTTGACAATATGCAAGCATTGCGTTAAAGCACTGCTTGAAAAAGTTCCTGAGAGAACAACGTGACCTTGTTGAGCTACTACACAGGTACAGCAGGAGCTTTTTGGTGCGTTACGTTTTACTCTGTGCCAGCAGCTGACTCTTAGCCCGTTTTCTGAGGCCGATTTCTCCAGGCGTTGAAACCCCGCCGATTTCCTACACGTCTGAAAGCCCCCTTTTAGTTTTGAAGTAAAATATCCCTAATTTTAAAAGCGCATTACACACGGACAGGGGAAAGCAGCACTCCGCCGTCCCCGCGGCGGGCTTCCTCTCCTTCCTACGGCTCCTGGGCCGAAGGGAACCTCGCTTTCCCCGCACCGGCACCGCTCTGCCCCTTCCCAGCTGAGCCTTCCCCCGGGCGGCCCGGCTCCACAGGCCCCGGCCCAGGCCCGGCCGGCACCGCGGGGCTGGGGGCGGCTCCCGGCGGGGCGGGCGCGGGGCCGGGGCCGGGGCCGGGGGCCCGGGGCGGGCGGAGGGCGGCGGCTCCCGGCCCGGCGGCGGCGAGCGCAGGAGCCCCTCGCCGGAGGATGAGCGGCGGCGGCTCCCCGGCGGCCCCGAGCCCGGCCCTGTCGGGCCGCGGCGCCCGCATCGCCGGGGCCGCCCCGGGGCTGCTGGACGAGGGCTTCGCCCTCTACCTCGCCGACCCCTTCGACCGGGAGCGCAACCCTGAGGTGCGGGGAGCGGCCGCTGCGCCGCGGGCGGGCTCGTCCCCGGCGTCCCTCAACGGCTTCGTCTCTTCCAGGGCGTGCTGAACCCGGGGACCAGCGGGAACGCGCTTTGCTTTGATCTGATAGAGGAGAGAGTAAGTGCTGCTGCTGCTGCCTGCCGAGCTGCCTGCCGGCCCCTCTCGGGCCCTGTCCGGGTAACAGCCGAGCATGGAAGTCACCTGCAGGGCAGGACGCCAGAGTCACCCCAGATTTGTTAATTCCAGTTTATCTGCTGGAAAGCGAGATGTTCTGGCTCACGTGCTAGCAAAGCTAAGCCCTAGTCGCCAGACCACCTTCTGCAGAGAGCTATTTACCTCCTGCTTCTCCTCGCTTGCAGGTGGCAGAGCCTTCGCACTAGTGCAGCTGGCGGCACCCCTGCACTGCTGGCGGTGGAGGACTGTGCATAGACTCAGTGTCCGGCTTGGCTGGCCGATGAGTGGGCAGGGCTGGCAGCTGGAGAGGAGCATTTTCTCAGGAATAAACCAAAATCGGTGCCACAATGAGTGTAAGACAGAGCCAGTTTTCAGGAGAGATACCTGCTCTGAGAGCAAGGAAGACACTGCTGATAATACAGCTGCTTTTCTTCTTAACGCGTAGGGTTACTGCCACTGTTTTCTGCTTGTTGAGAAGCTAACCAAAGCCATGTGCATTAAAGGCTGATGTCATAAATACTGAAAGAATTGTCCGGGCTTTGATATACCTTAGACGTGGTTGCATAATCACTGAAATGCAGCTAGTATGCTTCTCCTCAGTGTGGTATTCAAGACTTGATTTAATATATGACAGAACAAACTGATAAATAATGCCTTCGTTATTTTTTTCCTTTGTTTTGATGAGGATTTAATGTTGTTTTGCGATATCTTAAAAAAGAGAAATTCAAAGAATGAACATAATTTTACATCACTATTTTTTATATTCTCCATTTCCTTATTGTTATTGAACAATTGGGGGAAAAAAAAAAAATGGTACAGCAGAACAGAAAATCCCAAGAACACCATGTTCTGCAGTGTCTCTCTTTCATGTAACTAGCTCACAAGACCTGACATGAATTATCTGGAGCCTGATCTCTTCCAGTATTCTGATGCACAAGGTATTAGAAGGTGAGAAGTTCATTTTCGCATTTTTGACACTGCTTGTGCTCAGCACTGGTCATGGCTCATGTGCAGTAAGGTGTGGTTTCATTCTTTGGGCAAGCCCAAAGGAGAGGTGTGTTAATTTTAGCTGCGTGCTGACAAGCTTTTTGTTTGCCTGGCTTTTTGTTCTGTTTTCCTCCCCATCCTTACCGTGCCAAAAAACACTCGGATCTCCAAAAGTCAATGATCTGGTGTCTCACTGGAGTGCAAGAGAGCGTGTATTGACATTTTTTCCAGAGCTAGTGATGGGTTGCGCCTGGAAGGATGTGTTCTAGGCATAGTGAGGGGGAAACTGGAGCTCTGTGGGCTGTAAAGAGTAGAGGTGAGGTATCAGCTCCCTGAGGATCATCAGGAGCTCCACCATGGTCCTTGCTAGGGCTGAAAGCCTGTCTTGATCTAAAGATTCTCGTTTACTCAGGTTCCACTGCTTCTGGTGCCCAAACCCCTGGTCTTTCTCCAAAAACATATTCCACTTAGGCTCAAATATACTTCTTGATTTTCTTGTTTTTTCCAGTGTGCAGAAATAGTAGTTGAGTCACAGTCACTTTACTCAAGGTAGCAGATGGCTCCTGTGTGCTTCTGTCTCATGAAATGTGGCACGCTGGATAGCTGAGGAAGTTATATTATTTGATCTGTAGGAAATACAAAATATTGAAGGCTTTTATAACAGAATGAATTATGCATTTGCTCTTTTTTTTTTTTTTTTTTGGTAAACTTCATTTTTCCGTGCATATTTTGTGCTTTTTTTCTGAGAAATATGTAATTACATAATTGACTTTAATTTTGTGTTTTAGCTTCAGAGAAGAAATTGCCAAATTTCTAACTGACTATGCCAGAGCTGCAAAAGAACTTAATCCAGCAAACGTAAGACAACTGCTTTATCTTTGCATCTTATTTTTCTGAAACTGGTAAAGATGAGTTAATCTGAACACAAATGTCTGCAACATACTACAGGAGAGATAAATGCCAGATTTGCAAAAGTCTTGGTAGTGTTAATTTTCCATTTGAAAAAGTGGTCACTGCCTAACAATCAAGCACTTCATATGATAAGTGTAGTATTGTTGCTTTTTCACTCTATTATTTTGAATTTAGGCTAAACAGGTGCAGATATTTTTGCTAAGGAAAGCTTGATGTACTTTTTTTCAGATAACTGTTATGAATGGCTGTTGCGCTGTTTTTGCTATTTTGTCAACAGTATTATGTGACCCCGGTGGTGAGTACAAACCTGATTATTTTTGTTTGAAAGCATTTAAAAGTGAATATTAAGAGTATTGTGACTTAGGACAGCCTGCTTTTATTATACTTGCCTGAATGAAGCAAGGTGTGACATTTGTTTGTCCCTAGCAGGGTGTCTTTGAATTAATGCTTTGGTTATTTCTAGAAGGGTGAAAAATGTTTGAGGTATCAGCAGACTTTCCGGAATACATTGCTTTCTGGAATACAATCTGTATTTTTTTGAGAAAAGCGTTACAGGAAGAGAAGGGGATGAAGAAAATGCAAAGTGTACTTTGAGAAGTTACGAGAAGAAGAGGTGGGAACCATGATGAAGCCGGAGGGAGCAGGCACACAGGGAGGGAGGTGGACTGGGGTGAAATCAGGGACCCCGAGAAAATTTGGGTGACTGGGTAAAGAAAGCACACGGAAGGAATTTGGGAAAGGGGAATGGAGCTGCAGCAAGAGAGGGCTTCCCAGTCAGGAGCAGCGGTGAAGGGAAGCAGAGGTGGGGACGGAAGGCAGGAGCAGAGGCACGGGCTGCAGCCTGCGGGCAGCAAGCAGACAGCAGGAGGACAGAGCCCTGCAGTGGAAAATTATTTCCTCTGTGGTCCGAAGTGAGGAAAGCTGAGTAGGTGTGTGGCACAGCAGGGAACAGGGAACATCCACAAAGACCTGCCAGAAAAGAAGGGTGACCAGGATGAGTAACTCCCGTGCTGTGCCCCCTTATAGCACCCTACTGTTGGACACCAGGAGCCCTTGACGAGATTGGGGAGCAATGTGATGCGGTTCAATGACTTCAGCGTAGGTGGTAAAATCGCATTAATACAGGCAGCACGCTCTGTCCTCTCTGAAACCCTCTTACCTGGGGCCTTTGCAATATTTTCAGGAGAACACCAGGCTGGGGCTACTCACGAACATATAAAATGAGGAGGGGAATGAGCTCTGCAGAGCTGTAGGCTTCCTTGGTGCAAGATGGCACTCTGGCAACCAGGAAGTAGTTCAGGTTTGCAGCAGTTCCCGATGAAAAATTGACAGAACATTAACAAAATACCTAGAGTAAGATCATTATTTGTCTTTATTAATAAAATAAATAAATAAATGCATAAGTAGCACAGCTAGTTGACTAGGTCCATTCCCTTTTACTTATACAACTTACATGACCAAATTTGTATCTGCTATTAAAATTGCTAAGGAAGAAGACTGTGAAACAATTCGGGTTGACTGACAAGTACTAGATTTTCCATTTTGTTTAAATATTATATATATTTTCCGCTTTGTTTAAATATTGCTTTAGGCCACAGTGCTTTGAGATTAAATGCTATGTCAAATTCCTAGACTGTCAATTTAGTCTACTAGAGTGTAACAACATTTCTCATGAGAAATGTTAATTTCATTTTTTAACTTTTTTTAGATGGATATCTTATTCCAGCTCCTTACCATGGTGGTATAAATTCAAAAATGTGGCTATATAGTGAACTACAGCCTGTTCAGTGAGGTAACGTTTTGGCTATTTGTATACTTTAACAGACATTTCACAAGGAGCAGTCCAAAAAAAAAAAAAAATGCAAGGGAATACAAGGGAAAAAACAGGCCCAGTCTATCACTTTTAGAGAGTGTCTGCCTTTTTTTTCAGACTGCAGCATGACAGGCTGGTGTGATCAGATGTGTAGGATTACATTTCTTCTGTATAAGGCAACTCTTATGTGTTGACATGCTGAATTATAATTTGTGAGCTCTAAATCTGTCATTCCTACTAAGAGTAAATTTGTTCAAAGGATTTTTTTCCCCCTTTTCCCCTTATTGAAACATGTATCTCCTGCAGAAGGTGTGTGACACTGGTTCCCCTTTTGAAAGCTTAGTAACCCACGAGGCAAGTCAAAGAGGGGCAGTATGGTTTATAGGCCCAAATGATGCATTCAGAGAAAAAACAAACAAACAAATAAAAACATGAGATTTCAAGTATGCAGGTTCTGTAAGTTGCTGATGGTGTAGTCTTGGGTATGTGCAACATTTAAAAACATAATAGTTGAGCTATATAGAAAAGACTGCTCTTAGTTTAATATTCTGAGCTGTTGTTTGAGCTGATGTTTTCCTCCTTGAACCAGTGCCATCAAAAACTTTTGTTTGTTTAACATTTTTGTTTTATGAAAGCCAGTATCAAGTATATTTTCACTAGGTGGGAGTGTTTCTTCAGTCTTCTTTTTTTTGTTCTTGCCGATTTTTTTTCTCCTGTAGGTGACTGATGAAGAAAGTCACCCTTTCCAGTTAACAGTTGAAAAATTGGAAGCTGCGTTACAGAGAGCTAAAAAGCAGGTAACAATAACAGAGATTTCTGATTTTTCGTATTTTCCTTATTTTGTAAGCAGCGTATGTTCTCAGTATCGAACCATTTGTACGTTTTCATCTGTGCAGATTTTCTGTCATGTGACTGGGGTGGGTCCAGCTCTAGCAACAGGAATTGAATTTATTTTTATAATCTGGGCAAAACGCAATAGCAAAATGCAGAGACACTCTTTGCTCTGTTTTATGAAGAACAGATCTTAATATATCTTTCAAGACCACGTCTCCTACTCAGCAGATTTCAGTGGAACTCCAAGTGTTGTAAAGAAGTTATTGTTCTGATCATAAGAAGAGAGAATATGCTACTGTAATGACCCATGCAGCTAATTAAAGAAAGATGTTGAATGTTCTTTTGAAGGAGGCTCTTCTGAGTTCCAGCTAGCAAAGAGGACTGAATACACTGTGCCACAGCATTGCGGGAAACTTGGTGGGGCCAGGGGGGCCGCCGCAGGACTTTTCTGCCACTAGAAAGGCTCCTTGGAAAATGTAGTTTTTCCAAAATTTAGGAAATATCATTAGTTCAAAATTCTTAGCATTTTTAGTCATTTTATTCTGACTGGGATTGCATAAATGAGGGTATTATTCATCATATTGCTTGTCATGTACATTTTTATTTTTTTAACTTTCTGTCTTTGAAACTGCTTTTCTTCTCTACAGAAATGGTTGGGGTTTTTGAGTGGCCACAAAACAGCGTTCACCAATATTTCAAGTTAAAATTTGTCCTGTTCTTAGTGTCTTGATATTCATAATCCACGAACTTCATGGAAAATTATAAATGTGCTTAACTATTGTGCTCTTCCTTGAAAAGATCCTGCGGAGGAAGCACAGGATGAATAGTAACACATTTTATCAAAGATGTGGTGACGGTGGTAGTGATGTTTAAAAAAGAGTAAGTGGGACAGACTTGTTATGTTCTCTTCCAAGATAGAAAATGAGGTTTAACAATAGATAAAGCATACAGGTACAGGTAGGGACACTTATAAAGGTCAATTAGAAATAAGGTCACGTATAGAAAAGTGGACATTTTGGATACACAGGAATGTATGCATAGCTTTTTTTTTCTTTTTTTTTTTTTTAAGATCTCTCAAAGCTCTCCTAGTTAGCTAACTGCTTCATCAGCATGGTGCCTATGTTTAGACACCATCTGTATGTCTATGTCATCTGTCTGTGCCTTTGCCAGCCTGTGTGAGACTGAGCATGCAGATGCCTACCACTCGATCCTCGCCAGGGCGGTGAGCTAGCATCCATACTCTCCTACTGTGGCATGAGCTGTCTGGACGAGGTGCTGAATCGCAAAGCAGGTTCACTCTTCTGAGATTTGCACGTTTGTCATCCTTCTAGAGCTGAAACTGTCCTCACAAATGTTCTCTCAAACATCTGTTTGGATACACGTAAAGTGACAAACAGCTGGGTGAACTAGACTGGAACAGCACTTGAGAATCTGCCATCCCACAGCAGCTGTTCCCAGGAACACTGATGCCTCACTCAGCATCTTCTGCTTAATACATGTCAGATGTCAAATATGCTAAACAGGCTATCTATGCAAGGAGTACTGGTGGAAAAGTGGTTTGTGCGTAGTATTTTCATCTTACTTTGTTTCCAATGAATTTCTTCCTGTAGCTGGAATCAAAGACAATAAACTGTAAGCTCATTTCTTGTTCGGTTCTTGTTCACAGTAACCATTCATGTTCAGACAAATTGCATGCAGGGGGGAAAACAAGTATCAGTGCTTCCGCCTAATTTAATTTTATCTCCTGGAGTTCTTCTGAAGCTGCTTAATGCAAATAATCTCCTTCAGAGAGACTTAGGATGGACTGAGAATTTGCAGTGTGTCAGGTTTTCTAAAAATCAAATAAGCTGAAACAAAAAATATTAACTTAACTATGAATTTGTTCCGTGTTGATACATTTGAAGTCTTGAAAGTTCCCACTGCAGCCATTACACTAGTTTGACTGCTTACAATAAAAATATATTTGCCATGTACAGCTTGTGTTAATATACGTTCCAGATACTTTAGCAAATAGGAAATAGATGATTTTCTGAAAATACCAGTAGGGTTAAAAACAATTCTTTATGTTTGTATTTGTAGTCTAATTTTCAATCAAGTGGGACTCTTCTTATTACACAGTAGAATATTTACAATCTCTAAGAATAGTTGAATAAAAAAGTTAACTTCTGTGGAGAGAGAATTTCCATTACAGAAATTCTACACAGTTGATAAATATAACTTAAAAAGTAGCTGTTTGCCCAAGACCCCCTTTGGTTGCTCTGAACATAGAACATCATGTAATTCAATTCTCAGTCTCTGATTTCTGCAGATTCTGTTACTTGTTTAAAGAAAAAAGCAACATTGAAAAGTTAATTACTTGGCAGGTTATTAGATGCCAAAGTCCAATTCTGTTCAGCTTCCCTAATGTTTATCTATAGTAACTTTGCTCAGTCTTGGTGAATTATTTTGGAAGTGTATCTATAGAACCAGTGTTAATTCCTGCAACATCATAATCTTGCCTGTTGGTATCAATGGGTGTTGCAAATGATCATTGATCTGATTTTCATTTACTAATAAACTATTTAGTATGGTCTCGGGGTTGTATTTGATAAATCACCAAATAAGGTCTGCAGCTGAAAGCTTAGTCTGTATGTTAATTATAACATGTAATTAAATAATTTTCCAACTGAAATAACTTTCCACTGAAGGATTGGAACACACTTACTCACTACATCCTCCCTAGCCTTCGGTTTGGTGTCTCTGGTGTCCCCAGCTACTGGTTTTTCTTTTTTCAGGGCATCCGGGTCAGAGCATTAATCCTGATCAACCCTCACAATCCCTTAGGGGACATTTACCCAGCACAGTTACTGAAGGAATGTCTAGAGTTTGCACACAGGTTTGAACCCCAGTGCTATTTGTTTGGTATTTAATTTTCCATTATGCAATATAGCAGTGATGCAAAATCACTTTGATGATCTCCTGTTCTTTGTACGCGTTCTGAAGAGGTGGTGTGCAAGGTTCTGAGCGTGGCTTTTGTGTAACTATCCTTTTTGCTTGGCTTTTTTGGGAACACTAGGATAAATTGCTTAGGATGGAGTCCAACTGTTTGCTTCGGAATGAAATACTGTTGTATCTTTTCTCAGCATGACCCATGGATTTCAGGATGCAATCAGCATCACCTCCACTATTTGGGTGTTTAAAAGTGTTCTGCAATTTATTCAGTATTTCTAAACACATGCATGGCTTGTTAGTGTCGAGTATGACAACATGGCTTACCATTTACTGCTGCTTTCACATCAAAAGTGTATTAGAGAGTTATCTTAAGTGGATGAGAAGTCTTATTTTTTAATCTAACATCTGCATTTGGGCTCAAGTCTCACTAAACAAATTTTGCAGGGCAAAGGGATTTTATAATATATTGTTGTGTTCACTTGAAAATGTAAATAAGAGTTGGATGAGACCACAATATGCCTGAGAACCTTTGGATTGAATGTGCTGTTGGATTTTGTTTCAGATGTAGGGAATGTCATTGCTGCTGAGAAATATAGAATATCTATAGATAGATGTTGGTAACGAGCAAGTGCTCACAAAATGTCTTGTGACCGTAAAACCTTGTGACCTCTCTGTGTAAAATTAGTATGGTGGATATAATAGCAAATAGGCATGCTTATGGTACTACATGGCAGTAGTTAAGTTTATATATTTTTATATATATATATATATATATATGCAAATAGATTTCCTTTGCATATGTTAACGTGCCTGTGTTTTTCTCTGTATAGATACGAATTGCATGTAATAATGGATGAAATATACATGCTGTCTGTTTATGGTGATGTCACCTTTACCAGTGTTCTTAGCTTAGAAAGGTAAGTGTGGTTTCTTAGCAGGGGTTAGAAGATATTTCATCCTGGATGGAACCTATGCCATTTTTTTCAAATTTCTGGTTAGCTAGTATAACTATTGTAGTTCTAACTCATATCCAAGTCTCTGTGACTTGATGAGACTAGTTAATCTAGGATCTTCATCCTAGACTGACAGAAGGCAGATCTCCTGCTTCCAGCTAATCTCCGTGGTATGGTAATAGTAATCAAAAAATATCAGAGCCCTTAATTATCTTGCCACTGCTTTTTTATTGTTGTTGTTGCCTGGCCTGAGTACAAGGTTCTCATTGCAATGCTCAAGAAGTTGCCTAAGGTTGTGCAAGTCACCTGCTATGATGAGCCTCCTTCCTGACAAGTATGCTGTTGGGCTCTTAGTTTCCTCTGACAGCTTATGAAAAGAGTAAAGATTTCAAGAATATTTAAACCGATTGGTATCCGATCAATGAAACTTCTTTCCCTGAAAGTATGTGATCGTCTTTGTATAACTGCATAAATCTCACACTGAGGGGAAATTTCCAAGTCCATCCAAATACAACCAAGCACAGGGAGCCACTGGGTATTGTCATCCACACAAGATCATGAACCATAAATAAAGCTTTAAAAACTATTGTTTTTGTGAAAGTTCACCCAGCTTCCTTAGCCTGAAGAAGGGAGTTTCCAGCCTCAGGCCTATTTACACAAAGTTAAACAAAGCACAAAAAATATCTATTTCAGTAATCCACTAAAGTGTATTTGTTTAGTTGTAAACACATGATCTAAAATGTTCACTTGTCATGATCTAAAATGTTCACGTTTTTCCCTAGCCCGAAGTGCAGCAGAGTTGAGCAAAGAATTCCTCTCCAGCAAGAGCCACTTTGCATCCCCTATCGAAATACTGCTTTTGTTTTAATATCGGTGTGACTGTTGACTATGCAGTGGGATTTTGGGAATTGTAACTGGACTGTTATATCTTAGTGGAAATCCTTTTCTGTTATAAGAAGTCAATGCCTGAGCACTTAGGAGATCAGTGTCATAGGATAACGTTTTGTAACAAGGACGCTGAAAAAAGCCATGTCACGTGAAAAGGTTATATACTAATTTTACTAAAAATGAATTATATTTTTACAAATTTAAACATTTTGCAAAGATCACATAACTTGTTCTTCTGTAACAAGTCCTCTTTTGTCATTCAGTTTACCAGATCCAGAACGTACTCATTTTATGTGGGGTTTTAGCAAGGTAGGTCAAAATATTATCTCTGTGTTTTAATTTAAGATATTTCAGCACAAAAATCAGTTGGCCTGTTTGAACATAAATTGTATTATAGATACAAATCTGAGCTTTTCTTTGTTTATTAATTTGTTTTCTCCTTTGGTGTTCTAAAATTTGTTATAATTCAGAGTTTCTTATGAGCAAAAATTTCCATAGCCAGTCATTTGTTCTGCAGTCCTTTCAGGCTGGCATAGATGACGCCTCCAATTTTGTGTGGAGAATATTTTCAAGGATTTCATGTTGGAGGTGAACATTTGATGTACTACGTATAATCTGACATCTCCTACTACAGACAGGGATTCATTTGATACTTCAGTGGTTAGGCAGTGTTCTGGCTGTTTGTTTGTTTTGCTGTCATTTTTGGATGGAGCAGACTCCTGCACTGTACATTAAAATGATCATTTCTAGAAACGGCACAGTATGTCAGCATTTTTAACTTTAATCTTACCGCATATCCTATATTTCTTGGGCTTGATCTTTCATTCTCTGTGTGGCTAACAACTTTCTTGTCTTTAATGGGAATTCTGCTCAATGAGAAGCTAAATGCTAGATTCATAAATATTAAGCATCTTTCATCAGCGTTAATGCAGAGATACAGTAAGAGCTGCATTTTATAGATACTGTTTTCTACCAAGCTGGTAGTGCAGGCTAAGCAACTTGCAATAAGAGAATTTGGGATTTCATGCCTTGCACACTGAACCATATGGCTTCCTACTTAGGGACTCACTGAAAGTTTATATTAGTAACTATATGCTATTGCATCCTTACGTAGCTTTTGGAAACACTTCTGAACAGTGACTGTTGCAGAACACAGACTTCCATAGGCACTATTGACAAAACTTATCCCAAATGTATTCCAAATTTATTCGCTGTATTTGCTTGTCTGTTCTCAGTAGTTTTTGGATTCTTACTGTGTTATCAAATATTATTGCAGGATAGGAAAGCTATTTGGCCAAACTGCTGATGGGCTAATATACTTTTTTGAGATCTTTTTTCCTCTGTATCACAATGACTTTAAACATGGTGGCTTGATAAAGCACAAGCATAAAGTAAAAAATATAACTCTGTCTTCTTTTTGTCCTCAAAGGATTTTGGTATGAGTGGTATCAGAGTTGGAATACTGTACACCAGAAATCATGAAATTCAGAAAGCTGTTAATCAGCTGGCTGTCTTCCATAGCTGTCCTGGACCTGTTCAGCATGTTCTCAGTCAATTCCTTAAAGACAGAGGTTAGCCACCCTAGAAATGTTTCCATTGAGCTGTTTTCATTTTGTTTTTCCGTTACAGAAGGAAGTAAAATAGGATTATATTTTTCTTGTTTTGATAGATTGGATGGATAATGTGTTTTTTCCCACCAATAAAAAGCGACTTAAGGAAGCACAGAATCTCCTAGTGGATGGACTTGCAGATATTGGAGTACCCGTGCTCAAAAGTTCAGGAGGACTCTATGTGTGGGCAGACTTCAGAAAAGTATGTGAGAAGCTTAGAAAGTGGTGGGGATGTGGAAGTTGGAAATGTGAAAATTACTTGTGTATGTTGTTACATGCTTTAATACCAGGTCCTGAAAAATCCTTTCAAATAATTTGTATACTTGTTCAATCTTTAATAGTATTTTTTTTTCTTCTTGTAGTTCTTAAAATCACAGACATTTGAAGCTGAACTCGAACTATGGCAGAAGCTCCTTGATAAAAAACTCCTGATTAGTCCTGGAAAAGCTTTTTGTTGTTATGAGCCTGGATGGTTTAGATTGGTTTTCTCCAATTCTGTAGATAAGATTTACTTATGTAAGTTGCTTTACTTCTAACATGTCATGTGATAGCATGCAAGTTCTGGGAGATGATAATATTACAATAATGAATTCAAATCTACTTGTCCCTTCTCAGGTTGTAAGGGTCATTTTATTATAGTTTGTAGGAAATGGGAAATACTATGTTGGCTCAGAGCATAGATTACAAAGCACTTCTGTTGGGTTATGTGAAACCTTTAAAATTCGCAAAATTTCATTTTAAGTTGTTTTTCCTATATCAGGAGTCAGGCAGTCAAATTCTTTGTCAAAGGCTCACTCCTCTTGAAGATTACCCTTTATATCAAGTGGGAATTCCCCAGCACCACAAATATTTATGTGACTCGTGGGATATGTAAAAAGTTATCCATCCTTTATGCTGTAAAATACTTTTTGAATGAATGCTGTATGTTTTTGGTAAAAGAGATGACTGGGAGGTAATTGGGAGCATTTAGAGTAATAGAAAAATGAAGGTTGAAAGAGAAATTGCAAGGAAAAGGGAAATCATCTACACCTTCCCCGTCAAAGCAGGGCTGGATGCCAAGATTTACTGGGGCCTTCTCCAGTCAAATTTTGGGACTGTCCAAAGGTGGAGAATAGAGAGCCACACTGAGCAACCTGTTCCTGTATTAATTTAGCCATTCTCATGGTGAATTTTCTTTCCCGTGTGTTTTTAGAGAACAAAAGAAAACATTTATTTAAGAGAAAAAAAGCTTGAACTGAGATGTTTTTTGGTTTCGCAGGTATTAAGAGACTTGAAGAAATGCTACACACAAATGATGCTGAACCAGTTGCAAACAACGCATCCTCATTAACAAAATACTTAGAGCAAGATCATTATTTGTCATTATTATTAAAATAAATACATAAATGCATAAATAGCACAGCTAGTTGACTAGGTCCATTCCCTTTTACTTATACAATTTCTATGACTACAGTAGGCCTTAGGATCCCAAGTGAACATGATAGTTGTGCTCTTGATAGTAATATGGCCTTTGTCCTCTTCTTCATGGCATTTAAGCTTGGCAAGCTTACACTGTTCATGCTGAGAACATCAAGGTAAATAATCAGCAATAAAGTTTATAGAATCATAAAATAGCGGAGGTTGGAAGGCACTCTGGGCACCGTCCGGTCCAGAACCCCTGCATGGAGCAGGGTCAGCCTCCAGCAGGATGACCAGGACTGTGTCCACTTGGGTTCTGAATATCTCCTAGGACGAAGGCTTCGCAGCCTCCCTGAGCAGCCTTTCCCAGTGTGTGATCACCCTGAGAGTAAACAGGGTTTTTCTTATGTCTACAGAGAGTTTTCTTGTCTCCTTTTCTGCCCGTTGCCTCTTGGCACTGGATACCCTTAGAAGAGCCTGGCTCCATCTTCCCTATGCCCTCTTGTTGGGTATTTACAGAGAGTGGTGTTAGCCCCCCAAACCTTGTCTTCTCCAGGCAGGCTGAAGAGCCCCAGCCCGCGGCCTTTCCTCCTATGGCAGATGCTCCTGCCCCTTTGGCATCCCTGCGGCCCCCTGCTGGAATTATTCCAGTAGGCCCGTGTCTCCTTGTACTGGGAAACCCAGAGAACCATTCAGCCCGGAGAAGAGAAGGGTTGGGGGGGGGGACTCATAAATGTATAAATACTGCAGAGAGGATGGAGCCAGGCTAGATAAGAAGATAAAAAAGATTTGTCAGAAAACTTGTTCTTCATCAGCAGTGAGGAAAAATCCCACCACATATCTCAGCCACTATAAGGATGCACTAGACCATACCCTTTGACTTCTGAGCTGTGTGCAAGTGATCCTGCTGGACTACTCAGGCATGTGCGTCTCGTTGCTTCTCAGTAGGTGTGTGTGAGTGCGTACAGTCTAGGAGAGAATTAGTGGGGGGTGGGTAAAACCAATCTCTTCAGAGATTTGTTAAATAGATTCCCCCCCGATGTCACACTGGCCTTTGTTACACTGTTTTCTAGAAGAGCACAAGACACTGTATTGTTACTTCTAGTTCCAAACCAGCACTTGATCAGACAGAAATGTTGTTCGCTAAATACCAAGGTGAACTTGCCACGTCCTCATATCAAGGTCTCCACTTACCTATGGCTCATCTTGAGTCATTGCAAATAGACTAAGCTTGCCTTTACAGCCTATAGAGGAAGGGCATCACAATATAAATTCCCGTAATTATCCCATGGCACTTGTCACTACCAAGAGCCTGATATGGATACATTAATTTTTCAACATACCATTTCTGCTTATCTCAGCAAGGGAGTGAACAAGTCACAGCTGGGATCTGCAAACTTTGCAGGTAGGCAAGAAGCAGTTGCTTTTGGTTTTGTTTTGGCCAACATATCTGTGGCATCTATTTGCATTTCCTCCACAGTGTGCGATCGGTTTCATCAGAGTCAGTGATCGTAGAGAAGAGAAGGGCAGAAAACCTCAGGGCTTACCTAGCAGTGATCCCTTGCTTAGCAGCTTAGAAACAAAGTCTAGGAACAAAGATCTAAGAAGGCAGCAAGTGTGAAACAGGAGGTGTTGGACTCGGCATCGTGGAAGGCTGCTTGCCTTGCTGCAGACACCGCACTGCCACCCCACCCTTGGCTGTAAGCAAGACATTAATAAAGGTAAGTTTTCAAGAAGCTTTACTACCTGATATAGTTGCTTACCGCCTCTTCTGATGTACTCCTGAATGTGTATTTAATTCTTAAACACGTATGCCACAACTACTGTGTGCAGTCAGACTTCACAGCTAGCTCGTACATCCAGTACAGAAGGGAGAGGTGCACGGAGATCACCCAGGTCTCCAAGCTAAAGGACTTGTCTTTGAGAAAGGCTGGCAAAGCATTCCCTTTGCCCCATTCGCTATGCTGTCTGCAGCTGATTGTCATTTTGAAGTTAATACCCACAAATTGTTTTGTCATATTTTGGAAGGTGTGAAATAGAGGGAAAAAACAGCACAGACAATGCAGTGTGAGAACTGTAAGAATGAAAGGCCTGAGTATCGGAAAAGAACTTGGACGGAGGAAGCCCCTAGGAAGCGAAATAATGAAGACCTCCTGACGTACTACCTACGTCTTCAGTATGCAAAAAAGAGATGTTTACGTGCAAACCAGAACACCAACTATTTCCCTCTGCTTTGTTCTGACTCCATAATTAGAGGTAGGTGGAAAATGCTTATGTATGCAGAGTCTCGCAGTTTCAGAAATAAAAATTCTATGACTAACAGGACAGGGTAGTTTTGCTTTAATTCTTAGTGGCTTGCAGAAATCTTGGCTTGGAAGATGGAAGATAGAGGTTCCCAAATCCCGCCGACATATTTCAGATCCATTGCCACAAGCTGCCTTAAAGCATGATTTTATCAAAGTGTGATCTTAGTAGAAAGAAAGGGATCATCAACTGTAGAAGACACTACGCAGATTGAAAAGGATTATCGGGGCTTTACCTCCTGAAGACAAAAATATGAATTCCTATTGATGTCACTTAGGGAAAGACTTGTGTTAAGAAAAAAGAAAAAAAAGTGTGTATTTTGAACCTGGGTCAGTTCTCAGAGCCAGCTTAAAACAAGGAACAATGATACTGATACAGAGAGAGGTGATGTTCTTCAGCAAAGATGTGGTCACAAGGACTATGAAGGCAGGTTGTGTGGGGGCAAGGCAGCAGGAACCTCTGCAAGCAGTTGTGCCCCTAAAGAAAACCTGAACAGCTTCCTGAGAAAAGAGGAATACTCCTTCTGTGCTCTCCCTGAATGGAAGAGTTCAGATGATTCTGAAGGAGCCCATGTTGCCATACAGAAGCAAACAGATGCTTAGGTTCACTGCTGTGAGTCAGAGAGAGGGCCAGCGCCCAGCATTGCAAAATTTTGTAGTTTTCATATAAAAACAGACTCTCTGTCCACTGCTGGGTTCCAATTATATTTATTTTTCCATTCAACAGACATGGAAGTACTTCAGGAGTTCATCAAGAAGTATGAACCACGTGGAGCCCGTTTTATCAAAGAAGAAGTTGTTATCATCAGTGAAGACTAAATAAAGTTCGCAAACCAAGATCATCAATGTACCCTTACTGCGATGGAGACTCAAACGAAGTGGATGTGCTTCCAGACGGTGGAGATGACCAATTTTAGTTACTTACATAAATTTGGAGAGACATACTTAAGTAGATAAGAGATGTACTAATTCCATCTGTGTGATAATTGATTAAAACTGTAATTTGGTTGTATAATCTTTCTAATCCAACAACTGTGGAGAGCAGGTAAAACTACAGTACTACAGCTACACATATTTTTGTTCCCACTACTGTAAGACGAGGAAGGACTTTGTTAATCAGTATATACAAAATACCAGTAACCGCAATAAATGCGTCCAGTCTGCATTTCCCTTCTCTTTCCAGCATTTCTTTTGGAGAAGAAAAGCTTGAACCGAGATGTGTTTTGCTTTCTCAGGTATTAAGAGACTTTAAGAAATGCTGCACACCGATGATGCCGAGCCAGTTGCAAACAACACATCCTTTCATGCCAACACTTCATGCAATCCAAAAAGCATGCACTTCTTCTGGCAACCCTTCAAACACACCACGCGATGATGTCTCCCAGCTAAAAAATACACTTGTTTATTAAAATCATACATGCATTTAATGATTTGATGAAATTAATCACGTTTATGTTTACTAAAGGAGTGTGTGACTTCAGTATCTTCCTCTGTAACCTTGCGTAACAGTCTCGTTTTGCTGTGACTTGGCATTACTAAACTTGCAAGTGGACCTGCTAAAATGGACTTGAAGGAAACTGAGCCTCCTGGGTGTTCTGAAATTCGCCCCTGCTAAGTACAGTCCTCAGTTTTATTCCATTTCAAGTATGCTAATCGTCAGTGAAATCAGTAAGTCTTACATATATATTTGCACATTGTTGGATTATGGAATTTGGAACACACTGGCAAAAATTGGTATGCAGATTACTATATTCTAGGGACTCTATACGTTAATCAGGAGACTGAACATACTGATCAGGTGATATTTAAATTTTGTTAATTTTTTGTTGTAGCTGGCAAAATGTCTTTGTATATTCTTGGGATCATATGCATCTTACGACATCATATACATCTTTCTGTATATGCCTGCTAGTGAGGACTGTTTGAGAAAGCCTTCAGATTTTTGCCTTCCAGGCTCCCCTTCAGATTACATCTGTGTGCCTGTATTCACTGCAAACTATCAGCCTCTTCAATCATATTTTCATACATTAAATGCAATAAAACCTTGTTGATCTGTAACATATGCTCATTTGACAGAGTCAAAGGGAAATTATTTTTTCTTCTTCTTTTTCACTTTCTTTCACTTTCATTTCATTTTCTTTCTTTCTGTATTTCATTGAATAATTTGCAGAATTATTTTACAGTTTGCTGCATGATTTAGGTTTGGTGGGCAAAATCAGGAACTGCAGAATTAAGACACTGCTTCATTGGAGTGTGAGCGGGAGGATCCCAAGTGAACGTGATAGTTGTGCTCTTGATAGTAATATGGCCTTTGTCCTCTTCTTCATGGCATTTAAGCTTGGCAAGCTTACACTGTTCATGCTGAGAACATCAAGGTAAATAATCAGCAATAAAGTTTATAGAATCATAAAATAGCGGAGGTTGGAAGGCGCCTCTGGGCACCGTCCGGTCCAGAACCCCTGCATGGAGCAGGGTCAGCCTCCAGCAGGATGACCAGGACTGTGTCCACTTGGGTTCTGAATATCTCCTAGGACGAAGGCTTCGCAGCCTCCCTGAGCAGCCTTTCCCAGTGTGTGATCACCCTGAGAGTAAACAGGGTTTTTCTTATGTCTACAGAGAGTTTTCTTGTCTCCTTTTCTGCCCGTTGCCTCTTGGCACTGGATACCCTGAGAAGAGCCTGGCTCCATCTTCCCTATGCCCTCTTGTTGGGTATTTACAGAGAGTGGTGTTAGCCCCCCAAACCTTGTCTTCTCCAGGCAGGCTGAAGAGCCCCAGCCCGCGGCCTTTCCTCCTATGGCAGATGCTCCTGCCCCTTTGGCATCCCTGCGGCCCCCTGCTGGAATTATTCCAGTAGGCCCGTGTCTCCTTGTACTGGGAAACCCAGAGAACCATTCAGCCTGGAGAAGAGGAGGGGTGCTGGGGTGGTGGGAACTCCTAAATGCATAAATACTGCAAAGGTGGCTGCAGAGAGGATGGAGCCAGAATCCCTCCCAGTGTCACGCTGGCCTTTGTTACACTATTTTATAGAAGAACACAAGACACTGCATTGTTGCTTCTGCATCAAAGTATTGCAAGGAATTTCCGAACCAGCCCTTGATCAGACAGAAATGTTCTTCACTAAATACTGAAGTGACCTTCCCACGTCCTCATATCAAGGTCTCCACTTATTCAAGGTGAGCCATAGGTCATTGCAAATGGACTAAGCTTAACTTTACAACCTACAGAGGAAGGACATCACAATATAAATTCCCGTAATTATCCCATGGCACTTGTCACTAGCAAGAGCCTGATATGGATACGTTAATTTTCAACATACCATTTCTGCTTACCTCAGCAAGGGAGTGAACAAGTCACAGCTGGGATCTGCAAACTTTGCAGGTAGGCAAGAAGCAGTTGCTTTTGGTTTTGTTTCTGTCTATGTACCTGCGTATTTCCATTTCCTCCACAGTGTGCGATCGGTTTCATCAGAGTCAGTGATCGTAGAGAAGAGAAGGGCAGAAAACCTCAGGGCTTACCTAGCAGTGATCCCTTGCTTAGCAGCTTAGAAACAAAGTCTAGGAACAAAGATCTAAGAAGGCAGCAAGTGTGAAACAGGAGGTGTTGGACTCGGCATCGTGGAAGGCTGCTTGCCTTGCTGCAGACACCGCACTGCCACCCCACCCTTGGCTGTAAGCAAGACATTAATAAAGGTAAGTTTTTCAAGAAGTTTTGCTTACTGCTTCTGCTGATGTCCTACTGAATGTGTATTTAATTCTTAAACACGTATGCCACAACTACTGTGTGCAGTCAGACTTCACAGCTAGCTCGTACATCCAGTGCAGAAGGGAGAGGTGCACGGAGATCACCCAGGTCTCCAAGCTAAAGGACTTGTCTTTGAGACAGGCTGGCAAAGCTTTCCCTTTGCCCCATTCGCTATGCTGTCTGCAGCTGATTGTCATTTTGAAGTTAATACCCACAAATTGTTTTGTCATATTTTGGAAGGTGGGAAATACAGGGGAAAAACAACCCAGCACAGACAATGGATAGTTGGGATGAAAGGCATGAGTCAAGGAGAACTGGCTGGATGGAGCAAGCCCCTAAGAAACGAAATAATGAAGACCTCCTGACGTACTACTCACATCATCTTGATGCAAAAAAGAGATGTTTATGTGCAAACCAGAACACCAACTATTTCCCTCTGCCTCGTTTTGGCTTCGTGATTAGAGGTAGGTGGAAAATGCTTAGTATGCAGAGTCTCATAATTTTGGAAATAAAAATTCTGTGACTAACAGGAGAGGGTATTTTTGCTTTAATTCGTAGTGGCATGCGGAAATCTCGGCTTGGAAGATGGAAGATAGAGGTTCCCAAATCCTGCCGACATATTTCAGATCTATTGCCACAAGTTGCCTTAAAGCATGATTTTATCAAAGTGTGATCTTAGTAGAAAGAAAGGGATCATCAACTGTAGAAGACACTATGCAGAGAGTGGGCCAGCGCTCAGCATTGCAAAATTTTGTAGTTTTCATATAAAAACAGACTCTCTGTCCACAGCTGGGTTCATAATACTTTTATCTTTCTTTTAACAGACATCCAGGTATCTAAGGAGATCACCAGGAAACATGAATCAAATGGACGTTTTACTTGCAAAGAAGTTATTTTCATCGATGAACACACTGAATATTGCAGACCACTGTCACCAGAGAACCGTAACCTCACCGATGCCACAAGCCTAGTGCAAGAACAGGGGAGACAAGCAGCAAGCAGAGGTACCATACAGTCCCAAAGCATAGACTTTAGTGTGCGTTCTGGAGACAGACCAACATCAAAATCTCCAGCTAGACGGGCTGAACCAACAGATTTGTGTCATCTCGCCGAAGGTAAGTGCCTCTGCCTGGGCAAGACAGAGGGAATTGCCAAGTACAAAATTCTGTTGTCAAGAGTTGCTTGATTCTGTGCTGAGCATACACAAAGAACTATTAGTGGTATAATTGCAGAAGTAATTTTTGGCACGTCACGTCCATCGTTCCTAGAAGCGTTTGTCTATAGGTGCGACACCTTCCACATGCGCTGCTTGGGCTCCTGCTGGCAGAGCTGTGGTCAGTGCCATGCAGTCAGCATGTGCACTTTTAGTCTTTTTTGCTTAGCCTTTGGTGGAAGGGGAGGCATACACCAAACAGCGAATCATTGCTGGTTAATGTTAAATCACTGCTAGTTAATGTTTCAGCTGGACTAGCCCCTTCCCCCTTATCATTATAGTATGAGTATATTCCAGACATATCCTTGGGCTGTGCTTCTCACCTAAAGTTTCCTAAGATCTTTAAATCCAACCCTCTTGTACCACTCTACTTTAGCTTGGATTTGCACACCCCTGCCTATGAAAATGAATGCCTCACATTTAAGGGCACTGAAGAAAATATAACTCATAAACTCAGTATCACTTATTTTCACATGTGGATTATTAGACCATGGGTCTTACTCAGGACAAAAGCACAGAAATATGTTTGTGAAATGGGTTTGCGCTCAGAAATCCTGTAACGTCTCCCCCATGAGGAGTCAAATAGATGTCCTGTTTGAGTTACTGCCATAAGTTTGGAGAGAGAAACTCTGGTAGCTAAGAGATGTACCAATTCCATTTGTGTGATAATTGATTAAAACCGTAATTTGGTTGTATAATCTTTCTAATCCAATACCTGTGGAGAGCAGGTAAAACTACAGAACTACAGATACACATATTTTTGTTCTCTCTACTGTAAGATGAGGAAGGACTTTGTTAATCAGTATATACAAGATATCAGCAACCGCAATAAATGCGATCTTTATTCTGTGTAGAATATGCCTTGTAAAGTTTAAGACCAAAGTCTGCATTAACTCCAAGCAAGATTAGGAATGGATACCTGAGGCTGTTTCTAAAGTGCTGGGCCCTGCTCCTGATCTATGTGTGCATCGATGTTTTGATAGCATGGGACTGCCATGAACCATGGCAAGGTAGCTCGTGTTCAGCAGCAATAGGGGTAACCAGCCACCGTTCAGTATTAGCCCAAGCTGCCAATTTCTGAGTGACTAGTCAGCACTGAGCATATAATGAAAGTAAATAAAGGGCCTATAGCACCATTCTAAAGTTGCTGGCGAATCATCAGCCTTGTTAGGGACATACTGAAATGGGACGTGTGCCTTACAGCCACAGCTCTGTGTGGTGCTTGTACACCTGTGGGGAGGAATACCCACCCAGAGGTCCTGCACCTTGGCATCTCCCCCAGTGTGCCTGATGGCTTTTTCATGGGGAAATCACAACAACAAAAAAAAAGAAAGGCAGAAACATTTCACTCTTTCTCCATGCATTCTTGGCATAGCATGGTTGTTTTACTCATGACTTTTATTGCATTGATGAAATACTGAAATGACATTGTCTACCTTGTCTCTCTAGATTTCAGCAAGAAAGTCTACTGGCTTGCAGCAGTTTGTCTCCTTGTAACTGTGGGAGTTCTGTGCTGGTAAGTCCGGGAGCTGTTCAATCCCTCATGCACCAGCATCTCTTGGCAGCATGTGTCATGGTTAAGCTAAGCTCTTGGCTGTCTGGGGGCCAGACAACAGCTGCTGCTTGGGTGCTCATAAGGGAAATAACAGGTAATGAGAGCTTCATGACAGCTGTGTCACAGCGAGTTACAGCATTATGTAATTTGTGCATTTGAGCAGTTTGGTGATCCCTCGGCCTCCTCCCAGCTCACTTCTCACAGGAACATGGGCTTGGATTGACTCCTTTTTTTTGCAGTTAAAAGATGGAGATCCAGAAGTCGTCCAAGTCTTTGGCAGATTAAGCTAAGTAGTTAAAAAAGGAAAATAAGAGGGGCTGCTTTACACCCCAAATGCAATTGCAGTCAGCCTGATTTGCATGAATTGAGCAATACAGGCTGTTGCAGTGACTACCTCACCTCCTGTGTAGCAGGTAAGCAGCTCCTGGGGAAGTCCCTGGTGTTTTTTTGCAGGCTTCTGTAACATGAACTGTCACAGAACTAGTGTATTTACTGGTGAAGGTGGCATACAAGCAGAGAATGTAGCAACACAGGGGAAACAAGACTATCCACCACGTCTATTAAAGGGGCGTTTTCAATGTGAAGGGAAGGGAGGATCACTCTGTCTGCATAAACATTCTCATCTTCAGCGCATCGCCTCCAGACAGCACCAGAGATGATCACAGGCACAGACTTCTGAATCTGTTACTGCTTATTGCCGTTATTTGTCTGTTACTGCTCATCAACCACCTTTGCCATTTAAATTCCTTTCTCCGAGCTGTCCAAGAATTGTGGATGTGGAGACCTTGGTCTGAGGAGCATGCAAAGCAGGGTGAAGGAAGCAGCACTAAGCATAAATGACAGGGCTGTACTTATCCATTGACACTCTGACAATCGGTAGTGCTCCATGGACATGCTGAAATGCACGTTTTGAGGCCTTGTAGGATGCTGTAACTACTGCTTTGTCTTTGCCCAGGATGAGGCTACGGCATCAGCTGGGGAATTACTACTGGCTTTCCCTCGTACTTATGTAAGTACCCAGCAATGAGGCACCGAGCTGCTGGTTCAGGTAAACACTATGAACTCTGAGAGATTATCATCAGTACCCCCTGGTATCCTGCTGCTTCTCTTCCTGCAGCATTTGGCTCTCTTTGTTGGTAGCGTTAAGGTATGAGGAGGAAATGAATCTCATTTCTTAACACTTCCTCTTCACATCTTCCACAAACTTTTTTCTTCACTGAAGGCTGGAAGTGCAATGTGGATTGTAAATAGATATCTACCTAGCGCTGTGTGCCGAAAACAACCGGCTGCTGTAGCTTCTCTGCAAGCTCTGGGCCCCGCGCAGCCAGGCAGCTCCCACGGCTGCGCTTGGCCAGGTGCTGAGTGGAAGAGGAAGAAAACCTCACAGCTGCCTGGGGGCTGTCGGGTGGGGAGGGAAAAGCGGGGGTGCTCTTCCTGAGGCAGGATCCATGAACTGGGGCTCACGTCTGGCTTTTACACTGTAATGGGCTCAGGTCATGTCCAGCCATGGCTGTCTGCAATGGGTGAGCTCTGCTCGTTGCACTCAGGTGTGTAGAGAGACACAAAAAGCAGAATAACATAAAGCCACTGGTTATGCTGATGTACTGCTTATCAAAAAGCTCATGGACGTACATCAAATCCTCTTCTGCAAAAGCATGGCCCTTGTGTTTCCCCTGATGCAGCCTTCTAATAAAAATCTTCAATGGTAATCACTTGGGCAAGTTAGGGGTAAATAATTGTTAAAGATGCACCCACAGTATTTTTCTGATGTGCCTACAGATATATGACAAATACCTGAGTGTTTGTTTATTTACTTGAATTGCAAGTATATAAGTAATGAGTCATTTCTCCATTTCAGTCAGTATGGCTTCCATAACTAAGACTTCATTTCAATAATATAAAAATATATCGAAGAAACAACTGAATATTTAGTGGATGAATTACTACGTATGAAATCCAAATGTTTTGCTTTCTGTAATTAAAGCTGTTACTTGTGCTTGTGCTTATTTGAACTATCAGTCACTAAAAATGTGTTCTTTGCTGCTTTTATTTATTTATTTATTTATTTTTATCCAGGATGTCTATTGCTACTGTTATCCTGAGTTCAGTTGTCAGCCTAATTATTTCAAAAAATGCCTTTTGCACTTGGACAGTGGTAAGTATATTGCTGAAGTCCATGATTTTTCCTTTTCAAGTTCTTTTATTTCTCATAATCAGACATGGAAGTGAAAATTCTCCTCAGGGAAAAAAAAAATAGTTAAAATGTCTGCATAATTTCCATCATGGAATTTTTTTCCCATTCTGCAAGGCAATTGTTCTGAACAATACTCATTTCAAACAATTGGGAAAAAGATTATTTTCTTCCTGAAGGCAGGTGGAACTGCACCAAGGGCATACTCTAGATGTTCCATGCATTACTCAGTGTATTCTATATATATATATATGGTGTATTTTAGCACTTGGCTAGATCTTTAGAACTAAAATTGCTTACAGATATGTCTGTTGGCTGGTCACAAAGCCCTGCAGCTTATCACAGGGCTGTAAACTCAGCAGTAGTGTATCCATTCACTGAAACAAGAATGAAACTTAACTAAATTTTGTCATGGATGTACAAAGTACAAGGGAGAGAATAATGAGTGAATAAGTCTTCTCTGAGCCAGTTTTGCAGGTCTTCCTTTTGTCCTTCATTTTCCTGATACGAGAAATTCTCGGAGAGTGACGTGGCTCTCAGAGGTCCCATCCTCTCAGCTATGTCTATAAGAAACTGACTGGGGAATGAGCCCCTCTTTCTGTGCTGCTGGTTGGTGTCCTGAACACAGAAAATCAGGACAGTGCCACTGTTCCAACACTCAGACATACAGTTATAATACCTTAATGACAGGCATTGCCTGAAGATCCAGCCTCCTTAGGGACCTTACCATCAGAATCCTGACCATTTAGGTTAGTTTTAGCACTTCGCACTTTAATCAAAAACTAAAATAAAAATATTTAGTATTTACTAAGTGGGGTTGTTCTTTTTCTCTTTAAAAAAAAAATCTCCTTTTTATCTTTTTAGACAGTAACTGGAAGTGTAATAATTGGAATAATTTCAAAGTAAGTCCTTTAAGAATTTTTCTTTCACTATCATACATTCTACTTGGGCATTTTGAGGTAACAGATTGCTTCTTTTGTCTTAGTTTCTATGAAACAGTGACTATAATGCAAGTTGGAGGAATGACTGCATTTGCAACCCTGTTACTGTTTTTATTTGCTCTGAAGACAAATGTAAGTACTTTTAATGGATTAGGTAACAACAAATAATCTAAATTGTCATTATTTTAATGACCCTTTTATATCTGTTTTGGCTTTTTTGAGTCACTCAATTCCTAAAAGTTTTGTTTGCAATTCAAAAAAAGTAGCAGCAGGACAAGAGGGAATGGCCTCAAGTTGCGCCAGGGAAGGTTCAGGTTGGAAATGGGGAGACATTTCTTCTCAGCAAGAGCAGTCAGGCATTGGGACGGGTTGCCCAGGGAGGTGGTGGAGTCACCGTCCCTGGGGGTCTTCAAGGAAAGTTTGGACGTGGTGCTTAGGGACATGGTTTAGTGGGTGACATTGGTGGTAGGGGGGTGGTTGGACCAGATGATCTTGGAGGGCTTTTCCAACCTTAATGGTTCTGTGATTCTATGAAAGTAAAAAAGAAAGAAAGCGGAGCAGTCTGTGCTGAAAACTGTGGCACTAATAGCACCAATCCTGCTCTCCCTGTCCCATCCTCATTCTTCAGTCTACAGGTTCCCTACTGTAAAGGCAAGAGAATTCAAAATTTAAACATGGAATGTATGTTATTTCAAAATAGCTTTTACCCATGAACGTATCACCATTTATCTGTTCCTTAGAGCCTCTCTCAGAAATGCTGATCATTATCAATAGGAAGGCAGTAGGAGCTGGAAGTCAGCTTAAGAGGTTAACAGGAACAGAATTAGAAATAAATTAAATCCATTTTATAGAATTGTTTAGTTTACTAACAGACCAGAAAAGGGAGCAAAAGCTTAAGTCAGCTGCAGTAATCTCAGGATTTGTCTTTATGCATGTCACTGGTGTTAGTTTATTAGTCACCCTCCTTGAAAAATATGTAATATTTGTTGGTTTTTTTTTGGTTCAAAAATGTGTTGATTAATTGCAACTAAAGACAGTTTTACTGTGCTTGGTGTCCTCAGAAACCCCTGACAAACATGGCCATATCAACCACTACAAGCACCCTGGGCACTGCTGGGGCAATCGTTTGTGTCCTTAGAAATTCATACGTAAGTAGTTTACTGGATGTGCACTTAGTGGATATATGGGCATGGGTTAGCCCATATTGTGCAGTACCTGTAATCACTCTGTCTGACTAGGGTAGTATCAGTAGCTTTACATTGCAGCAAATAATATAAAACTGTTTCAATGCAGAGCTCCTTTTCTGTATTAGGGTAAGTCTGGCAAAAAAAAAAAAAAAATAGAAGGCAAGTTTAATGTTTAATCAGCTGATGAGTAGATTCTTTTTTATATATCTATGATGTGCTTTTTTTCCTGTTTTATTCCATAATGAATGGCAAGAGCAGCTGGCTAAAAAGGTACTAAAGTGCCTGTGGATTATCCAATAAAATAAACTGATGAGTTTTGTTTCTTCCCAAACCAAACAATTATGGATCACAGTTATGTAAATAACAGAAGTGGATTTACATCTGTTTCAGGTTAACTGCTACATCACTTATTGTTTTGTTTTTATTGTGTGGTCTGTTTTAGATTCCGTGCTGCTGTGGGTTCAAAAGCAGTAAGGGATGTCACTTTTACAGGTTTCTGGCTTTCACTTCATAGAGGCAATGCTCACAGGTCTTTACTCTTCCTTACAGGTGTTCCAGGCTATATACGCTCTATTTGGAATGCTGCTCTTTGCTACGGTAAGTAAATTTATAAGACCCACAAGTAAATCATTATCTCACTACAAACTCTTTTCTTCTGCTTAAGCAAAAACTTCATGTCCAGAGCAAGGTTTCCTAACCCTGCAGCCCATCCCCTCTCTGTGTGCCCTGCTATGTGATGTGAGGAGGTGCTGAGACCTGCATATTTGCAAAACTGGCTGCTTTTTAGGCCTATTCTATAGAAAGACAAACCCCTTCTCCAACAAATTTGCACAAGCTGCACTTCTTACTTGTCAAAATCTGGAAATATTTTGTTTTGCTGCTAAAGCACACAAGAGATTTCCAAACTACTTGCATCTCTCTGATGGCAGTAAAATGGCAAAAAGCTTTTCTATATACAAGGGCTGGTGATGTGGTCTGTTTCTTGGCTGTGGGTGAGAGGAGGGTGTGCGTCCTCTGTACGTGTGAGTATTTGAGAAAACCAAGGGGTCTCCAGACAGACTGCAGTTTTAGAGCACCCCTGGCCTCCAATGAGAGGAGTGGTGTGGCGTGGTTTGCCCTCCAGCTTCACAGACACCTCCGTGGGCTGGAAGTTCATTATAGCACCGTTGTCACTCATGGGCAAGGAGCTGCATGGGAAAAGCCCAGAAACCAGGGAACCCGAGTGAAACTGAGGCAAGAAAAAGACTCATCCTTCAGACATGAGAAGGAAACACAACTTTCTTGCAAACTTGCTGCTGCCCTTGCTATGCTCAGGTTTCCTCTCCGAGTTTGTTTGGATTCTCCCCCAGTAACATCTTCTTTTACTCCTGAGACTCTTTCTCCACCTTGGGTTCTGAGTGGTCATTGTCTAAAAATAATTTTGTAGTCCTGAGGGTTCGACAACCAACTGTTGTCCCTGCTGGAGAAGGTTTAGGACCTCTTCATCATTAATGGGGAATTTCAGTCATTCTCTGAAACAAACTTCATACTCTAAATCAGACACTGACAGTTCTGCATATTGTCCCTTTATACAGAAATTTCTTGCCAAATAAGGCAGATGGCAAGGAAGTACTTTTCATTTGGTGTAATTTGTAGAAATTCCCAAAAGCAAAACCGATTGTAAGCATTGTTTTCTTCCCTTTTCTAACAAGGATCTGACGAGGACAGTAGCTGAGCTCGAAAGTCAACGGACAACCAACAAAAAAGTCAAAAAGTCAAAGCTTGAAAGTCAACCAACAAAAATGCAACGCTCCATGGACTATGCTGAGGCAGCACAAAGACTTGTCATATCTATTGCTATGATCTTCTTCTTCACTTTGCTATTAGTTGGTTGAACGCACAACAAAGCCGAGTATTTTGGCAAACTTCAGTTTCAGCGCAAGTCCTGTGTTACCCAAAGGAAGGTGCGTGACAGCTCATTCAGGCGTTCTGGCGAGGTGATTACGGGATGGATTTCCATATAATAAACTTCCTATAGATGAAAAAGTATCTTAATGTTACGGGATGTATTTTCATATAGTAATCTCCCTACAAATGAAAAATTATCTTAGGGTATTGTGTGAAAAAGTATTAACGAGGGGGTGGGCAGCTGAGTGTGGTATAATGTACTGTATATTTTGCTTTGCTCATGGGATGGTCTCACCGCAAGGCTTAGGGTCAGACTTATTAATTAATGAGTTATGTTGCATGTATTGCCAAAATTGCACCCAAATGAAAAGCTTTTGGGGGCTGCAGAGAAAGGAGGATGGAAAATATTTGAGGGGGTCACAATGGTTACTGTGAATATCTTTTAAGAGTTGTTATTTTTACTTTCTGATGCTAGGTAAGTTGAAAAACCAGCAAAACAGAAATCCAGACAAAGTGAGAGAAAGGAGAGGAAAAGTCAGGAGTGAGGGCACTTTAGGATTAATTACTGCACCATCCTGAACATGGGCACACATCTGAAATGTATGTAACAAGTTATATAAAAATTTGAGATTTAACTCTGTATTAGCATAATACTGCTAGTTTTGGAAAACTTGGAGCTATTGACAACATCCCCTAAATTCAGTGCCTATTCCCTTAAGGCTGACTATTCAGAGGCTACAAGCTGAAACAAATATATCTCATTCCTGTTGTCACAGGTACCACTGTATTAAAAGCGTTCAGTATCTGAGACTTTCAAAACATATTTCATCGCAAATCAAACCTTTTAATGAAGTTAAAACAACTGTAATGCAGCTTTTATAGACTTTCACACAATATGCTAAAGTTGATTTGGGGCTTCTGAGTGCTGTAGTGTCCCGGTTTCAGCTGGGATAGAGTTAATTGTCTTGCTAGTAGCTGGTGTGGTGCTGCTCTGGATTTAGGATGAGAATAACGCTGGTAACACCCTGATGTTTTAGTTGTTGCAGAGCAGTGCTTCTCACACCGTCCTGCCAGCGAGGAGGCTGGGGATGCACCAGGAGCTGGGAGGGGACAGAACGAGGACAGCTGCCCCAGGCTGGCCAAAGGGGTGTCCCACACCAGGTGGCATCATGCTGAATAATACAGCTGTGGGGCTGGCCAGGGGAGCTGCTGTTGCTTGGGGACTGGCTGGGCATAGCTTGGCTGGTGGTGAGCAATTGCATCATGCATCACTTGTTTTGTATGTTCTTTTTGCTGCTGTTATTTTTTATTGTTTTTTCTTTCTTACTAAGCTCTCCTTATTCAACCCATGAGTTCTTGCACTTTTCCGTTCTCTCCCCCCATCCCGCTGTGGGGTGGGGAGAGAATGAACAAACAGCTGTGGGGTGCTTAGCTGCCTCCTGGATTAAATCACAGCGTAAGGTAACATCATATATTTAAATATATAAATAAATGTGAAAAGATTTATACATCTAAATTTAAGGGCAGTTATGTCTCCTATCCCTCACAGGCAGCAGGAACCAGTGACCACAGGGAATTCAGGCTACCTAAGCACACGTCATAGTGTTTCGAGCTGACTGGTTTGTAAAATGATTAGTACAGAAAATTTTGATGTTGGTATTTCAGTATTTGGTATTTTTCTGGTTCTACTATTTAAATATTTTCATTGGCGTACTCAGACTATCAATATATAGAAGTAGTCTTCACTTCCCTTTCCTTAGTAAATGTTTAATTTGAATTCAGATTTTTTTTTTTCTTACTTATCATTCATTGCAAAGATAGGAAAAAAAAAAAAACAGAAATAATAATGATGTGAAACTCAAATCATACATAATGTTAGCTTACTCAGGAAATGAAGATATATTTCTGCCATGAGGCCACCAGGATGGCACATCCAAGTAACAGTTTTTAAATCTGCATCCAGCTCTCCAAGAAATGCATCCCCCATAAAGTTTGTGTTAAGCTTATTGTTAAGCTACATAGGCCCATGTGTTTTAGATTCAGCTGAACAAAATTCCTTTAAGAGGTGACTTTGTTAAGAGTACAGCCATGTGGCTGATAGGTTTCAGTCTGAAGAAAAATCAAAGTGGATCTCTCTAGTGCAATAGAAAATTGTTTCTGCATCACTCATCAAGTTTACATTTTCTAGTGTTCATTTGAATCTACCCTTGTTTTATTTAAGGAATAACCAAAAATTGCAGAGTTAACTGAATGAACTTGGATGATGACAAGGCTGAGGGGAGGCCTCATGGCGGCCTGCAGCTCCCTCACGAGGGGAGCGGAGGGGCAGGCGCTGAGCTCTGCTCTCTGGGGACAGCGACAGGACCCGAGGGAACGGCATGGGGCTGGGACAGGGCAGGGTCAGGCTGGGGGTTAGGGAAAGGTTCTGCACCCAGAGGGTGGTCGGGCATGGGGACAGGCTCCCCAGGGCCCTGGTCACCGCACCGAGCCTGTAGGAGTTCAAGAAGCGTTTGGACAACGCTCTCAGACATATGGTTTAGTTTGGGGTGGTCCTGTGTGGAGCCAGGAGTTGGACTCGATGATCCTTGTGGGGCCCTTCCGACTCAGGATAGTCTGTGATTACATGAAACAAGTGTGTAAAGTACTGGATGACTGAGAGTAGGTCTTGTAACTTATCTTCTGGGAAATCAGAAAGTAAGAACAGTGAAGGCATCATTCAGAAGTCAATTAATATGCTCACCCAAGTAGCAGGTAAGAAACTGGTTTTGTCCTAAAATGTGCAGTAATGACTAAAGAATAGAGCATGGAAATTACACACTGAATGGGGAAAAAAAAAAACTTACACTCTAAAGATGAGATGTATTTTAAAATAAATAAATACCATAATCCATAAAGTAAACAGAACACTTTATAATTTTTTAAACTTCTCATACGGTGTTTGCAGACCTGAGAATATACTGAAAATAACTGGTCCAAAATATTCCTTTAAAAAAGTTATAAATTATTTGTAACAGTTTCTTTAATGGAGATTGCAGGAGTAGGTCCCACATGAGTCCATATATATCCCTTCTCTGGTCTTGTAGGAACTGTAGGGAAGGGAGATGATCGAGATTTGAAGTATTCTGAAGGTGCATGACAAACAAATTCCAAATATTCCATCTTCCTTGGGAGATCTTCTTCTGGTCCTAGGAAAAAAATAATTTCCGAAGATAAAATTTAGAGGTACAGAATTGGAGAATTCTCAATGACATAATATGTAACAACAGTCAACACCACTTACAGGACGTGCCATTTCAAAAAGTGACTGTGTAGTACCTGAGGCTACACTGCCAGCAAGAAGCCTCTCTACTTTTGCTTGATTTTTTTCCCCGTTTGAAGAATTCAGTTAGTTGAGTGAAATGCGTTAGTTATTATATTCTAAAAGGATGCTACTTGTTGTCTGCCCATCAAAAGGGCTGCACTCAATTTATTAATATTTCACAGATAGTTGCAGAATGCCCTCTAGGCCAGTGCTTGCACACCATGTACTTCACATATCCAAGATGAAGATCAGCTAATTCTGGTCACTTCAAAGGAAACAGCTTGGACTAGCATACTAAGTTTGTGCTGTAATAACTTCGATTCTATCTGTGGAGTAATAATTTGATCCTTAAAGTTGCAAGACTCTAATTGTGCCTGTGAGCACAAATGATCCAATAATCCCGCTTACTGTAGTAGCGCTACTCGCATACATAAGATAAATAAAAAAGGTCTTTCAAGTAGAGTAAATGCTTACAGGATTAGGGTCAAAATGTGAGAATTGCACAAATGACCGTGACAAACTAAAATTTCACTTCAAAATTACAACTCTGCATTAGTCTAGACACTTTTAAGTAGTTGTATAAAGTGAAAACTTAGAGCTTACCTATGATATAGGATGCAGGGTCGAAACAGTCTTTGGGGCTGGCTTGCGTAGGAATGAGCCAGGTTAGCGCAGCGCTCTTCTCACAGTATTGGTCCTGAATAAACCCACGGATCTGAGCATAGTATGTTTTTCCATCCTGCTCATCAACCACTGAAATAACATCTCCGATTTGATAGTACACACCCTAGAAGACACACAAATGATAATCAAATAAATCTGACTTCAGAAGCTTCACTCTGATCCTTGAGTATCTTCAGTATCAAGACCTCACACTGCCTCAAATTAACCCAGCTCTCGAGAGACAGCCTTAATTCAGCCACATGCAAAAGACGGGGGGCATGAGCCGCAGTGCTCTCTCTCCTAAGCATTCATCAGCACCACTTGTGCCCAATCACACAGCATTTAGGAGTCTGAGTTCAGTCCCGGAATTGCTGTGAGACTACACAGGCAATTCCACATGGTCTCTGTCCGCCAAATGTTGCGGAAACCACCTGGCCTCACCTGTCCCCAAATAAACAGCTCTCAGCTGCTCTACATCCCCCTTCCCACCACTGCTATGCCTCCTCTCTGCTGAGCAGCCATGGTCTCATTCCGTCAGAAGGAGGAGAGTGTGATGCCACCTTCCAGAAAAATTGCAGTGATTTCCCTGGGTGTGCAGGGAAAGCAGCTTTCCACATATGAAGTTCACCCACCCGCATGCAAAGGAGTCCCAAAACATTGATACACCTCATGCTACTGTTAAGGCCAGACCTTTACATGGTGCTCTTTAATGTGCATGATGCTGCACAGCAAAGGCAACATCCCTTCATGCCATAACGGTGTCAACACAATGCACTATCGAGACTAGAATAATGCACTATCGAGACTAGAATAGACCACCTCTGACTTGGAAGGGCCCCACAAGGATCAGAGTCCACCTCCTGGCTCCACACAGAACCACCCAAAAACCAAACCAAACTCTGAGAATATTGACCAAACACTTCTTGAACTCAGTCACACTTGGTGCCGTGACCGCTTCCCTGGAGAGCCTGTTGCAGTGCCCAACCGCCCTCTTAGTGAAGAACCTTTTCCTAACATCCAACCCGAGATTGCCAAGAATCATCCAGGAGGGCTATCTTTTTAAAATAAACAAAAAATAAACAAAGAAACCACAATCTCCTTCTCAACAATGCAACAAAGTATCAAAACAGAAATATTTAGGATAAAGATATCAGGTTAAATAAAAACTTTTGACATAACTGTAAGGAATTTCTGACAAAAACAAAACTACACAAAGACATCAATTCTCTTCTGAAGTAGTCAACAGCAAACAGAGATTCATCTGGGATGCAAGACATCAGGTCCCTTGAGAGTATAACCAAACTCAGTCCACCACTTCTCCTCCGGCTACGCAGGCTCCCACTGGCTATCCTGACCTTTTCTTTTGGGCAAAACACATTTCAGTTTGTTTGTTCCACTGGGAAACAAAAACAAATTTCAGAGCTTCAAAACTCTAACACCTTGGCCTCTCAAGCATGAACGTGAGAAGAAAGCTAGCTTCTGTTTTCACTGGATTAGTCCACACATCTCATTCCCTGGGTGTCTGAGACTGCTCAGACACAGCTCTGAAGCGGGAGCCGGTTCAGATGCCAGGCCAGTGCCACCCATCTCCTTTCTGTGCAATATTCTACAGGCCTGAGGTAGGGAACATCACACAAACTTAATCTTATATATATATGTATACATATACGCGCACACACACACACAGAGCTCATGCTCATGATCTCAGCATGGTGAAAGTTAAAAGTTTAAAAGCCTTGACTGCAATAATGACTAAGGAAATCAGATGCATCTTTTTGTCTGGTGAAGATACTGAGCCAATGATGGCTATGTAAGCTCTTGGGGTAAACTGCCTTACAGGTCTCAGTGGCAGAGCACAAAACTACACACGCTGCTGGGCAAGAAAGCGCAGTTCTGTGACTATTTCCTTACAGCTTTCATTATTTGTGGTAACTTCTGAAACCAGAAATAGAAACAGCAAGACCCTTTTTGCAAACAAACCTGCACAAACCATACCTTGTAGAAGATTGACTCGGCTGTAATTATAGTGGATACGGACTCGGGAGCCTTGATGGGCTGGGGAAACAACACACAGGCGTTAGACGAAGAGCGCTGAAACAAAGCAGCCACCTCAGGTAACTCCAGCGTGGGTTTTGAGAAGGCAACATACTGATGGTATCTTAGAAGATTTGAAGATAGGGGAAATCAGCTGCAGACGTTTTGGAGCGTTTGTACTTTGCAAATGGAAACAAGTCTGGCAATTTTTAGGGAAGAAGCGAGGGTTAAAGGCCCTCACCCGTGGCCACCGGCTCCTGCCCACAGAGGGGCCTCCCCTCCAGCAGCCACCCAAACGGGACGGCCCTTTGGGGCCAACCCGCGACCCCAACCAAACCCCAACCGCGTCCTGCCCGGGAGAAGCGGATCACACCCCCCGCCCCCCGCACCAACCCTTACGTTTTTTAACTTAAAAATGTGCCTCCTCCCCTTGCCTTTCGTGGAAACCTTCTTCTCGGCGGCGGGCGCGGACTTGTACTTGGTGTTCCTCAGCCGGGCGGAGCGCCGGTGGATCTCCTGCTTGCTCTGCGGGGAGGGACACCGCCGGCTGAAGGCACCCGAGGGCCGCCGCCGCCCCCCCCATCGCAGCGGCCCCCCCCGGCCGCCCTCACCTGCTTCCCCCCGCCGCCCCCGCCGCCACCCCCGCCCCCGCCGCCGCCTCCCCCCCCGCCGCCGTTGCTGTGCTGGGCGGCGGCCGAGGTGGTGGCGAAGGCGGCGGGCCCCGGCGGGGCGGAGCGCGCCGTGCAGTTGTTGCACAGGATCTCGCCCTGGCCGCCCTTCTTCCACATGGAGGAGGACGTGCTGCGGCACACGCTGCACGTGGGCTTCAGCCCCAGCGGCATCCTGCGGCCCAGCGGCGGGGCCCGCGGCCCCTCGCAGCGCTGGTGAAGGGAACTGGGGAGCGCCGCAGCACCGCCGGGCCCGGCGCCGGCCCCTTCCCGCTGCCGGCGGATGTCGCTGCGGAGAGGCGGGGGGCGGCGGCAGGAGCCGGGCACCGGGCCCGGGGCCTGCCCTCTGCTGGCGGCCGGGCCCCGACACCCGCCCGCTGCCGCCGGGGGGCGGCCTGGCACGGCACGGCCCCGCCGCGGGGCCGGGGCCTCGGCGTGACCGGGCGGGAGGCGGGGGAAGCGGCTCCCTGCGTGCGTGTTTTGAAAGCCGTTTTCCTCAGAATCACAGAATCATTAAATTTCGAATAGACTTTCAAGATCATCTGGTCCAACCATCCCCCTACCACCAATATTACCACTAAGCCGTGTCCCTAAGCACCACGTCCAACCCTTCCTTGAACACCCCCAGGGACGGTGACTCCACCACCTCCCTGGGCAACCCGTCCCAACGCCTGACCGCTCTTTCTGAGAAGAAATGTCTCCTCATTTCCAACCGGAACCTCCCCTGACACAACTTGAGGCCATTCCCTCTAGTCCTATCACTAGTTACCTGTGAGAAGAGGCCGACCCCCAGCTCCCCACACCTTCCTTTCAGGCAGTTGTAGAGAGCAATGAGGCTCTCTCCCCTGAGCCTCCTCTTCTCCAGACCAACCCCAGTTCCCTCAGCTGCTCCTCATAAGAAACGTCAAGGCTTTCTAGGGAAAGAGCGACTGCAGAGCTGATCCTCTGTGTATGCCGGCTTCCATCTGTGTTCAGCCCACTGCCACACGGACCCTCAGACACGCACCAGATAATTTCCAAAGGGAACAAGTTGGTGTCTTCATGAAGCTGTGGCAGCTACATGCGGGAAGCCTGTTCCTCGATGGTTCCTCACTGAGGCAACTCACCTGGCCCAAACCATCCGGTACAGGTGATAAACCTGATAAGAACAAAAAATGCTACACACAATTGAAGATTTGCAGGCTCTTGGTGTCCATGCCTAGCCTTCACGCTTCATAGTTAGGTTTCATTTAAAGCTTTTTTGGTGCAAATTCAGTTTTTTTCTTTTCTCTCATTCTCAGTGGACATGAATAAATCTTCTCTAACTTTTATACATAGAGGAAAATCATCCTGTTAAAATCAAATCATTCTTTTATGTAAAATAGAGGCTATTTCACCCAATGGTATTGTAGAAACAATTGCATAATTAATAGACATAATTTACAGGGATCATCTTGCCGATGCCCTGTGTGCATGCAGTGAGCGTGGGGTGGCTGGGGCACTCGGTTCCCCTTGTCACTGTCCCTGGGGCCTGCCTGGGCTGGCTCTGGCTCCGCAGCAGCTCTGCTTAACCACTTGCACTCCTCTCTTGCACACCAGTTTTGACTTTCTTGTCTCCAGGGCCTAAATCTGTTCCCTGTCTTGATTTAAATTCTATTTCACCGTCATCTCTTTTCAAGCCACCCACAGTCCTTGGGGTTGTTGTTTTTTTAAAGCTGCTTCTGTACTCCATCCCTTTGTAGTTTTATGTGATCTCACAGAGACCTTTGAACTGTTCCCCTCACTTTTCTTGCAGCTCCTGTCTGCCTGCCTTCCCAGCTGCCTGCCTCAGAAGCCCTCCAGCACTGGGGCTCTCTATCCCACAGCTGTTACCTTGCCAGAGCATCACCTGGCTGTGTAGGAACGGGGTAGAATGATGTCCATTTCCATTTTCTGTCCTAGGTAAACACCTAATCCTTTGCAAAGGATATTATTCTGTGCATTTGGTAAGTTACAGTTGTCTTTTATGTATGTATTTATTTATTTTTAATGCAGGCAGTAGCTGAAATGTTCTGATTTGAGATTTGCTGCATACCCAGCAGGTGCAGGGCTCTAGGGGGAAGGGGACCCAGGACTTCTTAAAAGTACCCGTCCCTAGGTTTCTCTCACTAGGATTTCAAGTTTGACAGTTCTGAGTATCCTCATTTGTTTCCAGATTCCCAGTAGAACTAGAATAGAACTAGATTCTCTTTGAAGCAGAAGCAGGTTCTAAGGCAATCGTTAGGTTGTGGCCTGTAAGTTGTAAGTGCCTGATTTAGTTGAAGGATCTTGCAGCATGTAAACTCAGCTAAAGTTGCGGATTAAAACAATTTTCTTCTAATTAATGAATATTTCCACTTTATTTTAGCCTCAGTGAAAGAAAGGAGCGCTCCTGGCTAAGCTCTTTGGAGTCATCAGGACCCATCCTTGCCCTCAAGGACTTCCTATGTAAATAGCCAGGACAAAGAATTGGAGAAAACAAAACGTCGGCTCCACCTGGGGAAAGGGAGTGTCAACATTAGCAACGCACTGACAGCCACTGCAGGATCATTTCTTCTTGGGAGCTTTCAGGCAGGGTGATTATTAGAAGGAACGCATATCCACACATGCTCTGTGCATCTCCTGCTTAAGTAGTTTAATTGTTCTGCTGTAATTTGACGGCATTGCTTCCTCTTCGGTTCCTACTGCTATCCTGTGTCTGCTGGCTCATATCTGAAGAGTCCTTTATTACAGTTTTCCGTGTCATTCTTCCATAGCCAGCTGCAGAGGATGCACCTGGAGGGCTTCTCTAGAAAGTTTTGTGCTGCAGCTGCGTGTAATTTGTTATGAATCTGACTGACTGGTGTAGTTTGCATCTCTACCTGGTCCTGTACTCAGGTTCTGTGCTTGTTAGCTCTCTTGTGAGAAGAGCACGGTTTATTCTCATAGTTCCCATAGCTAAAAAGGATGCTATTCTTGGAATGTGTTGGACGATTAATACTCACATGAATAGCATGCATATATGTTTGCAACTTCTAGGTCTTAATTCTTCATTCAACTGTGTGGTAAAGCCAAGAACCCCAAATTTTCTGAGGTCTTTGGACTTTTGTCCCGTAGGACATGGCGAGGTGAAGCGATGGCAGAGATAACACAATCACAGGGACTTTGCTCTTGAAAGGCATCTTAAATCTGTCTCTCAAACTACTTTATTTCTTTTCTAAAATGCTGCAGTGACACAAGAACAGCAAAAACACTAACAAAAGTTTCTGTTTCTGTGCAGGTAGGTACTGCTGATACCCGTGACTAGGGAAGTTCATTTTCTTAATGCATGTTTTTGTTACATGAATATTTTCATGTCTCCATTTTAAGCCAGTATGACAGCTGCAGGTCAACACTGACTTCTAAAGGCACAAATGCACATTCCCACTGTGCTTGTAAATCATCTTAGCTATGTAAACTTTCTCTTTATTTGATTAGTGAAAATACATAAAGGCGACCTACCGGTTGGACAATACACTCATACCAAGTGTAAAGCAAATTCAGTTGTTTACCATTGCCAGTATATTACTGCTTTATACTTAGATTCCAAAAATAAGATAGCTGTTTGTCCTGTTCAGTCAGCTGCGCTGAACGGGTTACTTGGGTTTATCATTGTATGTGTTTTTTGATGAGCTTCTCTGGGGCAGGCAACCCCTCTACCTACCTCCTGGCATACCCTCAGCACTTTTTTGTCACTCTGTTACACTGACCAGGGCTGCAGTTTTGAATCCTGCCCTTGCAATTTCCCCATGAAAAGTTTTCAGAGTATGGACAGAATAAAAGCCAATTCCAGAGCTAAATCAAAGGTTGCAAATGCCCGGTCTTTCAGTGTTCTGCCACCTAAGCTGCCAATGTGAATGTCCAAAATCGCTTGATGCAGCTGTGCACTATCTCTAATTTAAACCTCCATATATCTGTACAACACAGAATACAAAGAGAAACTCATGTTACAATCCAAACTAGTCTCCTGATAAAGGCCGTGTTCTAGATGGGGAAAACCTGGATTTGAGACCCTATGTGAAATACCTTCTGATTGAGAACTCAGGGTCCCAAATACGAGTTTCCAGCTTCTTGATGGGTGCCTTAATTAGCAGGCTGTTGGAGTGACGTGCATGCATGCCTTGCAGTCGCACACTGCGTGCTGCTTGCTGTGTTAGCCCTGCCAGAAAGCACAGCCGTTCTGGAATCCAGAACATGGCAGGCCCACAGCGTAGTGTTGTGGCTTTTCGTCTCACACTAGTCAAAGGATCTGCTGCAGCAGCCAACAAACAGAGCCTGAGCTTCACTGAAGTCCTGTGGGACTTCACTGTAGTACCTGGTTCTGATCTTGGTACCTGTGGCCCTTGGCATTCTTTGTGCCATCTTGCAATGACAAATGTGAGTACATGGGACAATTGTGAGTGCACTTCATTTTCCATCAAGCGTTACAGCACATTGCACAATTTGTTTGATTCTGCACCTAGTTCAGACTTGCCTTGGGTATTTTTCCAGAGTTTAGTCTGGGAGTTTTTCCTACAGTCTCTGTTTTGTTCCTTTTCTGCCTCTGTTAGCAAACTTAAACCTTTCTCTACGTTGCTATTACAATGGACTGTAGAACTATACTCATCCTTACTTGAGTCCAATCAAGTTTCTTCAGAGGTGAAATGGGACTTCTGTGCTGTGTTGGCACAGCAGAAGCTCAGTATTCAAGCAAAACTTAGAAGGGCTGGCAAGTATGAAAACAGCAGTGTAATAGGAAATTATATGATGACATTTTCTTTACATAACAAATTGCTATTTGTTTCAGTGTAAAGATGTTTAATGTGAGACTACAGAGCAGAGTCAGACCATTTATGAAAAACGTTTTGTCCTTAGCTTTTTTTCAGCAGTAGCTACAAATAGTTTGTGCCCTATCTGGAACAGTGGTCTTGAGTAAGTCTATTCAAAGTGCACTCTGGTGTTACCTCACCCATTTATCTAACTTAAAGCTCTAACACTGTTTTAGAGATCTATGTGGCAGAAAGTGCAAAAATCCATTAAGACTGGCAGTGTATCAAGGGGAAGTTACTTCATCTAAATATCGTACACATATCATTGCATAATGCATGGACATTATATACACCATAAAGGTCTGCATCCTAAGTTTATTTCTGCACCATGTACATTGTGCTCTCTTTGTACACATTGAGTAAGTGTGGTTTTTACTTAGACCGTCACAGAATCTGTCAATTTCTTCTGCCTTCCAGGACAGAAATCATCTGAAATAATGGAGAATGGAGTAAACGGTAGCCAGGACTGCAGTGCTCAGTAACACTGTCTCTGTATGCTGAAAAAAACAGAACAGGGATTTTAAATGGCTGTCTGCTGCTGTGCATTACGCATTCTGTGTATAGATATCATAGAAAGATGGCCTCTAACTCCAGATGCCTGAACAGAAAATAAAGAAGGGGGTTAACTAGACTAATTTCCAAATAAGTCTATTTTTATTTTATTTTATTTTTTAAATTGCAGAGTGCAAGCATTTCTGCTATGGCATTCATCTAGTATTCTTTGCAATGGCATTAGTGAATTTTGGCTGGCTAATTAATATGACATTGCAGTTTGTATGTACCCCTAAAAATGACGCTGTTGCCCACGTGGACTGCCATGATAAAAAATGTAAACAGTAGGGTAGACAGCAAGACTGACTGTGGCATTTGCAGAAGTAAAAATGCTAACAGCAGAGTAAGACTTTTTTTTTTTTTCACATAAAGTATTTTATAAATAAAATTGATCTGATAATATGAGCAGAAGGTGCAGTGGCCAAAATATAACTGATGAATAATTCGAATAATTATATTCAGTGTTGCTCATAGAAAAACACCTGGGTTCATAAATTGATAAATACTCCTTAAAGCCACTTTTATAAAGGTATATCATTCTTGTGTCATTAACAGTTCTTACGTAAAAAATAAAACTAAACAAAAACCACGACAAAATCCCCTGTCTTTCTCCAGTATCTTTCGGTGGATATGAAGTTTATACTGAACCTCTATCTGGTTATGTTAAATATTTTCTTGTTTGTATTCTATTTATCTGTATATTCATGCAAATGACTTAAAAGGAAAAAAATAAAAACACGCAAAAATCTTCTGCGTTTTGTATTTCACAGCAGAAAGGAGTTCTGTAAAGATCAAGACCTGCATAATTTTAAAATGACACCGTCCTGTCAACAACTACATTTAAGAGTTTCTTGGTGAGACGTAACCTTAGGTTATCTATGAAAAGTTGAGGGAAAAAGGTTTTGCAGTCTAAGATGAGATAAGACAGAACGGAATTAGTTTAAGTAATAAATGTTTAATCAAAGAATTTTACATATTATTAACAGCATTCATTTGGCCAAACATCTACATGGTTGTAGTATCCTACTTGTATATAAAGTGGGAATGTATCAAGTATAGACTATGAAAGTGCAAATAACAATTCAAGGTTAGAGTAATTTTTTACATTATAAAATTAACAGGTTTACAAAATAGTCTTGCCAAACTTTATTTTTGAATTGTAAAGTCAATGACTATGGTGTTAAAATAAGTACCAAGAAAATACAAATTTAATAGGCTAATTTCATGCTCATAAGAGTAACACAGAAACAATGGATATACTGCACAACCTAACCAAATTACAAAAACCAGAACCCACAAACTTCACTATCTTCACAGAGAGCACTCTTACATATCTTACTGTAGCTTTGCAAGACATCTCAATGCAATACACACAATCTTTGTGAGAATCTTTCTATCCAGAGATCACAATTCAAGGAAGCTATGTGAGTTAAACAACTTTCAGACCAATTCATGTTGATAGTTCATGAAGAACTGTTTTAGTTGAAGGACCTTATACCATAGAACGATTTAAAGTAGGTATTTTTCAAAGATGTCCAAGGGTTCATGATTATGCCAGAACAGGGCAGCTAGAAGAAAAGCTGGAAAATGATTCGAGACTACTCTATTCCTTTCTCTCTAGCAATGCTTGCAAAATGAACTAGGTTTTTATGGGGTAAGGGTAAAATATTCTTATTTCATTTTTTACTAATATGAACCATGTGACTGCAAGGTTCAAAAGCAGGATTCGCATGAATTCAATACACTCACTTGAACTCACAGTTATCAATACATAAACTTTGCTATCATGACACTTGCCTATACACACTCAGTAGTAATAAACTTTTATATCATATCAACAAATCTCTGGTAACAGTTAATCAGAACTTAAAATGGAGTGTATGTAATTTGCTCGTGTTATGAGAAGTTTTGATTATATGTAATTAAAACAGCCATTTCGACAACTTAATCTAGTTGTAATTACATACTGTACCATTGTATCTCACTAACTGTAGATCGATGCTTTTAAGCAAATCTAAAACCAGTATTTTTTTTTTCCACGGTACAACAACTAGGAAGAGGGGTTTTAAGGTGTGTTTTTTGTTTTTAACACTAAACAGTAATCACACAGCAAATGAATATTGTGCAATTGAACAAATACCTAGCAGTGTTTTGTTTATGCAAAAACACTGATTGAACATTTAGTTATTTACTGTAAAGGCAAGGCCATGGGTGGTTGTATGGAGGTCTTTGCAATTAATAGCATAGTTACTCCAGAACAGACACGGAATTTGAATTACTTGTTTAACTGTGGCAACTATCCAGTTGGGTTAGGCAAAGGCACCGTAACATGTTGAGCAGAATCTGTTATCTGAACTTTAATTGTGGGACTGGCTAATATATGAAAATTCTGTATTCCTATATTTTTATAAAACGTTATCATTAAAAGTAATTGCACTATTAGTGCATAGAATGCTTTGTAGAATTATGAAAACAAAGAACTATGATTGCACTTCCATTAAAGTGTCTCTTAAAATACAGCATAGCTGTTGCTAACTGACTGTATTTTAATATTTAAAATAACTGTTTAACAGCAGCATTAGGTTTTATTAACTTAAGATACAGGCTACATTTAATTAAATGCAGTCACCATGGCAACACATGCCAGTTAAATTTAGAGAAGCAATGCTACCCAGTGGTTTCTTTCACTGCTAAGAATTGTGGGATTAGTTTGATAGAGTAACACTGCAGTGTTTTGTTAGGCTACCGCCAGCTCACTATTCACAGTTTGGCACGTTTGGACTGTAAATAGACATGAAAAAATCTTTGATTTTAATGTGAAAGAATATCCCCTAAAACTTGTTCCTGGAGCAGTACTAAAGAGAAGCATTAAATACCTCAGTTCACACTGCTAACAAAAAAATGAAAAATGAGTAAGAAAAAGTTATGGAAAACAAAACAAGCAAGCAAGCAAACAAACAAACAAGAATTGCTAAATGTTATTTTGGTGAAAGAATGAATTCTAAAAAAATGGAATAAACTATTTCTTAGGAAAACCAACCAAAATAATCAGTGTAAGCCTTTAATCTGTACTTTCAAGTTAAGGATCATCAACCTAAGGCTAAACAGATGCTGCATTGTATTAGGAATGTGGAATACAACCTACTTATTCCTTTTTCTTGAGAGCAAAAAGGCAAGTACTACCTAATTAAATGCAAAGGATATTCCTTGAAAGGTTCACATAATTACAAAGAACTACAATTCAAGAGAACCCCTAAATATCCGTCGTTACGTCAGTGGTTACAACTGAGCTGTAATTATGTGGATCAAAGCCTCCATAATGCTTACTCCACATACTGTACCATCTGTCTCCGCCATTCGGTTACTCCAGATTTCGGTTTTGTTCATACCAGATGCACATGTTCAATCCACTCACTTGAGGTTTGAGGAGTCTGACTTGAAGTGTCTCCCGAACCATCCAGGGTGCTTGCTCCTTCCCTGGCATTATCACCACTCGGTGAAACCGTTTCACCTGGAATAACATTTTCTTCAGAAGTGCTTTCTTCTGTTTGGGTTCCTCTGCCTTCGTTTTTGAGTGCATCCTCAAACAGTGCATGCTCTTCCTGAGGCTCCAACCCTATGTCTATAACATTTGGCTGCCCTCCTGACCTATCTTCAGTACTAGGTTGCTGTGAGTCCTCATCCACTTCTGTACTTGTTGAGGGGATCAGAGCAATACTCTGCGGGTTCATGTCGTGAAACCAGGCCATAATATTTCCAAGAAGATTTTCACTGGTATTGGGATCTTGGCTGCTGGAATCAGCATCGCTAGATGTCGAGTATAATCCACTTCTCGTATCACTGCAGGGGTGTGAATGAAGACGATCAGCTGAAAAGGGATCACTGCCTGCGCCTAGTCTCATCAGGCTGTCACCAAGTTCTAACAGCTCAGAGCTGCTCAGCGCGGCTCTTGGGTTATCTATACTTATGGGAGCGGAGTCCAGTCTTGTAGGCAAAGAGGTACCTATTGCTCCTAAAGATGCCTCGTTATTTAGAAAGTCTCTGGTTTCTTCATCAATGGCCAAGCCTGATTCTTGTAATGATAACTGAATAGCTAGCAGGATGTTTGGGTCGTCCTCATCCAAAGAACTCAGAGCCTGTGGAAATACGTAAGGTTGCTTTCAGAATAAAACTTTCATCTTGTAACATATTTTGGATTAAAAGTAATTTGGCCTCAAATCTTAAATTCACAGTTGATTGACACATGTAATTTATCAGAATATTTTTTTTACTGATACAGTTGCCAACAATTTAAAAGCTGATGATTGTTTAGCAATTCTTACTGGTGTGAATATGTAATTTGTTGCCCTGGACTCTCCCTCTCTTGTTGAAGAATTAAGAAATTTTGCAGAGACAACGTGACACGGAAAAGCAGAGAAGAGGAAGGCAAGTAAAACAGAGAGAATGGAGAAGAGGTTAGTGGAGATACCTGAAGAGAATCCTGGTTTTCAGAGCGACTGACAGGGGTATAGTCATGAAGCGAAGAGCTGTGCAGAATACCCATAGAAGCTGAACTCACCATGGAAGTGCCATGTCTTCTGCTACTGCCACCTTCCTGAGTGTCTGTTTGGGCAATTGAAATAAATACATTTGAGGAACAAGTCAGAAAGCCCTCTCCACTACATTTACTGACAGAACCTCTTGCCTTACGTTAACATACGTTAACAGTATGCACTGTTGGTCACTAAAATATCGAAGTGTTTAATCAAATTCTAGTCCTCAAACTAACCAGACAGTTTTCCATTTTACTTGCAATAGGGAAGGATCAAAGTTCACCAATATTCTTTTTACTGTTTCTAAAATAAAGCATGTGTTTGTTTACTTCTCCTCTGAAAAAGACTTATTTTGTTTTTAAAGGACAAGCCACTGGGCTTAAGTTCATGAGACATGGAGAAGAGAATTTTTGCTGCATGGCTGAGCACACAAATGGAAGCTCTGAAGAAGCAGAGTCAGATTATGATTCGGATTTGAGCTATTTTGGTACTTTTGCAGAAGCTCCTGGCAGCTCGGAGAGACCCAGAGAGCCAAGTTACAGTGACCTTAGTGCACAACTAGCCATGGCACCGCTTGGAAGAGCAGCATGCTGGAAGTCATAGCCCGTGCCAACTTGTCTCCAGGCTGTCTTGGCCAGTACAGCAGTTTGTGAGCAGGGTTTTGTGATACAGCCTTATGGCTACCTTCCAGCAGTCCTGTAGCAGGGGAAATCTCATCTAGGCTCACAGCAGCAACTGGTCCTTTTAATTTGCATTGAAAGGCTGGTATATAGCTAAGACTGGCATATGAAATACGTGTTTTTCAAAGTTTCTTCAGAAAAAACAAGCCTGTTGTAAATAGCTAAGGAATTGCTAGTGGGAAGATCAATGTATTTCCCTTTAAAAAGAGGAGCAGCCACAATGAAGTCAGCAACGCTTCTAAAATCACATAAAACAGTGCAACAATGAGTCTTAATGTTGTATTCTGGCAAGTATAACAATATATTTGAAACTTGTTTAAAATGCATCCATAGGAGAACACTGTGGTTGCTACTAAAAATTTCTGAAGTAGCAAGAGAATGAGCAGCCCCAGGCAGGACCATACCTAAGGTACTCTCACTGGGGTCATCAGGATCTGGAGTATTACTTAGCAGACTGTGCATGTCTCCACGTCGACGCTGCCTGTGCCTCCTCCGATACTGAAATTCAGCATATTCCTGCATAAACCAAAGGTTACAAAATACAGGGCAGCATGCAGTAATATTTTTCTGATGCGACGAGCACCACATTTTTATAAAAAATGTGTGATTTTATAGTTTTATTATAAAATCACCTGTTTTCAGAAAAATAAATTGCAAGTTATATCATGCAATGCTTAAAACAAAAACAAAAAAACAACAAACAATCACCAGGTAATCCTAAATCTATAAAATAACGAATTAGCAACTAAAAATACTTGACGTTCCACCAATGTTTTAATACTTGCAATCTCCCTTTTTAAAGAATTCCAAGTACCCTTCTTTTTGTTTAAAAACTTTGATGCCAAACGTTACACACACATACACACACACGCTTTTTTGTAAAAGTGTACCCACTGATTTTAGAACATAAAAGCAATTAATGTGAGTTAGACCAGTAGGTCATGTCAGGGTCCTGTTGCTAGCAGTGGCTAGTAGAATATAACTTCGGAAAAATACCAAAAACCAGCAGATATATACGGGCACTTGTTACACTTTTCCCAGGCTCCAGGACACTATAGCTCAGGAACTTTTTAGGCCATAGCTGACACTCTTCTACTGAGCAGTCTTCGATGGATTTTTATTCCATGAATTACAAATCTCCTATCTTTGCCTAACCTGAGCCGTTAATAAGTCACACCATACAGATTTGAACTGCCACAGACTGTATTTTCTCACGGTGTATGTATTTACCAAAGACAGTTTATATAACATTTATGGGAAAGACTAAGATCCCAAGGGTTAATTATCTTTATTCCTGGAAATAAATGTTTCCATGTCCATATCTTCACTAACATTAAGAGACTGATTTTATGCTTGAAGGCAAATTTCTAGATACGTTTTTTGGCTAGTACCTGACTGTGTAGGTAAGGTCTTTCACTAATCTCAGTAATTGATTTACCCAAGGGAAAAAAAAATATACGCACAGGTACTTCCCTTCAGAGAAGAATACTGCTAATTTCCTCCCTAAAACCCAGCTTGACAAATCTTGAATCCAAAGGCTTCCTTTGGCCAAATGACTTGAGAACAATAGCATTACCATTAATGTTCCTTTCTTACATTAAGTCTACATTCCAGAATATCTCAATGTCTAAAATATCTAAAATTTAAATCAAGAAATGTCATTGCTCTTACACAATGACCTTATTAATTTTAATGATATTGTGATGGTATGTTGTCTTTCCATGAAGTGTTTCAGATCAAATTCTTATTCATAATGACACATACAAGCCAAAAAGATTTGTCACAAAATGATCAGTGTGGGAAGATTTTTGTCTATGTAAGAAGAAGATCCATGAAAATTGTAAGATCACAAAAATAACTGTACTGGATCAGATGAAAGGCCCATTTAGCCCAATATCCTGTCTTCAGCAGTGGTTAGTAGTAGGTGCTTGTTAGCCTATGGGACTTCCTAAATGGAAGGCAGACGTTGTTTCCCAAACAACAGAAAATGAAATCTTGATATGAAACAATGTAAGTGAATTATTTAAAAGTATATATAATTGTATCACTATGAATCAGATAAGGAATAATGAGAAGTGGTCACTGAACATTAAGATTTTTTAGTCATACCAGATCTTATCTTTCATCCGTTCGAGATGAATTCGTGATGGATTGTACCAACAGCCCCTTAACTATACTTTTGGTTGCTTTTTAACGTGTTATATAGAGATCTTGATACCACTGCTAACATTTTATTTCTGATTACTTGTAACAATTTTGTACATGTGATCAAAGGACCTTTTATTTTGTTGTGTTGGAACTTCATGGTTTCACACAACGGCGTACAACACCCCACAATCTTCGCTAAAACCAGTAAGGTTATATTTTCTGTGATAACATGGTATGCACAGATGTTCTACTACTTGCCAGTAAAAGTACAGCTCTACATCAAAAATTTTGTATCGAAAATCACTAAAATAAACAAAGATGACCATTATTAATTCTACAAAATTCATTTAGCATAGGTGGTTGCAAGTATCTTTGATAGCTACGTAGCAAAGAAGCCAAATTGCATAATACAGTGCCACATTTAGGCAAATCATAAAAACTTGTAAGCAATCATCTAAGCATGACTGCCATGGCACCTGCTGCTAAACAGATTATCAACATACTGCTGATCAGCTTCTTCTCATAACCAGTTCCACTGATGATAATGGAATTATTTCAAAAGAAAGGAATAAAGGAACTAGGCAGGAGAAGCAAGTTGATCTTTTGTAGAGAAACAAGCTATTTTCTCACCAGCATGATGCTCACCAACAATAGCAAAGGAAATATACAGAAAAAGTACGTGGAGTTTTCCAGGATGCTTTAAAATCACTAGCTGAAAAGAAAACAGCAGCAAGGAAATGTTGAGATGAAGCTTCCTTCCTAACTGAATGCTTTAATCTTTAATCTAATGTTCTCAAAATATTAAATAAAAATTAAGATGATGAAGAAAAGCTTTATAGGAAGCTTCTCACATTTTAGTGCAGAGTCTTGAACATTATATACTCTTTCCCATATATAGATGGTGAAATATTCATTTAAAAATTTTTAGTTTTCATTCTTGTTTTAAGTACCAGAAGTTTACCTAATTTGACTATGCAATTTCCATCCTACTTTAATACATAAAAGTAAAAAGAAACATTTCAAATGTTAAAATATTTGGGTGTATACCTGTATGTTTTTTGTAGGATTGTTACGGAAGGATGGAAATTTCTTAGACTTTCTCAAATTCTGCTGAAATAATATTGCATTGAAACATAACCTACACAATTTCATATATTTATTAAGGTTTTCCAGCACATAGAAACCAGTTTATATATAATTCTAAAGCTGGTTATGTCCTTGAAAAATGATGATGCCATCTTAAGTAACTATATCCATATTAATGTTACTGCACAGTTAGCTATGCATATATTTCCTTCTATTGTGAAATAAGGTAAGCTTAAACCAATTTGAAAAGCTTTAAATCAAAATAAGGAAGCTCTTCATGCAGACCACAGTCATACCTGTGTTTCTAGAAAATGCAGAAGTAACTTAAAGATTTAAAAAGAAATAGTTTACCTCAGGGGATGCAAATCCTAAATACTCCCAATCCCACGTTCCACCAGCAAAACTATAAAATTAAGAGATATACCATAAAACTCAGAGTTGGAACAAAGTAAGAACAGTATACATAGCTTCAAAACCTATCAACATATAAAACTGAGTGCAACTGTAACTCTCTTAAGTTAACAAGTCTTCTGCTCTAATTCTTACCTTAAAACTCATTTAGGAAGCTACAAAATTACAATAGAAGTGTTGACTATTCCAGAACTGCTTGATATTTCTATCAAATATTTATAGAATTTTGGAGCATTTCAAGTATTTAGTGACAATTTGGAAGGAAAAAAAAAAAGTGAGATGGAAGCTATGACATTTAATCATTAATGTATCACAAATGGGGAAGCAATTTAGGCTGCAAAGTACAGAGCAGTAATTCTCAAACACATTTTTCACAAAGGTTATTGTTTGGATAGCTGAAGTCAAAATACTGAGGGTGAAAATACATTTTCAAACTGTGTACTGTCCTCAGGGTATCCTGCGTAACTGCTGCTATGGGAGAGGTGGGTGGGGAGGATAATCCTTACAAGTAATTATGCCATGTAAATTCTTTGTCATGAAGTAGTAATTGAGTTTTCAAATTGATGCACATGTTAATGTATTTTTTTTAAATAAAACTTAGTTTTACATTTTTAATTTGACACCATGAAAGACAGAAGTGCATGGTTTAAAAAATAATTCCCACAAAACAGTAGTGAAACAATACTACCCAATTTGGTACATAACCTCTTTAAGGTTTTGTGTCTTTTTGTTGTTGTTCTTGTTTTTTGGTCTTTGTTTTCTTTTCATTTTGTGTTTTACTTAAATATTGATTTCAAATCACACTACTTATTTGCTAACCAGCTAACTATGCTGACTTACACCATGAACTTGGTTCTTCTGTAAGTGCTAATGAAGAAGTGAAAAAAAACCAAACAAACAACAATCCTCACCACCCCAGCGCTCAAAGACATTTCTTGCACTTGGCTTTTGACACAATTTTAAAAGCCAGGACAGGTTTCTCATTTGCAATTTCATCAACAAAGGGAAGGTGATTAACAGCACGTGAGTCTGTAGGGTTTTACAGACCTTACAAATTAGGGTTTGTAAAAAAGCTGTAATTCCTTAAGGATCAAATGACCAAGAAAATGTAACTATCTGATGATTTATGACCAAGTTTATCAGCTCCACTTTACCTTGCTGTCAAAGAATGACAAGGGATTGACCCACTCTGACAGCTACCAAATTAACTTTTTTTAGTTGCAAAGTATTTTGTTTGGATTACCTGCGCCTGGGTGCTTCTGGTGAGTCTGCAGGAGCAACACCACGGGCTACAGAGGCCAAGAATTCTTGCCGCTTCTGCTGCACAAGACAAGCTGCACGGATGATTTTATGGCGAGGAGTCCGAAGGTAAGGCCTGTTCACTTTCTGTGCAAGGTCTTCAGTGACCATTTCTAGGTCTGTCTGCAGTAGTTAATAAATACAGAATAGAATACTTTTACAGTGAAACAAAAATCAGGCAGAACTCTACACCATAAATACTGAATGGAATGATTTCCATTTTCGTGAAAATACCATCCAGACAGAAGGTCCATCAGTTCTCTGAAACACTAACTCTCAAATAATTGTTAAAACTGAAGAAATGATAGAGATCCCCCTTAGCAAGATCACCTCTAATTGTTTGTTCTCTGCCTATCCATCTCTTCTTTCTTCTTTGATGCAGTTAACAGAGACAGGAATCATTTTTTTATTTGGTGTTCATTATGTTGTCTGGAACAACGACCTTGATTCATCAGTAAAGACTTTGAGGTGGATGATGACTAAGCCAGACCAAACTTGTCAGTGCATCCTTGGAAGCCTGCTCTATCAGGCCCGAAACTTTATCAGTTGCCCCAACTTCTCCATTGTGATTTGGGCCTGGCTCGAATACTACTCCGTATCATAGAATCATTAAGGTTGGAAAAGATTTCCAAGATCATCTGTTCCAACAAACCATGTCCCTAAGCACCACGTCCAACCTTTCCTTGAACACCCCCAGGGACGGTGATGCCACCACCTTCCTGGGCAACCCGTTCCAGTGCCTGACTGCTCTTTCTGAGAAGAAATGTCTCCTCATTTCCAACCTGAACCTCCCTTGGTGCAACTTGAGACCATTCCCTCTAGTCCTATCACTAGTTATCTATCTGTGAGAAGAGGATGATCCCCAGCGCCCCACACCTTCCTTTCAGGTAGCTGTAGAAAGCAATGAAGTCTCCCCTGCGCCTCCTCTTCTCCAGACCAAACAACCCCAGTTCCCTCAGCCACTCCTCAAAGACCACTGTGGGCAGATACTTGAGCTTGTTACTCACTGGAGTTTGAGCATGTACCCCAGTTACTCCATGTGTAACAAGCCATTTGGGGTCTCCACCCCAAAATATCTGCCCTTCTAGCCTACCCCTTTATTGACCTGAATGTGCTCCTCCAGCTTGCAGTAGGGCTTCCCTGCACACATTCGTGCACTGAACATCTATTGGGGCCCTAAAGGAAAGAAAAGTAGGCAGCAGCCCCTGCAGCTGAAGCACCCCCACCCTCACCCCCCGGTTCTCTCACAGCTCTGCCCCTCACCCCCTCATCTGACACATTAGTAGGGAAAAACAGGAAACGGGAGCTACAGAAGAAGAAGACAAGTTGATGGAAGATCCTTCCTACCCCAGAATAACACCTGCCCTGATCCAGGCCTCCTCTGATGTAACTGTCTACTTGCTGCTTTCTGGGGAGGGCTTCTTCTGGATTTGGGCTATGAAGCTTGCTCAAAGTGAGAATTCAGCTAAAATGTTATTTCAAAAGGAGGTTAACAGAAATGATTTTCCTTTTTTTCCCCTTCCACCCGTCCTTGCCCTTTTTATTCTACAGCCATGTGTTGTTTTTCATTCATCCTAAAATTGAACTAAAAGCTACTGTGTCATAGAGTATTAATTTTCCCTCTGCATTAATTTTCCAGACTTGTTTACAAATACTAAGTAAGTATATCAGTTTTACACTACAAAAATGGAAACAAGACACTGATAACTAACACTACCAATAAAAGAACAGAAAAGCAAACGATATGCATGTATTACCTGCATAAGTTCAAATATTTCTTTCTTTGTGCTTTTAGGCTCCAAAAAGAATCCATATGGATAAGAACACTTGAGAATGCGGCGAGTTTTTAGAAGCTCCTGTACTGCATCTTCGATGAATGTGGTATCAGGACAGCCTCCCTCAGCTGTAAGACGATACAACATTGTGAAAATATTTTCCTGCTGATGTCAGCATTTATTTTATTATAAGAGATTTCCACCAAAAATGTGCACATCAGCTGAATATTTTGCAGATAAACAGCAGCAGGTTCACCACAAGTATACCATGTTCTTACTATAAGAACTCAGCAGAGAATATTAACTTCTCTCTTACTAATGCTGCTTTCCCTGTGTCTTTGAAAGAAATATGATTTACTGAACATTTAGCTTTCATCCACTGCTTAGGAATTGTACTACTGGAGGGATCACATCACACAGCAGACTGATGTGAGCTCTATTCAAGAGGCTTAGCCGTAACACATTTGATTTGATTTCAGATCAAATTCGCAGTTCACAGCTATAACTGACAAATTCTACTTACTTCCGCTGAGAGCTCTACTCAACTGCTCCATCTTTTCTTTGGCTGTTTTTAGAAGGCGCTGTTCTAACTAGAACAAGAAAACAAATAAAATACAATAAGCTCATTATTTTGTGATGAATAAAATGGAAAAAAGAATGAGTAAAAATGATTTGAGCCATACCTGGTAGCTAAGTTCATGGTTCTTAAACCTTGTGTAATAGTGCATAAACCTATCCAGTTCTTGAAATCTTCTATGCTTCTTTTCGGCCTGGAAAATAATGGGAAAGGAAAACAAATCAAGACAAGTCTTATGGCTTAATTTAATAATCATCATTAGATATACTTACATAACTGTTTATACTTCCTCTACATGTAAAGCATTATATACATTGCTGACAAGTGATATGTATGAGAAGAGAGAAATGTAGTTTTTGGAATTCCCAAGCCTGCAAATACTGTAAGTGAGAGTCAACGCACTGTGTGTGTGCATACTATTTTTAAGCAGACTTTCCAAATGCCAAGATTCAAACGTGTCTTCTGTAATGCACAGTAGCTAATTACAGTACCAGCACACCCATTTCACAAAAGGAAACCATGGCACAGAGAAGTATATTGACTTGTCTAAAGTCAACCAGTGGTTGTTACCAAAGCCAAAAGAAGAACCAAATCTTATGCTTCTATCCACAAATAAGCAGTGTTTTCTTTCTGTCTTTTTGTTATATTTAAAATTATATTTTCCCAGTTAAAATTCTGGTTGGGAAGAATTTTGATTGAATTTACCCTAAACAGAAAGCTGCAGCCTTTGTGCTATTTTTTTAAACAAACACTTTTATTTGTTACCTCTACTGTCATCTCCTTGGACTGTTCCTCGACATGTTGAATAACTTCATAGCGAGTACATCTGTAATAGCCTCCAGTAGAAGAGCTGTGCTTCTTCCATTCTTCTAAGCATATCCAGCAAAAGTCATATTTGCACTTCAGAAAAACATGGGGAAAAAAGAAAGAAGCTGATACATTGTAGGTCCAGAGTTATGCATCATTATTCTCTCCCATGAAAAAATGAATTAACATTATTCTGAGTGTACTTATAGTTTAAATAGAATTTCTGAGGAGCCTCCTTCCTATTTTATGTACTGCAGAAGATCTTGGTTATAAAACCGTGGAAGTCGTAATTTTTATTCCTTGAATCCCAAGATTATGTTGGACCTACAAGTTAAGTTTTAAGTGGATGAAATAAAGCAAGCGATAAATAGATATGATTAGGCCTGTGGTTTTTTGTTGTTGTTCGTTTTTAAAAGTCCAATTTTTAAAATGACACAGGAACAGTTGATGAGAAAGGGTGAATTTTAACAAATTTCCTGTCTCTAAGAGAGATGTGAAATTATCAGTAAGTTTAATTTCTAAATCATTAAAATGAAACAAATGATTTATACATGAATATGACTTTACCTGTAAAATGCTCAAAAAACCCTAATTACTTCGGTTACCAAAATGCAGTTCTTCAACTGATCTTATCTGCATTTTCTTCAGTTGTTGGTTAATGAAAAATGTTCATGATTTTGCCTTTTCTTCCAAATTGGAAAGCAGTATTTTTTAGAATCCTGAATATTCTCCATACAGAGAAGAACAGTTTTTCACTCAATCCTAGTCTGCCTGTACAGTGATAAATATCAACAGTTCAAGAGGGATGCTTTTGAAATTTACTATTCTCATCTGCAGTCCTGCTGGTATCTTTATAGTGCAGTGAATGTGAAAGAAGTGTTATGATTTAGTATCTGCTGTAAGGTAGAAAGGGCACTTAAAACCTTAGAAGTGCATAACTAACTTTATTTAAGAAATTACAAGAAACATAAGCCTAAAGAAAACAGAAAGCTTAGGTGAAAAATGACTTTACCAATATTTTTTTTCACTTGTTTACTGAAAGAAATTCAAAATATGTGATTACTGGTATTTTAATCATGTGCTGTTCATGATGTAAAATATTAATAGCAACTACTAAAGCAAGAGAGAAAAAAACACAACACAGAACACAAACTTTGAAGAGTGATTACTTCAAGTTAAGCCTTTTCTGCGTTTACTGAGTAGAAGGTTTTCAAAACAGGTAACACAAGAAGATCTGCCTTATCCAGGCTGCTCTGCATTAAAGAAGGTCAAACTGTATTATTTTCAACTCAGCACTGAATTCTCAGCTAGTTTATTTCAAAATAATTGGAAGCTGTTTATGGATGGATGTGCAAAAGACTTTATGTCTTGTTATCCCTGTTCATTTTATCTGTTTAACAAATGAGCAAAGAAAAATTCTGAAAAATGGAAGCAAAAATGTACATTAATTAATAAATAAGAAGCCATTAACATTATTATTGGAATTCAGTAAATTAAGCCACATTTTCCCCTTCCAACTCAGATATCCTATGATTCTGTGAAATACTCCATACCTTATGTGTTCATAAGAAGTTGTTCAGTTAATTATATTACATGATGAAATTAAATCCAATTCCTGCATTGTACTTTTGCTAATTTTGTCTCACCAGTGATGTTGATTTTCTTCTAAAAAGCAATGCAAACTACAGTATTTCTTCTTGCTATTGTGCTGTACCTTTTCTTTAATATTTTTTTGAAGATGTTTGCTTATACAAACTGGTAAGATGAGTGCTGAGAATGAAGTTTGAAAATAGTTGTATATAAAAGTCTTAACCGTATATCACAGCATTATCTGCCTATCTTTCAGAGACATTCATAAGAAGAAAAAAATTGTAGCAAAATTTTTAAAAAAACAGCATGAAGCAAGTTGTTCCACAACAAACAGAACTATTAAAGCTTCATTTCCTATTCATTTATATGTGTATACGCTCCTACTGCAATAATGCCACCTCTCTCAAATTATCTCCCTCCATGACCACTCCACCATATGTATCCTCTAATCTCTCACCACATCACCGAAAGCCTCCTCAGTCACCCGAGGTTCACTCTCATTAAACATTCAAAAACGCGTCCATCTGTTCTGACTCATCTCCCAAAACCCTGAGCTCTGTTTTATTCGCCTTTATGATCAGCTAACCAGGCGGCAGCACTGGCTAGGCTTAACAACTGACACGTGCTGCCTGGCCACCGTCTGAGCCAAGCAGAAGAGGTAATTGCTGAGCAGGTAACTGCTGAGTAGGTATTTCAGCCTCTCTCTTGGGGGCAGTACAAATTAAGTCTCTGCACCACAGAGCTACCAAGTTTCATGAAATTTGCAGTGATTTAGCATCTGCAACTCCCCCTCCTCTGTCTGGTTCAAAGTACCCAGAAGGTTAAAAACTACTAGAGTTAGGGGAGTGAGAGACAGCAGGACTGCATGAGCCTTGTTACCTTAGAAACCAGGCTCATAAAACAGCACGGTGCCTGCTTAAATACAGAAATGGATTCTGTGACGAAACAGTACCGTCTCTACACCAAGGTACATGCTAGCTGGTAAGAGGCAGTCGCAGCTCTCTACTCATCACGTAGTAAGTAGGCTCGAGCAGAACTTACTGCAGGAAAGGCAGAGGCTTTGTAACAGGCCCTTCCTTCAGCGGAGGAAGAGACAAGCGAGGTGTCCGCAATATCTTGCATCTGAGCCCTGCAGTGATCCCGAGGATCCCCTTCCTTTACTTCCTCACCAGGCTGAGGGGAGGCTGCTTCTGTTTGCAGAGATTTCTCCACCACAAAGGGAAGCTGACTGATTTAAGGACACTTCAAGCTGTTCATAAGGAACGACATCAAAGGGGAATAGAATTGTGGTTGTCAGCCAGTGCCTCAGGATGGTACTAAATTAAATTATCTATATTCACCAGTGCTTAGCGGTCGAAGTCCTCTCAAGCCTTAAGCCATGCTTTCATTCTATTGAGAGGAGCTCAGTGACAACAACTGCTGTCAAATAACTGAAGAGGCTCTGTCACATCCTGAACATTTTGTTACACTGACTGAACATGAGCCTGCAATGTGCCCAGGTGGCAAAGAAGGCCAACAGCAGCCTGGCCTCTGTGAGGAACAGCATGGCCAGCAGGACTAGGGAAGGGATTTTCGCTCAGTACCCAGCGCTGGTGAGACCACACCTCGAGGACTGTGTTCAGCTCTGGGCCCCTCACTGCAAAAACGACATTGAGTTGCTAAAGCCAGAGCAACAAGGCTGGTGAAGGGACTAGAAAACCAGACATATGAGGAATGTGGAAAGAAATGGGGCTGTTCAGTCTGAAGAAAAGGGGGCTGAGGGGAGACCTCATCGCTCTCTACAACTGCCTGAAAGGAGGTTGCAGCAAGGAGGGTCTCAGTCTCTTTTTCAGTTAAAAAGCGACAGGACATGAGGAAATGGCCTCAAGTTGCTCCAGGAGAGTTTAGCTTGGATATTAGGATGAATTTGTTAACAGAAAGAGTGGTTAGGCATTGGAATGGGCTGCCCAGTGTGGTGGTGGAGTCCTCATCCCTGGAGGTATCTAAGAGACGTGTGGATGTGGCACTTAGGGACGTGGTTTAGAGATGGACGTGGGAGTGTTAGGGGATGATTGGACTTGTTGATTTTAAGGGTCTTTTTCAACCTAAATGTTTCCATGATTCTACATCTCATAAATGAATTGTTTAAATCTTGACACCAATACAATCCTTCTGCAAATAACTATTTCAAGCACTCTTATCTCTGTTTACAGTCTGGAAGATTTCAAATTGAGCTGAACAACATACCTTATTACACTTTTTAGTGCTATGGAATTTATGACCTCTTTTAAAAATTATTTAAGAAGAAAAAAAAGAACAGCAAACTTGGCATAAACTGAAGTAGAACAGAATCTGTTCTCTGCTGCTGCAGACAAACTACACCAAAAAAAAAAAAAAAACCAAACCCAATCCTCAGCTTGTATCACAGACAGAATACGTGATGATAATATAAAGAAAATAAGACCTGGATAGCAATGGAAAGTAACACATTTCCAGAAAAATGAAGAGAATTACTTTCTAAACCTCTTAGCTTTTTATTGGAAGCTAACTATGTCAAATATGTGCAACTTTCACATTTTCAATGATCATCCTCAAACAGGTATTAGCTATGGTTATATAAGATATTTCTGACATAGAGAAACAGTATGCTAAATATGCTGTTTTTAACTAATTTGATAGAAAAAGTGTTTTCAAATTACACTGTATTCATGGCAAAAATATTTTTTCTATTTCAGTAGCACTGTGCAAACTCATGACTAATTTTTTGGCTGCTGTCACCAATAAGTTTCTTTTGGTATTACTCTTTCCTGTCTTTTCATTCCTACTGATTAATTTGTGTTTACAGATTTCATTTAAACTTCTCTGTTTTGTTGCTATGTAGAGAAATAGTGCAAAAGAAAAATGCATGAAGGCAAAACATTCATTAGACCTTACCATTTCTTAAAATATATCATCTTCTGCCAACTGAAAGTGTTCATTCTCTTCTACATTATTAATGATGATTAAACTATCAATGATTTCTGTTCCCTTAAGTTTCATACTGTACTGCCAGTAATTGTCAGGTGTTTATGAAATCTTGATAATTACAGTCCTCACCTGCCAGCCAAAGAAATTTCACTAAATATGAAACATCTTCTAAATACATGTAACTCACAATTTGCAAATTATGTAATTCTTGCAACAGGTTCCATTAGATCTTAGACATGACATTTCAGAAGTTTTGGACTTCTGTGCTCCTGAAATGTATCTATGACACACACAACCTGAATTATGGTTTCAAAACAAATTATATGAAAGGTCGTTCTTACCTTTGCACATTGCATGTGGTTGCAGCCCTCATTCTTTTGAATTGGAGATTTGCAGTTGGCGCATGGTTTGGAGTTAGTTAGTAACCACAGACAGTTGGCAGCATCTTCATATGCCTCACTAACTCCCACAACTTTATGAGGGTGACAGGAGGATGTGAAGCATGCAAAAACAGACAAGTTGAAATTGTAGTTGTTTAATAACTTGTGAAAATCAGATTAGGAAAGATATGTGTTTACCTTTTTCTTGATAGAGTATTGTAATTCCTCACTATATATATTTCTCACATATATATAAATATACACATCTACTCATTTGTACATAATAATCTTATACATATTATTTATGTATACTGTAGTATGTGTTATATATAGCATATATAATATATAAATGAGAAAAACATATATGAAAAAATGGCATTGTTTGACTAAGCATGGTGTAATCTGCGTCTATAACATTTTATATGCATTTCAGAATAATCTATGACATACTGTGGAAAGGCTCAACTGTGGTAACCAAGTTAAGATACTGTTTATTCAAGTTACTGTTATTTTTTTGTATGTTTGTTTCTGTTGACTGAGAAAACATCTATCCTGTGTAAACACAATCTTTGCTAGCTGTTTCACTAACAGTTATTTAACATTAAGCCATTTCCCACAATTCCCTTGCAATACACCCTCAACCTTACCATTATCATCACTTGTTGCCTTTAAATAGTTTTAAAGCACACAAACAACTGCATGGAACACAATTCTAACAGAAGTGCAGACTGGGATAAGGATTTTAAATTGTCCAGCAAAAATAAAGTTATATTCAGTAAAAAATGAAAAAATGAAAAAATAATGAAGGAGGCTGTAAGAGGAAGGGAAAAAAAAATCTATCTGAACCCCATGCAGATTTATGAAGAGAGAATAGGGAGGAATGGCTTAAGTCTGCCATTACTGCGTCCTCATATGCAGATAAAGCGTGAAGCTGCTCCTCATTCAGCAGTTTGCTTTTCTTTCTCTTCTTTATCCTATTTTTCAACCAATGTAAAGCTTTTACTTAATGCAACTAAAAAATCCCTCTAAAAATAGAAGAAACAACAAAATAATAAGAAGAATAAAAAAGGCACGACTTACGTTCTTCTGGTTTCATTTCAGATATTTTCTGTAGCCAATCCTTCCAGGTTTGGCAGTCACAAGGTTCATGTGCTTCACCAAGACATTCCCTGAAAATTAAGATGTATACACAATAACTATTCATTTAGAGATTTAGAATTAAAGTTGAAATTGGTTCAAGCTAAAAGGCCATGGAAACTTATCAAGGCACACTCAAACTTTAATTAAGTCAGGAAGATAAAAAGTCATCCAATTAACATTATTTTAAAATATTCTTAGACCACTTACTCACAAGCATAGATGACCATCATTAAAATTAATAAAGAATTTAAATGAGACAGGAAAGGGAAAGAGCTTTTTAAAATTACAACCTGAATTAAATCATCAGGTTTGCACTTTAAGTTATGACAAAGTACTACTTTAGAGCCACAAAAAATGGTAGTACAGTTTCTATGATAAAGCTAAATTTCAACTCATAATAAAGAGATTATCCAAAACTAGGTAGTTTGCTATTGCTGAAATTCATTTTATGTAGTATTATTTGTACCTATGCAGTAGTAATAATTAATCTTTAACTAGATTCATGCTTTCAGTCTGGAACAAGATCCAAGCCCTTCAATCAGCTTTAAATGTTTATGGATTTTTGCTCTTTCCATCAGAGTCTCCAAATGAAATGGACAAAGTAGAGAAATGAGTCCCTTGAGCTTCTCTTGAGGTTAGCACTAGCTTTAAGGATGGCAATCACTACCATACAGCAGCAGATAAATGGCTTCCAGATGGTGCTTGGGTGTAGGTAGATACGTCAATATGGACTCTGGATTTGTAATGACTCCCTATTTTACTGGAGAGGTGGCACATAGCCTCAGACATCTGCCACATCAAACAAAAAAAAAATCAGATGGAGTAAATATCTGATGGGCGCCAGCTGCATCAGAACATATGCAAGTTTTCTGCAGATCAAATGGTGAACTGCTTTTTGCAGTGCAGATTCAGAAGCTAAATTAGTATCTCTCCGATTGCTCTTGTCCACATTTTAAGCAGGAATATCTGAACAAAGAAAGGATTAGGAGCACAGTTTTTAACCTTTTTTCCACTAGATAGTCTGCTATTTAACAAGCTTAAATTCACGACACAAGGAGCTCCATTTTGGAGATGCTTAAGATTCCGTAATTGGGAAAGATCTGTACAAGCATGAATAGCTAGTCTATAATAAGATAACCTCAGCACAGTTCAAAAACTGACACCTTTCACACCTGTGGGACAGTAGTACTCTTAAATCATTGATATCAAAAGAGTCCAGACCTCTCACACAGTATTTGTTCCCAGGAAGTACTGAAATTAGCAAAAAATAACTTTAACAAACTCAGTTTTAAGTCAAAAGCTGATCAGTCAATCTACTACTGTGTGGGAAGGGAGAAGGAAGGGACTTTGATTTTCAAATATGTGAACTTTTAGACAGACTGATTTTTAGTCCTGTAGTCTGAAATATTTTCAGAACATGGAAAATGGAAAATGAAACACCCTTTAGAGAATTTTAGAGAACATTTGGGAAATAGAACTGACATTTTCAACAATCCTACCATAAGGAATAAGCAAATATTTCAAGAATTGCACTGAGCCCCTTAGAAATCTTGAAAAATCTCAGTATAAATGAGAAATCCACACTTTTTACATTGTAAGACGGGAGCTCCCTAGTCTAACTTTGTTTCTATGAAAATATTTTATGGAATATTTTATCTCCTGAGAAGGTAAGACAGTCTTGAGTCTTTGAGAGACAGGAGTGAGGACTGATGGTGCAAAACTAAGTGTGCAGTGCCTGCTAAGACGATTTTCCAGAAGTGTCTGCTTGCTACAATTCCTTATGCTTCTGATACAGCATGAAGGGGTTCTAATATACAGAATCTCTCTGATAGATACAGATGTAGGATTCGTGCACCGTTTTCATTTGCACTACATTTAAGAGGCTCAGTGATTTTTCTGAAAGGGAATGGAATTTTATATTTGTCACAACAGATTAGGTTCTGTTGAAGGTGTTGTTAGTGGCAGCTAATGAAAAATGAGTAAATTCTAAGGAACTCCATTTTAAGAAGAACATTCCTACTTCTACGTTTTCTTGGCTTTATGAGCAGAAAGGCTATAGATCCCACAAATGGACATACCACACTGATATATCCTCACAGATTGTTCCTTACTACTTTACAGCAAGTGATTTATCTATGGGTTGGTTGGGGTTTTCTAATGTATAGATTCTGAAGAATCTCTTACTAACTGCAGTATAAATTGATACTGTAATGTCTAAGCTGTAGATTATTTGGGAAATCGTGCAGAACTGACAGAAGTACGGAAATGTGGGATGTGTTGATTGAACTTTAAAGATATAAAGCAAGCTCCCTTCAAGCATACAGTGATGATGAAGACCCTCTGAACTGAGAACACGCTTTCTTTTTCTCCAGAAGAGCTAATTTTATCATGCACAGTGTTTTGTACTATGAGACTAACACGACTGTCCTCAGCAAAACATTCTGTTTTATAGTACTGCAGAATGCTTCAGTTGCTAGCAGAACTTTCTTGCCATTGCTGAAAGTCTTCTTTCGTGGGGAGGAAAAAAAGGCCTTGGAAATACCTTCTTGAACATTTTGCTGATAGAATTGGGTCTTTTTTCAAGACCTTAAGTCATATTCACTTGTGCAGTATCTCAAAGCATTAACATAAAAAGAACATAAAGAAATATTATCAGGAAGCATAAAAAAGAAATTTCTCATAAAAATCAGGATCTCGGAGAACGTATTCATACTTAGAGGACATTGCAGGGAGCTAGTGTATTCAGCCGATGTTAAGGAAGGCTGCCAATGTCTGAAAGACCGTGTCAGTATTACACTGAAGTGATCTCAAACTCTGTCCTTCAGGTCAACAGAAGGTTGATTCTGTTAGGACACCAGTATACAGAAGCAAGGATGAGAGGCTGATACCTTCTTGCGGAATGGCACTAAGGTTTGTTATACGTTCATTGTTAAATCATTTTCTGGTTTGTTTTCACAGGATTTACTTCCTTCTGAGTTCTCCATCCGTTGTGAACAACTTGTTCCCAAGAAGTTCTGTTTTCCAGCTTTCCTGGTTGCTTCATTATGTCTACTTTCCTCTTGTTCCTTCTTCACTTCCATTCATATAAGGAAAGAACTAAAATCAGAATTATCTTTCATTAAGAGTCTTATGATATTTGGAATCAAGCACATTACTCAGGATCTCTTCTTCTTCTTGTATCATGGTTTCAATTGAAAAATGAAAAGAAGGATTACATAGCTTGTCTAAATGTTTATACTTAAGTTGACCTTTTTTGATTTTCCAAAGCAAAAAGGACGTCCCACTACAACAGTCTTAAATCAGTCAACAGTCCTAAATTGCCAGTTTGATAATCTCAAGGAGCTAGGACAGGGCTTGCGCCAGATTTCAGAAAAATATCCCACCACTTTTTTGCTTTTGTTGATATTGTTCTTGCCCTTTCCCTGGAACTGCTGAAGACAGACGGCTCAGGCAATCTGAGGGATGTTTAAAATATATATATTTTAATGGCTTTTCTCTCCTTCTTGAGCTTGTATTCATCTTAAGACTTAATAAGAAAAAGTGCTGAAAAATGAAACAATGACCGTAGCGTTTCCAGCAAACAACTAGCTATGTAAGGAGCAAAAGATCCTTCACAGCTCTATTTAAGCTCCAGCTTTTCTGATGTGATTCCACCAAAATTCTGAAAGAGCCAAACTTTGCTCATTTTCTATGCTATAATTCAGAATGTGCCCTGTATCAGATATACTACAACTATCCAGAAGAGACACAAAAAATCTCTGTACCTATACTCCCACTCCCTAAAAAGAGAAAATCACAGCACTTCATGCCACTGCTTTGTATCAGTTAGAACCAATAATTAACAAGACAATATTATAAACCTTTGCTCAAAGTTTGGTGCCCCAAAATACTGAAATGTTTGTGCACATGAGTTTATTTACTGCATGAATACAGAATACTACAGTCATATACCATCTCATATTATTTTTTGTTGCGTGCTTCATACTAAGTGGGTCTTTTAACTTTGTATTAATCCTTGGAATAGCAGTGGCAATGAGTTTATGTAGAGATAAGTTTCTAGTACTAACCAGCAGAAAAGATGTCCTTTTCCACAATCTACAGCAGGGGCTTTTAGCATAGGGAAGCTAAGTGTATCTGATCCTGTTGAATTTGACCCTTGTCTTGTTAGCCTTACTGCTCTTTCACAGCCTGGTATAGGACACCATTTAATAGCAGGATTATTTTCAACAAAGGCCTGAAAAAAGAGGAAAAAAGGAAAATATTTTAACATAAAAGATCAGATTTTATCATTGATATATCTGTCATCATAATCTTCCCTTGAAGGACCAAAGCCAAAAAGCATAGACAACCATAGCTACTTTGACAGGCTTTTTAAAATCGTTGTTAAAAGAGAATAATTTAATCTCCATTGAAAAAATAGTATTTCTTTGGGAAATAACAACAATACTCCAGACTTAGTATTATGCCAAGATCCAAATTTATATCCCCCACAAAATGTTCAATGTGTGCAGGTCAAATTCTTTGTGATATGGCTAAGTGTAAACTTCCACTGTGTATGCCCTGGCAATACATGTTAACAGAACTGACTCTTGTAGTTGAAACAATTAAAACCTTACTGATTAAAACAAAACCCACAACATAATCACCTGCAGTAAACTTGAAATCAGAACTAGACTAACTCAGAAAATTATTTCCAAACGTTTTATTAATGTACCAGGTCTTCTTTTGTAAAACTTATCAAGTAAATGAGGTAATAAAGGAACTTTCACTACTTCCCTTCAGAACTATGCTGATCACCAGCCACTTGAAATACGAAATCATGAAAAATAAATCAGAAAGGGTTGCAGTGAATCTATATCTGGCTGGTGGCTGGTCACTAGAGGTGTTCCAAAGGGTCAGTTGTAGGGCCAGTCCTGTTCCACATTTTTATCAGAGATCTGGATGCAAGAGTGGAATGCATCCTCAGCAAGTTTGCTGATGACACTAAACTGGGAGCTGAGCTACTGTTGACTCCCTGAAGGATGAGAGGCCTTGCAGAAGGGTCTGGACAGATTGGAGCACTGGGCAATCATCAGTGGCATGGAACTCAACAAGGGTAAATGCCGGGTGCTGCAGCTGGGACGGAGCGATGCCAGGGCCAGGCCCAGGCTGGGCAGCGAGTGGCTGGGGAGCAGCTCAGCAGAAAGGGACCTGGGGGTGCCGGTGACAGCAGGCGCAGCGTGAGCCAGCAGCGTGCCCTGGCAGCAAGGAGGGCAAACCCCATTTTGGGGTGCCCTGAGCACAGCACAGCCAGCCGGCCAGAGGAGGTGATCCTCCCTCCTGCTGCACTGAGCGTGGTGCGGCCCCACCTTGAGTATTGTGTGCAGCTCACAACATAAAAGATGTTCAGGGCCTTGACAGCACCCAGAGCGAGGGCACCAAACTATAAGAGGGCTGGAAGGGCTGTGTCTGTGAGGAGAGGCTGGGGACGCCTGGGCTGTCTGGTGTGGAGAAGAGGAGGCCGAGAGGCAGCCCCGTGGCTCTGGGCAGCCTCCCAAGGAGGGGAGGCACAGAGGGAGGTGCCGGCCTCTGCTCCCTGGGGAGCGATGGCAGGGTGCAGAAGGGCACAGAGCTGTGCCAGGGGAGGGCCAGGCTGGGCGTGAGGAGAAATGTCAGTGCCATGAGGGTGGTCACACACCGGGACGGGCTTCCTGGAGAGGCGGGTGGTGCCCCGTGCCTGTCAGTGCTCAAGGGACAGTTGGACAATGCCCTCGGTGACACGCTTCAGCTTGTGGTCAGCCCTGAAGGCTGACTCAATGGTCTCTGAATGGTCTTCTTCCAACTGAACTGAACTGAACCAAACTGCTCTGTTCTGTTCCTTTCTGTTCGCATCGTACTGTGTAAGACTTCAAGGTTTGTATTTTAAACAACAGATATGTTGCAGCATTTCACATAGAAATTGTATGGTGTTTTTAATAAAATGAAACACATGTCAACAGTAGAAGAACAGTTTGATAATTTACCTTAATGTCAAATTGAAGGTATCTTTTGTCCATCTCCTTGGAAACCACACTTTCTATGATGTCTACAGGCACAAGCTGGAAACAATCATATGCTGGGCAAAAAATGTTGTGAGCTTCACCCTCCTGAATTTTCAGATTCAAAAATCTGCCAGAATTTTGTCAGTCAGTATTTGTGAATAAAAAGTAAAAATTAAAAGGCTGCTGAATACATTATACTAGGTTCATAATATATACAAGTTAATATTTTTTTAAACAAAGAACAGAAAGTATCCATTTCAGCTCAGAAGAACTGTAGATTTGATGAACAGCATAATTAAAAAAAATAACACTGTCACAGTTCAGAAGTGAGCACCATCATAGCCTTGTGTGTTTGCAGTTTCCATCCTTGCCATTTATCAGATACTGCTATGCAATGTTTAATTAAACTGAGCATTACTTCTAACTTAAACAGAACATAGAAATGTAATTAATCCAGGAAATAATTAATTTTATGTGCAATTAATTTTTACAACTGTACTAGTCAAAATAGCTCTGCTCTTGGAAACAAGTTTCTAAACAGAGAACATTATAGTCCCTAACTACTAGAATGCAAGACAGAAAGAGCTCAGAAATCTGATGAAAACTGGACTTCAGCTCACAGTGCACAAGGATGCTTAGTTTAAAAGCTAGTACTTCTTTATTAATCTGATATCAAGGATGGTATCTATCTCATCTAGCTTTATTTATCTGAAGGATACGCATGTCTAAGTTAGTCATCTGGGATCCTTCAATAGTTAATGTAGAGAGACTTGCCATTTCAATCCATCTTAGATTCAGCTTAAAATGGGATAACTCAGACCTACCTATACCCTGCGTAACAGAAAGTGCTCATCTTTAACATAGGAGGAATGTGTTCATATAAATTAGTATAATCTGCAGTAGGACTAGCTGTGCTGATATGACAGTATAACAAGACACCGCAGTGGGACGGTTCAAGTACTACAGTCTCCTGACTGGGGAGATGAATAAAAGTGCACTGCATACAGATATAATTATTCCTGGGAAATATGATTAATATTTATACTAACATAATTGTCCATGCCTGAATTTTTTTTAATAGCATGACTATCTAGACTTAAAAAAAATTATGTAGTAATGAGAACATTACACCAACAGAGCATTTCAGCTAAAGCTACCCAGTTGTTAACATTCAATGTAAAAAAGCATTTTAATTGCTTTTCTGACTGAAAATGGATTTACAATGCCTAACTTCAGTGTGCTGAACTAAGAGATGGAATTAAGCATGTGCTTAACTCAGAAAGCGTGAACCCCAATGCCACCACCACGAACACACCGAGCAGATCAAAAGTAGGCTCATCTATGCACACGCATGCTTGAAACATCTTAGCTGCACTACAGCAAGCATTACAAAAGCCTAAATCAGTAGATGGTCACTTTGAATGACAACTTAAATATTTAATAGGATCAACACAGTAACTCTCTGATACTCAGGCAGTGCCTGTTTAATATCTCTGTCCTTCCCTCTTAAAAATAGGAAATACGAAACTTTCTCAAAATATATAAAAGTACATATACTCACGCCTCCCAGCATGCTCTGCAGAAGTCATGTCCGCAAGGCATATCCACTGGGTCTTCAAACACAGAAATATTACACATACAAATGTCACACTGTAGATGAAAAAATACTGATTAAGAAAAATCGTAAAGCTTTTCATATTGTTAGCAGGACACACTAATCTGGAAAATCTTCACAAAAATGAAAAGTACTCAATAGGGAGAAAAATCTAACTGTAGACAGAAAAAAAAAAAAGGTAATTTAAGCTACAGAAATAGCTTAGAAATAGAAATGGGAAAGATTATGTATCTCTTTTTCTATACCTCCCTATCCAAACACCACATTTTGTGGTGCCTTCCGTCATGTCCTCCAGCTCAGCAAGTGCTTCATTGTGCAGAGCACTGAGACCTCAGTTCTGAGGGAAAATGGGACCTGATGTTTGCATCAGATTCACAGGCTGCCTGAAATGGAGTTTGGAAATCACAGAGGCTTCAGGAAACATTCAGCGTATCAAACAGTCAGGCCCAAATCAAGTAGGAACAATTTGGTTGTGCAACAGCAGCAACTATTTTAAGTAATAATCTACATAAATACTATTTTTAATACATTGAGGCTTTCAATCAAAATAAAGAATGAGTTAATCTACAAATGTTCCAACAGAAGACACCTCTGCTTAATTTTATCCTACTAGGTACTGTAGAAAAAATAACATTGAATACTGAGGCCCTTGCTATGAAAATATTTAACAGGGATGACATTACTCATTGCTTATGGTTAGGCATGAAGGTAAATGTTTCACATTCGCCAAAGAACATAAGTAGATTTTTATTTCCATTGGAACTAAGATTCCATGAAAACTTACTTCAACTTTCAATACATTAGATATTTTACACACACAGGACAATATTTCCAAAATATTAATTTGTTATGTCACTTTTAAGAAGCACTTGTGTTACAGCCAAAACCAAACCAAACCAAAAATGTCTGCCTTTAAATGAAGGAATTTATTGCTGTTTCAGACATTTTAGCTAATTGTCTTGCTAAAATTAAGTATTTTAAAAGTTGACAATCCATCAAAACTGTTCCTTATTAAATTTGTATGTGTTTTCATTTTTTTTTTTAAAACATAGCTGTGAAATAAGTAAGTTAATGAAGACTAGAGTTCAGAATATCAAGTATAGAATGGGTACCGGAACAGTTTTAATTATAAGATAGGATGCAAATGCAAAAACTGAAAGGAGCTTTACAGCTTGTGGTTTTATCTTATCTACTTTTATTTTTAATTTGCCTGCCAATATGAGTGGTTTTAGAAAAATATGTATTATTTCATAAACAACACTTTGAAAATATTATTTTGAAAGATTTTTGCAAAATTTTTAAACAAACAGAAATACTAAATGTGTAAATCTGGATCTGGATTTAGACATATAAAAACCTAGAACAGCAATCACTATCCACCCTGCATTGCCAGCTTAAGGACCATAAAAAAAAAAAAAAAAAAAAGCACAATGTAAAACCAAACACATCTTTCATTACACATTTTAATTAGGAAATATTCCTGGACAATATTTCACTGCTAATATAAGTAAATGTACAACAACAATATTCCATATAGCTTCTTTTTCAACATTTTGCAATTAAAGACATAAAAGGTTTCTATGCAGGAACACAAAATTTTTTATTTTTTATGTGATCTAGGGATGATCCATTTGCAAGACTGCATATAATATTCTAGAAAAAATGCTTAGGTCATGGAGCAAAACTTTTATAATGTTGCAGCTGTGGATTATTAAAAAGAGAACTCTGTCTTCTAAAAGAACCACACTGATTTTAATGAAAGGCGCTTTCATATTTCAAATTTGCAATAGCCTTGTAAACTGCTTGAAGCAGCCCACACATAGTAAAAGTAATTATAAGCTTACAGTACACTAGTGGGCTGACATTTCAAAATGCAGACAAAGAGAATTTTGTTTTCCAAAGAAAAAATTTTCAAAAGGCAGGGTTCACAGCACTGAGTATATTCAGGGAAATGGATACAATGAAAGTGAACATCTTGAGAAGTATGAGACGAGAAGAGAAGCTCAAAAGAGCCAAATGTACTGATGCTATTGTGTTTGGATAAAATTCTGCTTTGTGAGTGACAGCCAAGGTGAAAACAGAGCCCCTTGTATCAGCCACATGCTCAATCATGTTATTATACAGAATGCGTAAGGTGTAAACTTCTTTGTTCCCCACTTTCGGGAAGAGAAACACCTTATATCTTTGCAAACGTATTTTCCGAATGAGATGACAATGCAGCTTTCCTGTCCACGGAGGTGTGCTATGTTTAGGTACACGCGCTTCTACCCTGTGAGTTTCAGATCTATTTATAAACTTACCACAGCTGTCTCGATGTCTCCCGGTGATGGGCTGATTTCATCAGGGGAAGTCACAGAAGAGCGAGTAGTGCGGGGAGTTCGAGGAGAAGGCAGCGTATCCCACGCGTTGTAGCCGCTTGGAGGGGGAGTCGGCATCTGAACCCCTGAACGCTGGCAGCAGTTCTCCGGATTAGACATCCACGCTTCAAGCAACTTCTCCCTGTCCCAGTCTTCAATAATAAATATAAGCAAATATAAGCAAATGTATATGGAAAACTTTCAATTTAAATAAAAAAAACACCTAATGAAATTAGCTTTATTGTCTATCTTAAAGCAAATACAGATCTTGCTTAATCATCGTTTGAAATGTTTTTGGTCACTGATCCCTAATATTAATACTAAAGACATCTTACAAATAGAATTTTTCCTATTAAAAATGATTTAAAGTTCTCATTTAAATACAAATCTATCAATTTCCTATATTGATTTGAATCTAAAGCCATCAACAGTACTCACAGATCAGATGAAGTACAATTTCAAGAGGAAAGAGAAATTTCCAAAATTGTTCCTATCACTTAAATATTTTTTTTGAAGTTTTTATTTGTTTGGTTGGTTTTAATCTTAGCTACTCACACTGGAAACTCATTTTTATAAACCAAAAGATCTGCATTGTTTTTATTGAATTTTATAATCTGTACAGGAAAAGATAAATAATATTCCTTTATCGTATAAATATTAAAAAAAAAGATGTATGTGTTCTAAGCACTGAACTTAGTAAGAATATCACCACTGTCAAATAATGATTGCTGCCTCAACTAAAATCTGCTCCCTCCTTCCTAATTTAAAAAGAAAACTGATCTGGACATGCTTTACTTATCTAAGCTAAACCATAGCTTGGGTTATTTTCATTTCATTTGTTCGCAGCCATGGAGCCTGAACATGTATACACTTCAGTAATTATAAATGTTATTAGCATTTTGCAAATTATCCTGACCTTATAACCTCTCAGAGGGATGCTTGCTGATGCTAAGATAGAGATAAAATTTGCCACACGTTTTCTTGAGCTCCTTTGCAGGGCACCTTTAAAATTAATCAGGGTAAATGCAGGGTACTAAATGGATTCCATTGTGTTTTCTTTACTAAATTATGAGTTTAATTAAAATATGAAATAGTTATATTTGCTGAATTGCCTCTCTTACATCCTGAAAACAATTGCTTTAGCATGAAATAGAAGAGAAACAGGAACAATGTTCAAAAAACATTTGTAGAAGAACTGAAAAGTTTTATTTATGACTGCCACAATAGCATTTTTTTTATCTTGGCGCTTACTCCACATACTTCTGTCTCTTAATTAAAAAAAGGCAAAAAAGCCCAACCCACGCTTAATTCTTGCAGCTTGGGTCAGTAAATTGATACAGTTCTATGACAAAAGAAAGCAAATCAGTTGGATTAAATATTACATCTGTAAACTACTAAAAGTAATACATAAGAACGATCTTTCCAAAAATTCAAGACATGCTTTTCACACATTAGGTGTGAATTAAGTCGAGATTTCACATTATTCTTTTATGAATTTCAAGACCAAATGCAAAAACATTGTGATTTGGTATTTGGCGTTTCCCAATTGCCTCAAGCCTTGTAAATAGCTCAATTATTCCTTTTACTAGGCTAAACCAATTCTCTGCCTTCATTTCAAATAAAAAAGAAAAAAATCTGTTTGAATAATTTCCAGTGTATGACCACAGCTACAGGCAAAATAGCTGACTTTCTCATGACTGCAAATCGTCTGTGATTTTTTCTCTACACTGGCCAGTGGCATTAAGTTACAGCTACCTCTCTAAAGCAACATCAGTAGCATGACCTTTGCAATGCAGACTGATTCCTTCTCAACTTTCAATTACTGCTCACTGGATGCTGGCAGACATTTCTGCACACTTTACAGCAACCTCACTGCTTTTGGACTTACTACGTACTGTGCTGCCAGTTTGAACAGTACTGCCATCATTTTCTTCTCCAGAGGTCTGCACAGGGTACAAAACATGCCTACCTCGTTAGTAAAATATTTAGTAATGTCTAGCCATAACGAAGTTTTCAGAGAATCCAAAATAGCATTCAAATATTGTGCATATTATAAATACCCTATAAGAATTAAACAAATAATCAACATTAAAAAACATATTAGACTGGCACTGAAATTCACTGGCATAAGTTCACGTTGGCCAAATTCTATGTTAAAGGGAACATTGCCTATCGAAAACAATTTAAAGGAGACACGTTTAAAGTACCATACCTACTCATGAAAATCTGCCAAGTTTTGTGGGTTTAAAATAATATTTTCATGTTTCACTTTTCCCATTCTTTTTTATTTTTACAGGGGATCCACAAAACTATCAGGCCACAAAAGCTTAATCCAGCAATACAGTGATGAGCATGGAAACCATTAACTGCCTGAGTAGTCCCTTTGGCATACAGCAACAATGCAGATGCTTCAGTAAGCATAAATTTGGAATTGCTGAATGAAAGCCTAAAGCTTCCACTGAGCTTCAGAGAGATACTGCTGTCTGGAGCAAACCCACTGAATTCAGTATCTGCCTATTCCGACAAACCCAGTTTAAATTACACAGCAAGGGCACAGACTGATTTCAGTGAAATTAAACTAGTTACAGATATACAAAGGGAAAAGTATACTGGGCATTAAACTAGTAACTGTAAAAATCCTTAAAAGGACACACGCTCATATGCTTTAAACCCTGAGGCAGTTTCCAAACATCTACTACAACGGTCAGACTGCTTTTGTTATGACAAAAAGTAAAAATAAAAATAATTTCTGATCTAGTTTTATACACAAATATGTAATGGCAGAAAATCATGACCTGACAAAAATGGGAAAAATGAACTTTGACTTTTTTGGTACATAAAACCATGGAAGTTCTGCTTCTGTGTCTCTCACTAAAGTAGGAAAGCTCTATTTCTCCATTTCGCTTAAGTTCAAACATATTCTACTGTAATTCCTAGTTTGAGTCACTTCCCTATCAACTTGCCTGCCTGCCTCAGTGTTTTTTGACGTACTGCAGATGAACTTCTTTCTGAAGCACTGTGAACTATGTCCTGGTATCTGATTAACCATTACTTCTCTTTTCTTTGGGAATAAAAAGCGAACACACTCACAACTGAAATTTTGATTTTACTGAAAAGAAGTTTTTTTAGTCTTTAGGGTTTTGGATTACCATGTGCACGAAGAAGAGCTTCTGCAGTAAACAGTGGGGCTTGGAGCATGTCAGCAGATTCCACTATCAGCATATCCTTGAGCCTTCGCAGATCCTGAAGTCTTAGCCCTTCGTATGGCTTTGAGGAGAAGGAGAAAGATAATTTACGTCTGGTGGTACTTACCAGTTAGTCTCTAATTCCGTATTAAAATGAAAACATTCAAAGCACTGTTACAGACAATTATCTCAACTGTGAGGTAAGATGTGACAGAATTTATTTATCATGCAAACCGATGACCATGCAAAGCTATATGGAAACACTGTCATTCTGCAATATTTACAGAATTATCTTTGTACATTTCCAAATACAGAAGACAGTATTTCTAGAGTTATAATTGGAGGCCACGCTCCAATGCTGGACTAGCTTAACACAACTCTCTCTCTCAATCTCTCCCCTTCTCTCCCCACTCCTCTCAAAAAAGCTGGATTTTCACAGAATACAATTAAATTTTGAAGTGATTAAAACTCAGATATTGAGGCATTCATATGAGAATTCATGAGTAGATTTGAACTAAGTATCAGGATAACGTATGTGGCATACAGATCCTCTGACGTTATGCATGAATTGAGACGCATTAACTTTGAATTCATCTGGAGGAGGATACATTGAGACATTAAAAAGTAAGAAGTTTATGAAAGGCTCAGGTACAGATCTTTTGAGGCAATACCCACTTTCACATAAGTAGAGAAATCAGTATAAGATAGACCAGAAATGCAGTTAAGAGGCTGGGGATGAAGATATCAAAACTCTCTGAGAAATCGAGGCCATTCCCTTTTTATAGCATTAAAAAAGGTCAAATTCAAAAGACAAAAAGACAATAATTTTAGGATACTGAATTATTCCAGTCAAGATACGGGAGATGCATACACATGTTTTGCAGACTCATTTTTAAAAATAACAAAGGAAGAACATGACAGCAAGTCATATACCTGTTAGTTTTGATCAGGGAAAATGCCCAGAAGGTAGAAAAAGAAAAACAAGTGGGAGGACATGTAAAGAGAATGGATACAGAAGGGATTGTAAAAAACTTATATGGACTGGTTTAATTTAGATAAATGAAAGCAAACAAAAGATTTAAAGCATTTGATGTAACACTGATTTGTTACAGGACTAATTAGGAATTTGGCCACCAAATACCAACTGACTTCACCAATTTAGGGAGAAAGGACACAGAGCAGCAGTGATAGCTGATAACCACGGTTCAGACCATGCATCGTTATTATTTACTATTTCTATATTGATTCTAGGTAGAGAAGAGTCAAGGACCCTCCAGTGCTACATAATATGCACACACATGCATGTGTGCATACACACACAGAAGAAGCAGAAGACTGGTTCTGTCCTTGGAAGTTGACAGCCTAAGTAAAAGTCTACTGTGCACATAACCTTTTGAGGATAACAAGCAGAAGGCATAAAAGATGGGGAGAAATGGATACCCTGGACTTCTAAATGAATTTCTTCTTTTGAGACGTCTACTCTAAAAACGTAACATCCTTCCTACATTCTGGATATCATAATAAACTCTATAAAATGCACCTAAATGCATAACTGCATCTGTCTGTGACCAAGAAGTAGTCAGTAACATAAACTAGAACTTCTCGATGTTAGAGACTGGCAAGAGTAATGCTGCCACAAACCTACATTGGGTCCTTATCCTTTTTGAGAAAGCAAGAAGAGCTTAAGAGAAATGGACTGTGAGTGTCCTGACCTTTATCTTGATTGCCCAAGTCCAGGGAGTTTCTCTATGTCCTCCCATTGCTGATCATGCATGACACAGTAAAGGGCAATCTGAACGCTAATGGCTTGAATTGAAATAAATCCGGGCCACTTGATTCATAGCATGCTGGAATTTGACTGACCTACTTAATTTCTTACAAAAGAGATCATTTATAAAAACATGTCAGAGAGACAGGGATACAAACAGCTGGGTGCCTGAATGATTACAATTGCACGAATATGCTGCAAAAAAATGGAGCAATGAGTAAATTGTCTTGACAGTCTGAACTGCAATTTGAATTACAATTGTGAAATAAGTAGCTTTGTCAGCCCAACAGTCCTCACTTCTTGAAGAACACATATATCATAAAAAGACTTATCTTTTCTGTTAAACCTGCAACACAAATGCGTATTTTACGACCTTGTATTTTACCCTGAACTGCAGATATGTTCAAAATTATATTTAACTGATTGGTTCTAGGTCAAACATTGGCAATTATCTTCCTTGAGTAACAGACTATTATATTATCTCAGCTGGAGCATTCCACACAACCCAGCAGGGATTTTTGGATCCTGAAGTTTTTAAGAATCCTAATTTTATCTTTTTAAGCAATGAGAGAAAGATTTCTTAAGAATGTGTTTGAAACTTTAGATTTTTTTTTTTAATAAAATAACTCATGAGCTCACAGAAGCCAAAAGAAAGGAAATTTTAGGCCGGCACTATTAAGTAGCTTATTCTGGAAATTCCAGAGTGAAGGCTTCATACAATCAGAACCCTTAAAAATGTTCTTGTCTACAAGACATAGTCTTGTGGAGACTTGTGAAGACATAGTCCTTAGTTATAAGGATGTATATTCTTTATATAATACCATAAAGATGTTTTTTTTTAGCTACTTAATTTATTTAGCTACTTCTACATTTATGACTTCTTTCTGCATTGCCATAAAGAATTTGGATTCCAGATCATGATGCTCAGAGACCTCCTTTAATATTTGTTTACGAGGCAGTTCTTTATTGATAATTGCTGTGAAAAATGCATTGCTCAGTATTAGCCTTATTTAACAGTGTAATGATTTTGGTATGTACTGTTTGGGTACTACTTTAACCCATTGTGAGCTTCTCATTACAGACTTCAACACTCATGTTCTCTCTAAGCCTTCTTTTTAACTACCTTCCTCTCAAAAATTTTATTTAGACATCATAAATTATATCATTTTTCCTACCAAAACAATTTTTAAGCAGAAGATCATTTTATCAGTTCATTTCAAAGTATTACTATTTCTTTCATCTTTAAAGTACCGTTAAAGTAGACAAGGGCAAAGCCGCTCTTTGCTACAGCATTGACTGTATAATTAAATGGTGTCAAATACACTTCATGTAAATATCCTCTTTTATGGGTGGATGGGATTCTATAGTTAATGGAGTAATACATTTAAAAATTTATCTATAGTTCATTTCATGCATTCAAGTAGACGTATATGTACTATATATGTATGTTTATATCTTAACTACCTACAGCCATATTCTCTCCTTTCACTTAATAAAACATTCTGTGTCTGTAAAGTACATTTTAATTGTTTTAAGGTAACTCTTGGTATTTATCATACTTGCATTATATATATATGGCATTAATTCTGGAAATGAGTAAACCATTCCAATTACCATAGGCTCAATAAATCTGTGATACACCACTACCAGTGTATTGCTACAGTATTCAGTGACAAGTAAGTAAAATGAACAAAGAAATTATATACTTTGCTATTACACAGTGTATTTTTCTGAGGCTGACAGAGAGCCAAAATTGTTCCGGATGACCTCCTCTGATCTGCTGCTCATTCCCAGGTGTTTCTTATATAAGTTTTAAACACTGCATGATGTGATTGGAACGAAGGTGCTTGTTGTCTTCCAGGCATACATCATAAACACAATTATGCTTCTGTGCTAGAATAAACAGAAAACTAGAAGACTGTGCAAATAAAACAACCAAAATCTATGAAAGCAGTTTAAAAAATGATCAGTCTTGGTTTGTATTATTTAGTGTAACTCCAATGAAATTTAAAAGATAAACTTACATTTTCTACAGAAGTTAATTGTCTCTCACAGTTCATATGAGAATGTTCATTAACAAAACAGGAGAAAAGATTCAAGACAAAAAGTCATCTGACATATACTCCTGGCTTGTTTTCTACTAACCTTTCCACTGCCCACACAACATCATTGATGGATCTTTTTTTTCCTACAACTAACTACAGTGATGGAAGTCACTCTTTATAGTCTGTACTTAAAATACTTAGCACTTCCATTTTGTATAGGGAAATACAGATTATGCGTGTACATTGCTTTTCTTCTATATTGCACTTTGTGGAAACATACCTAACAGAGTCATGTTTGTGTTTCTAAACGATTAGCACATGCTTGTTTAAACGGCTTTCTCCAATTTACTCATAAAAAATGCTTATCGTGTGCTAAAAATGAAGCAAACTGGACACGTTGCTTAAAAAAATGTTTCAGGTATCACCATAGCGAAATGAGATTTTAAAAGGCTGGGTAATCGTATGACAGAAATGGATTTTATTCAGAAACCCCACTGGATGGAGTAAACTGAAGTGCTGGAAGATGGATAGTTCTTTGCTGTCAGGCTATGAAACTTGAAATGTGAAAACTTGATCTGCTCAGTGATCTGTATTTCTTACAAGCTTGAGAACCTCTGTAATCTTAAAGAAAGGCATGTGCAAGTTATTTTTTCCACTGTTGCAAGTGTTTCAATTCTAAACATGAACACTCACATAATTCCTTAGTAATATTTCAATGCGAAGAACAACATGAGCTGTCTTAACATCAGAGACAACGCTTTTTTACTACTCTGAATGTACACACTTAATTCAATGACACTACACAGAGCACTACAAAAGTCTTTTGGTCTGTATGAAAAAGAGTGATTATTTTCTGCTGTAAACATGGCAGGTCTGGCAGGGAAGGTATTAGGTACTATCACTCCAGATTCTACTGTGTACATCATAAACACTGGAGCTAAGCTTCTTTGGCTGTTTTGCCTGGGAAGAAGTCCTGTTTGTCGTTTCCAAATGTTATATTTTTTCCTCTAACCTTCAATCAAGAGATGAATGACTTTGAAAATGCATTTTTTGGTGTTACAAATATTTGCTCTTTAAAAATTCAGTTTTCATGTTTCAGAAGGATGTTAAAGGACATCACTGAACAACTGTGACCTTGATGCTACGTTAAGAAAGCATTTTGCATACTCCCTTCCCTCAGTGTGTATTTTTTATTTTTAAAAATGAAATCAAGAGAAAGAAGTACAGGACCATCTCTGAGGGACAAATTTGGGTAAGCATTCTGTGGAAGGATTTCAGACTACTCCTCATGCGCCATCAAGGTGACAGCTGCAGGCATCACTATAGCCAGCGAGAGCAACTTTCACTGCCTATCCCAGGCATTTCTCCCCATGCCTGGAGGATCCAGATGTATTCTCATTTGGATTGCAGTTCAGTGCCAGTCTTTCTAAGGCTGTTTTTTTTTTAATAATTATTTTTGGTGACTCCAAAGGATAAGACTGAAAGATGAACTTCCTCTGGCTGCACGATCCTGGCATGTTTCTTGTGCTAGCACTTCTGCTGTTACAGCTGCACAAGAAGACTGAGAACCTTTTGCACTGCAAAGTCACAAGTAAAGGAAAAAAGAGAGACTATGAAGGCTGAATTACTCTATACAAAACCCCAAGACCATCAATCGGTGTAACAAATTCCCTGCTGACATTTTTTGGCTTGCGAATCTTTAGGATACTTGGGAAGGCTGCCCTGGTATGTCAGATGGACCTAGGTCTGCAGGCCTGCCTTCACTTCAGTTCTCACGCTCAGCAACTTTGCTAGAGACAAGTCAAACAAGGAACAGAACTGTGTCTTTTAATTGTCTCAGTGAAGTGAACCCAAGTCAACATAATTACCTTTGTACTTTAGTCCCTTGTAACTAGAAGTCTTTAAGTTGATTTGGCTCTGAGTACCTGCCTTGAACAATCACGAGGCATTATTCTCTCTAGCTGAAAAGCTTGTTCAAGTGGTTCCTGATTTGCTCCACCCCTATCTGTAAGTTTACTATTCTCTTAGCTGTGTTACAGACCCAAGGTATACGTATAATGATAAAAATGATTCAGGTTAAATAAAACAATTACATATTACCACTCTCAAAGACTTTTTCTTCTTTTAAGCCAAATCATTGCTATGATGCAGCCAATAGCAAAACCATCCAAATTGTCCTATATATACAGTCAAAGGAGTGCTAAACTGCAATTGTGGCAGGAAACAGCAGCAGTCTTTTAAAGTGGCTTTTCCAACAAAGAAAATATAATTTCAAACTAGTTTCATATAATAAAAATAATTTCAAATGTAACTTCAACACTTTGGGTGTCTCTATAGGGGAGTGTTCAGAGAAACTAATGTCAGTTAATTACATTTGTTATTTCAATGCACAATTAAAGCATATTAAACCTCATCTCAAAACTTCTCATCTAGGAGTAAACAACTTAATTAAGCTTGTTTATATTTAAATTTATTCAAGAAAATTAGTCAGAAAATTAACTGAACAGTACAAAGACTCTTACTTTCACATAGAATTGACCTTGCCTGGCATTCTTCAGGAAAAGAGCTGATGTGATCTGAACCTACTCCTATCCAAACCTGAATGATTTTTTTTTTTTTTAATTATCAGGCCATAAGTAGACTGAGCTAGTAAAATATACGTGCTACTTATGAAGGGAGGAGCCATACAGAAATCTATTGTCCTTAAATTTATGTAGATTTACTTCAAAATATTTAATGAATTGTGTAATTTATCTACATATTCTTATTTAGACTTTTAGTTAATTAAAATCTGATAGTGGATGGGGGAGGCAACTTTTGGTCAGAATCTTTTGGGTTAAGTTATCTTTAGTTACACTAGAAAATTTAGCAAATCACAGTCTGCTATAAGGCATAGCAGAATTCAAGCAAATTTGTGTGAGTTTTATATCTCCTCCAAAAACTGACTTCAAAATAACATATCCTGTTATTATCTATTTTCCTTACAAGTTCTGGTATGCAGTAGCTTCAGACATCGTGTTATAAAACAAGAAAGCAAATGCACTGTTTTGAAATCCTGTGCTACTCAGCTGTTTTTTGGTAACATTGAACCCAACATCAGTCTAGGAAGATCCATCAGAATGTTTTTCCTATTCTGTCCCACAGATTTTCTCCTTTTCAGAATTTCTCCTGTTCTCACTTTTTGACAGAAAGAGATCTTAAGAAATAAAAATCTGTAAAAACTTTGTTTTAGAGAGACTGTTTCCCAGCTTACTGGCCTCACTGCATTTCCTCTAGCCTCACAGCTTGCAACACATCCAAGCAAGTCCACGTAAATAAGCACAGGAGTAAAACTTCTCTTTAGATTTGACAATAGATTTGTTACTTTCTCTGAGCTTAACTTGAAACGTATAAAGAGCTGTGTTAAAATCAAATGCTTTCCATATATACAGTACAAAGTAGAGTACCTGCTGAGTATTTCACAGAATTTTGTCACAGTGTAACTGCTACAAATATAAATGTGTAAAATACCACAAACTTAAAGTATTCTCTAACCTCTTTTTTGTCTAAAGCAGCATATTCAGCTTCAATGCTTTCAGCTTCGGGATCACGTGAAAATACCATTCGAGATTCCAGGTTAAGAGCCAGCTCTTTGTGGTGCTGTTTCTCTGCACAGTCACATGGGGTATCTTTATTTTCGTTTTCTGCAAACAAATCTCCACCGTGTTTTACTAGAAGCTGAAAAATAAAAAGTCAAGGTAAATAGTTATTAATCACCAGCTCTAATAGCACCCTGAAGAAATGGCATGTCATTCAAGAAGAGAATAAAAAAATATGAACAAGAAAACAGAAAAAAAGGGACAAATATAATAGCAATTGCCTTTGAGAAACAAAGATTCTGTCATGAAATAATTATTATATAATCATTGGATAAAACATTAATTAACCATTGGATTATTAATAAATTAAATTATTATAACTGTTATTAAATAAATTACTGCTTGATTTCACATATAATTATACTGCAATTCCATGGAACCACAACAGCTCAGACATACATTACAAGGCCATGTTGTACAATACATCTCTGTTAGGGTTTGAATACTGAAGTTCTGCTGCTGGTAAGGTCAATGCTCCACAGAAAATGAGGGGCCTGAGTTCATCAAACACGTGGCAAAATGAAGCTGCAGCCACCGTTAAATATTCGTTATACGTGGGTATAACTCCACCATTCTTCACAACACTGGCCCGGTACAAAAAAGTCAGGGATCTCCTGGAAAGAGTCCAGCGGAGGGCCACAAAGATGATAGGGGGCCTGGAGCATCTCCCCTATGAGGAAAGGCTGAGAGACCTGGGTCTGTTCAGCCTTGAGAAGAGAAGACAGAGAGGGGATCTTATCAATGTTTAAAAATACCTTAAGTGTGGGAGACGGGGGTTTGGCCAACCTCTTTTCAGTGGTTTGTGGGGACAGGACAAGAGGCAATGGCCACAAAATGGAGCACAGGAAGTTCTGCACCAACATGCGAAAGAACTTCTTCACAATGAGGGTGACGGAGCACTGGGACAGGCTGCCCAGGGAGGTTGTGGAGTCTCCTTCTCTAGAGATATTCAAGTCGTGTCTGGACGCCTACCTGGGCAGCCTGCTCTAGGGAACCTGCTTTGGCAGGGGGGTTGGACCCGATGATCTCTTGAGGTCCCTTCCAACGCCTACAATTCTCTGATTCTGTGACCCACTGGCGGTGACAGAACATGGGAGGATCCTTAGGTAAGAGGGAAGATGGGGCACCTGTTCACAGGTAGCTCTACCTGATTTTTGGGTACATGAGAAAAGGGAAATGAGGTAATGCTACCAAAAGGTAGAGCAACTGACCGCAAAACCAGCAGTGATTTTTCTACTGACATGTAAATGGTACTGTAAGCACACATGTTGGGTCACACTAAGCTTATCAGTGCTCAATACAGAACACAGCCTTATATAGCGCCCTTTCACCGGCCTTGACTGTCACCAGTAACCACCTAGAAATGGAGTTTCTAGCTAATAAACACTACTTGTGCTGCTCTCAGTATCTTGGCAAACTCATCTCCTGATATGCTGATCTAAGAAAGGACAGCAAACACCACAGATTTTAAAGGCCAAGAGTGGATCGTTTAGCTGATTTATTATGACATCTTTATAACAAATGCTAAACTTTTAATGATGGAGCGCTCAAGACAATCATTCGCTACTAAAATGATTCATCCTATGTCTAAATAAAACTAAAATCTATAAACATTATCTTGCTTTCAGACCATGATGGCTATAACAACTCTATTCTGTACTGCAAGGATATTTCAAAGCACAGGTTCTAATTTTTATACTTTTAGAAAATAAAAGGTCCACAAATGGATCTGTTCTCCACAAAACCTTTTGATTGTGATCAGTTACTTCTTACTTTTCAACATACTGTATTTCCTTATCTGTCACAGTAAAATACCTGGAATCATTCAGAGAATCACAGACACCTCCCACCAGACCAGGTTGCCCAAAGCCCCATCCAGCCTGGCCTTGAACACCTCCAGGGATGGGCATCCACAGCTTCTCTGGGCAGCCTGTGCTAGTGCCTCACCACCCTCTCAGTAAAGAATTTCTTTCTTATACCTAAAGCTACCCTTTTTCGGTGTAAAACCATTACCCCTTGTCCTGTCACTACACTCCTTGACATAATGTCTCTCCCCATCTTGTAGATCCTCTGAAAAAAAATCATATGCTCTCCAAAATAAACAGTGAAACCAAAAATACTGAAAACTAGCACACTAACAAGATTTTGCTGAGTAGATATTAGCGTCATCAAGAATGACACCATGTTTTCTCTTCATAGCAGAGTATCGGGTAGAAATAAAGATAATATTGGGACAATTATCAAGATATCCAGCGTACAGGTACCTTGCAGTTTTTTTTGAACTTAACATTGCAAAAGCTTTAACTTCAGTTTCACATTCTATCTATACATTTTAAACTTTAACAGAAATTTACCTGAAGGAACTAAGACACCTTCTGAGGAAGAAAAATAACAAATAATCTTGAAAGAACACGCCACAGACCTATGCAGTTCAAGATCTAATTTGCAAAGTGAGGAACATGCGAATTGACAAGACGTTAAAAATGATACCATATTTCTTTGGTACCACTGTTAGAAAGGCTGGTGTCTGTTAAGAAATGAAAAGGAGACTAATAATTTAAATGATCCCATTAAGAATTTAGATAATAAAAAATGCCATTTAACACGCCAAATATGCTGTGATAGAGTGGAATATATCTGCATGAAATAAAATCTGTTCAGCATGAAGGTCAAGCCTTTTTTTTTTTTTTGTTCAGTATTTGGAGGTAAGCACATTAACTTTGCCCAACTTATCTTTAGCAATGTGTTCTGAGCAGCTGTTCTGCTCTGAGAAGAAATGTAATGCATTTGAATGGAGAAGTATCAAGACTGCACATTTGATCATCACCTCTGAACAACTCAACTAGTAGGTGGTTCACCCACAAGGCAGTATGTGCGTTTTTTTTTCCCTCTCCTTATGTGGGTATAGTGGAGATAGAAGTTACAAGGCTGGTGTTTTCCTGGAAAGTTATGGAAAAACAAGGAAACAATTAAAAATGAATGTTGATTTGAAGTGACAGTAACCATGCAAAACCAGGCAAGCAGTGGAGAAAAAAGGCAAAATGCACTCCTGGGATTCTAAGTTACCTTCAATTTATTGGAGAGAGGGAAAAAACATGTGGATTAGGCAATTCAGTTTTCCATCTCTCTCTCTCTCTTTTTTTTTTGGTTAAGATTTTTAATTCTCAAATACTCTCAGGAATAAAGGGATCACTGTTAAATTCCTTCACTAAGCTCTGTTTCCTGCTTTTCATAATGTAGTGTTCCTGCTCATAATCCTGTTCCTGCTGAAGAAGTTAAAAGGACTACGGACAACACTGGAGGACTTAAAATATCTCATACACTAATCTTAGGATACAAGTTCCTCTACGCTATGGAAGGGCACCTAACGAAGTTTAAACCTGGGGGTCGAGTAGGATACTCGTTTCAGAAAACATGTTTCTGAAGTAGAAAACATGTAGTCCATGTATTGGGGCTACATAACTGAATCCAAATTCTGGCAAATAGCAGTCCATGTGGATTAGACTGTAAATTGTTCTTCCAAGACAAACTGAAAGCAAATCAGACTCACGATGGTTTAGTCAACTTAACACTACATATTGTAATAATAACATAAACCAGTTCATATGGTTAAATGTGGAACTAACAGTCTAATAACTGGCTTGATCTAATGAACAGACAGTTCAACAGACAGTGAGAAATAAAATGATAATTTGTGAAGAAACACAAAGCATGAACTTTTGTGATGAGGTTAAAACCAATTGATTTTACAGGCTAGAGTTAAAAGTTGCAGCCCAGCTCCAGAACCCCAATTTACTCCACAGTGAGTGTGATTCCTTCCAAAATCATCGTCTATGTGGCTCTTAACTGTGTGAGCACAATTGCTTCATGCTCTTGAAATTTAATCTTTTGGATAACTGTGTCTACTTCTAATACCACTGTATAGCCCCATCTGGAGCCATAAAGGCAGAATGATTGAGGCAGACGATTCCTTGCTCCTTGTAAATCCCTTGTAAATCTGAAGTCTAAGTTACCTGGGGATCTCAAGTGTAAGTGTACTGGTAATAGCTACAAAAGACCAAGGAATAAGAGCTGCTCTAGAAAATGCAACTATTCTTTTTGAAGGATTTAACAGTATGGGTCCAACTGCTGGCAGTTTACAAATCAGTGTAATAGACAAAATATTTCACGAATATGAGTAAGCAAGCTCCTAAGTGCCAGAAATTAAACTATGTTGGAAACTGTTTGCTGAACGTTTCTTCTGTTTATCTCTTCATCACCAGATGCAACCATCCTTATGTCAAACCATTTCATGTGAGCTTTATTTTGTTTTCACTGACTTTGGCTTGAAGAGGTTGATGGGTGATAAATCCTGATATATCTCATTGTCTGATAGGACACACACATTCATCTTCTAAACAATAATGTTTAAAAACAAATGGATCTTCTTGGGGAAGGCTAGATAGAACAACTGTGATTGAAAATCTCTGTAGCTAGAATTTATCAGGCAGCTAGATTGAACAAGTGGTATTAAAAAATAGAATGAGAGAAAAGTACATGATCTTCTGCAATCCATAATTTTCTCTGTTTGTCCAATCTAAAAAAGAATTAAAAGTTGACAGTCAACTTAAAAGCAGTATTAACTTAGACCAAGGACACAACCTGATGCTTGTTTACAAATCAATTGCATCAAGAGGCACTATCACAGAATCATGGTTTGGGTTGGAAGAGACCTTAAAGACCACCCAGTTCCAACCCCCTGCCGTGGGCAGGAGCACCTCCCGCCAGACCAGGTTGCCCAAAGCCCCATCCAGCCTGGCCTTGAACACCTCCAGGGATGGGGCATCCACAGCTTCTCTGGGCAGCCTGTGCCAGGGTCTCACCACCCTCTGAGTAAAGAATTTCCTCCTAATGTCTAATCTAAACCTATCCTCTTTTAGTTTAAGGCCATTTCCCCTTGTCCTATCATTATCTACCCAAGTAAAGAGAGGAGACTTCTCCAGGCTGAACATCCCCAGCTCTCTCAGCCTTTCTTCATCGGAAGTCGGTCAAATAACCATACAAAGGAGGACTCAGTGTAGTTGACAGGAAGAGTCAGGCAATACCATTGTGTAATTCAGTTACTGTGTACATAATTAGCTGGATTTGAGTATAATTTAGCTAGAAAAGACTGTGACCTGCCTCCCTGGTGAAACTCGGGACATGTGTAAGTAGGGAAGTGCTAGGGAAGTGCTGAAGACAAACTGCTAGCATGGAGCTTGCAGAGCAGTAACAACATGGAGCAGAGAAGAGAGAGGCCACAGGGGCAAGATTTATGCTGTGATACTGGAGGTTAAATAAAATAATCTAATAGCAGCACCCTCTTAACTCGTCTCATAACTAAGGGACCAGACAGCCAGAGGCTTACATTATAGCAAAGAAAACATCACAGGGAAGCAGTTTCCATTCATTAGAAGTTCAGAAAACTACATAGGAAAGATGATCTTTATACTAACAAAATGAAAAGCATGTTGGCTATATAAATAAAAAGACAGCCGGCTGAGCTTTTAAAGAAGGGACTAATGAAAAAACAGAAGATAAAGAACAACATACAGTTCAAGGTTGTGACAAATTTTAAATATTCAGATAGAATCTGGAAAACGTGATGGAATACAATCAATATAACAAAGTGATACCACTGGACAAATCATATGAGAATCACAGAGAAGTTCGCAGTGTTGGAATAGTGGTGCTATTTTTTTTTTTTTAAAGCTCACAGATAAATAAACTAGCTCTACCAACAAATACCAGAGAATTCCAATGGAATACAGTGCTGGACTTAAACAGAAAAAGCATTAATGATCACCTGACCAAAACTGCAACAAAAGTGGGATGCTAACAAAGAACAGGAATGCTACAAGGCCAGAGCACACAAAGGGAAACTTCAGACACCGAGTCTCCCAAGTATACTGAGAAAATGCTGTGCTAATATATGATGTGTAAATTAATTTTTCAGACTCCATAAATGACTGAATCATCGACAAACTAGTTAGTCAACACGAGAGGAGAAGCAACTCCTGACTTTGTCCAGAGTAATGTGCAAGACCTGATTCAAAATGTTACTGTCAAAGAACCACTCAATAACAATTCCCAAAATGTACTTAGAGCCAATGTCCTTGCCAAAGCAAAAAAAAAAAAGACAAATGATCCACTGTCTAATTTCAAAAAGTGGTACTGAATAAAAGTGCAGAAAATTTCTAGAGACATTAGAAGAATCTGTCAAGGTAGATTAGCAGGACAGATTCATACAGGAAATAGGAAGCTGAAGTTGTTTCCAGATGAAGAAAATGTAAAGAACAGTCTGGAAAAGGTGAATGTAAAAACACAATGAATAAGGCTAATAATGGTTTTGAACAATGTGCCAAGTGCCGAACAATTCGGAATAAATCATTTCAAAACCATACAGTGAATGTGTCTGTAAAGTCGATCGCTGCACAAAGTGCAAAAGGAATCTCAAATAACGCAAAGCAGAAACGTGATAAGAATTGCTGGAATCCTGCTTCTCTGTGGACGTACCACGTAGGTCCCTATGCTTTATGAAGGACACCAATCAAAGTCTGTTTCCAACTGAAGTCCCAGCACAAGTGGTTCTAGAACAAATCAATAAACCAAATACTAATGAATCTTCAGGACCAGATGGTATTTATTCCTGAATCATAATGGAACTTAAATAGGAAATTTCTGAACTATTTATTATAATATGCAACCTATTGCTTACAGCTGTCATGGTACAAGATTAGAAGGTGGTAAAAGTAACACTAATACTAATAATAGCACCACAGAAAATCAGGAAAGTACAGAACAGTACATCTGTGGCAGCTTGATAAAGTAAACTGACAGAAAATTCAATCACAAGCATTACTGATAGATATCTGGACAAATACGAAATAATGAGGAAAACACAGCTTTCTTTGAAGGAAGTTATGTACAACTAATTTATTAGATGTCTCTGAAGGAGTCAAAAACATGCGGGTAAGAAAAAGCTGTTTGATGCAGTCTATGTACAGACCTCCAGATAGTTCACCAAAAACATTTAAGAAAAGTAGACAAGCATGGAAAGCTGTTTGACCAAAGAAATAACTTGTTAAAAGGCAAGAAAACAGGGAAAATGTCACTTTTTACTGCAGAGAGAGATGACCAGTGAAGTCCCACCAGTGCTGAGACCTGCCTGTTTAAGATGCGCAGAAGTATCTAGAAAAGCAGGCGAATGAAGTGATAAACTCTGCTGATGATGCTAAGTTAACAAATGAAGAGCAGTTCCAGTAAACATGAAGTTATGTACAGCAGGAAAATAACCTACATTTTGCATACAAATGCTGAGCTCTAAACTAATCATTACCATTCCAAATACGAACCTTGATGTTATAATAGACAGTCCTATGAAAATGTTAGCTGTTTTTGAAAATGTTAGATGTCTGTTCTTGTGTTCTTTAAATTAAATTACCAGCATAATTAAATACTAGTTCTCATTATTTGGTATAGTTTAAAAATAAATTTGATGGGAGTCCTTCAAAGTTGTTATGATTCCCAATTACTCATTGCTACCCACTACTTTCACAAACATTAAAGTAATTTTTAATTTATAAAAAGGTAATTATATTGGAGTATGTTTAATTATATTGAAGTATGCTAGCACAGTTGTATGGCATCCTATAAAAAAGCTGGGCACTGTAAATTAAAGACATCAAACCTGTTCTAGAAACATGGACAGCCAGCATTAAAACTCTAATTTTCTTTCAGGAAGTTATTTCACTTCTCTTTACACATACAGGTATGCCTCTGTTTAATTTTAAAGCTATGTCTCCAATGTTAGTGTCTTGTAATTATTTCCAACTTTTATAAACCTATGTGAGTCTATATTGTGCTGAAGAGTTTATGTCATAAACTTAACACGTATATAATTCATTTTTTCCATTGTCTTCTACGCAGTGTATGTTCTGGGCTGCTTATCTTTGTCATTTTTTCAATTAAAGAAAAATAGAATTAAAAAGTTAATTCAGCATACATTTCAGTTTTTTTTTCTTGAAATAGCTTTGTGAAACACTCTGCAAGTAATTTACTAATAGCAGTTATACAAACTCATGATTATATATCAATTTTTACCTCGACGCAGGTTTTCATCCCTGAGGCAGCAGCATAGTGCAAAGGTGTATTTTTTTTGTTATCAACAGCATCAATAGCTGCTCGTTCATATTGTCCTTCATCCAGCTTTGCTCCCTTCCATTTCAAGATCATTTGCAGACAATCTGCTCTCCTGCAGTCATCTTCTGAGGGTCTGGTCAGGCGAGGATGAAGAGCTCCTTCCGAGATCATGATCTGAGGTCCCATACACAGTAAGTGCATAGATGTCTCATTGTGCACGTTCCGTTTATTTGGGTTGCCATCTCTCACAAAAAGGAAAGTTCTGCAAGAAGGGGGAAATAAAGAGAAGTAATTAGCACACAATTCCACACATTTTCGTGAAGTGGGAAGTGTCTACTATGACAGCTCTTTTTAATTCTTGACAATGTTTTGATTAGCTGTGTGAGAGATTAACATTAATATATAATTACTACTGGATATGTCTACTGCTAACATGTAGAAGTACAAAAAAAAGGTCATTCATTACTCTACGTGGTGTTCACAAGTTGCTTTATTTACCCATTTAATTCTTCCCAAAGACTACAAGCTGTTTTTATTTTCATTTTTGGGAAAGCTCTGGTTAGAACACCGGTCCATGTGCACTTAAGAAAAGTTGGGGGAGTGTTTCACATCCACAGGCGTGAGTACTTTCTGCTCTCCTTCAATTCTCTTAGGAGTCAATAGCCAAGATTAGGATGAATTAGCGAAATATCAAAAGCGCATTTGATTACTTTGTCCATTTGTGACAAATTTTAGTTGGCCAGGTTTATTCTAAAACTCTGTGTTGTATTGCAATAAATGTTATTAAGTCACAAGACTGATGAAACAGATCATTTCTTTTTCTACTCTGTGTCCTTAATAGCAGTGCATTTGGTAATAAACTAATTGAGAATGCTAGAGTACCTTCTTAAAAATTCATTCTTCTTCCCCGTAGTCAGATATAAAGGCAATATTTACTATTTCTTGAAAATATAAAATACTTTTTCTGCCAGCACTGCATGCATTGAGTAAAGACACTATTTGCTTTCTCATTCTAGAGTATATGAAAGTGCAATATAATGCAAATATGCCCACCTACGCAGATGACAGAGGCTGGCAAGAATTAAAGTCTTTTCTTGGAATGTTTTAGAGGCAGTTCAAAGTGGACAATTAACTATAGCAGCAAAAAGGGTCAGCTGAGGAATGAAAGGGAAAGAACAGACTGATTCCTGGAATTGCAGATCTAATTCCTGACAGCTCCTGTGGCCACGCAGCTTTCTGCTGCATCTTGCCAGCAACGAACTATAGAAGTCACAATCCAGTTCTGAAATGGAAGAACTAAGACATGCTGTACATGGCCCATGAAACCAAACTTGCTTTAGCCTTTTGAAGTATATGCTATTAATATAATAAACGTTAAAATAATAATATATTAAGATAGTAACATTTTCCTTAAAGGAGGGTGTGTGGTAGGAAATGTCAGGGAAGAAAGACTGTCTCTTTATAAGTGGCAACGGGAATCCTGTAGGAGGTACAAAAAGAAAGCAAGGTACTAGGTAGGACTGGGGCTGGGGAGAAAGCTACGATGAAGGAGGTTCACATGAAGATAGGAAGGATGGCTCACGAGAGGTAAGTTCACGCTAGATCAGAAGCATGGCATGTACGTTCAAGAAGTCACTGCAGAAACACGTGTGCTGCTCCCACACGGCCCCTCACACATAAAGCCTGCAGAACTCCCTATTCATCCCTCTTCAGGCTCTGCCCTGCCTCCTAGCATTTTTCAAGAATGAAAAAAAAAGTCATTCTGGAATCCGTAAGTCAATACAGGGCACCAGTTTCTACCGTCCCTGCCCTCACCCCTCAGACTAATTGAAAATAGTTCCGATCACTTTCTGTTCAAAACAGGCAGCTCAGCCAGCCAAAGGCAGGCACTGCCTAAATACAAAATCAGACTATCGATCTTGGTGAACAGCAGAGCTCAGAAGAACTTGATAACCAAATTGACAAAAGAAAACAGAGGCAGTTTAACATTTTCATAGCTTTTTTCAAAGATTCTCCCAACCAGTTTATGATGACTGACATCACTGCTAACCACCGAAGCCTAAAAAATAATTCCTTAGTTCCTATAACAACTTAAAAGTAATCTTTATACTGATCTTAAACAATTTATTGCAATTATTAGTCTATTTAAACTTCTGAATCCACAAATAAACTATTTCAGGCAGAGACAAAAATGGAAAATCGAAGCACATATAACAGCAAAAACCTTTTGGCCCACAGACTGCATGTATTAATTAATTATAACTGTGGGTCCATATGGAAAAATGCACAAAAGCAATACAGCAACAATTAAATTGGATCTAACTGTAAGATTTGCATGTGAAGTCATTTACAACTAATAAAACAAGATGACAACGTTCACATGTCCCACACAATAGTTAAGTTTTACTATCTTCTGTTCAGTATGGAGTTCTCCAACAATAAATGTACCTCACCATCTTTTCACCCCAGCAGGCATTACGTGGCATGCCTTTCTCTCTTCAGGAGCTCTCCCATGCTTTGGGAGGACAAAGGATAATCCTGAAATTATTTTATTAATAAAGGAAGAGGCTATATAGGATGGGTGTGGGACTTCCCTCTCACAAATTACTGAAAACAGACTGGATTTAGTATTTCACTGTAAAAACGTAGGTACTGTTTATCTGGTCTTACAGGGGAAGGATGTCCTGACAATAGCCCTGTGGTCTGCTGATTTTCTCTCCTTTCTTCCCTTTGAAAATCTCTGAACATTCTGAGTTCAAAAAGAAATTTGCTACTAAAATACTTTTCTTTTAAAGAAGCAGTAACAAAGTATTCAGATGAAAAGAACTTCAGAAATACAGAGCCCTCTCCTCTATAAACTTACAATTCCTCACCACAGCCCTGCCACACACCACTTGGCAGAAATCCTAGGAGGTCTTCAACATCAGGACGTCTCTGACAATCCTTCTTTAATTTCTCCTTTTCAACTTACATTTTCTGATTCCTAAGCCTAAATTCTGTTCACCAAACCAGTGTCAGAAATGGGCCACATGTCTATGTAGACCACTCTGTGCAGATAGCCTACAAGATAAACCAATGGGGGCTGGCCCACATGTGGCTAACCTTGAATGATTTTTCCCCTTCTTGTTTGATTTTCCTTCCGTTCCAATTACTGTAATTGCAGAATAAAATAAACATCCAAACAAGAAACACACACACACAAAACCATTGTATTTGTTTATTATAAGAACAGCTTCAATCTCATCAAACTTCAGGTAAGCCTGAAGAAAGAGCTATAAATTTGTATTTCTATATCACAGATTTGCATGTGTTCTCTAAAACTGATGATGCATTGTGGTTTTACCAAATCTTTGTGATAAAACAAGGTCATGCTCTTCTGGAAGTCCTTGAGAAGTAAAAGCTGTGCTATCACCCCAGTCATCACTGGACTTTGTATGCCATCCATCGCATCCCATTTTCTTGAAGATGCTGACATACATGTTCACCACTTCACTTGCCTGTTTCATTATATGCTTTTTAGCTATATGGCTGTATGTTAAAGGATGTGTACCTGGTCACACTATGGGGGAAAAACACAGAGCGCCCAAGAGACTAAGCACTACAGAGTAATAACAGCTTTTGTGCATCTTCACTTACTGTTTTTGAGTCTGTATCATTGAAATATATTTTATTTAAATTAGCAATGCAAGTTACAAAAAATTCACGGAGTTCAGAAATATTAGCCATCAGTATTAAAGAAATTGGGTTAGTCTCCTCAACCTAATCACCTAAAATATATACTGTGTTCAAAACCATAATCTAATTTTTGAGCTAACCACTGAAATGGTTCCAATTAGCTCACAATACTTTGAAATAAAAAGTAGATTTAGAGATGAGGTTTTGCAGAACACTTAAAAATTTCAAAATAACTAAAATGAAAGGTTTTTCAAATCCCTCTAGAACACACTGAAATTTGCTTTGTGTGCTTTGAAATCCATTTTTCACTTTTTTTAGTGTATTATATAGAAAATAAGACATTATTCTGAAGGAATACTTTGTAAGAATACGTAACACTGCCAAGTAACGTCTCAGAACTAAATTTCCACGAAACATTATGATATTATGAAAAGTTTTGATATAGAATGGTTCCCTTGTTGTTTTCCAATAAAACATATCAAGAGAGACTAGTCTTACAATAACCAGCAAAACATGTACTGATGTTTTTTATTTTCAGGTCAGGATACTTATGCTGGCATTGTAAATTTCAGTATTAAAACTTCTTAATGTTTCCCTTTCTGCAGCTAGACTCATTCAGCTGTTCTCCATCTCACAGTTTACAGCTGTCTTAAATAAGCCACATCAATGTTAAAACTACTTGTACCTTTTCTCTAGGAGTTTGTGCTGAAATAGCTAATAGATCGTTTTAAAAAGCCTTACTTTGGCAGCAAAAATGATCCTTAGAGAAATCTCTCTCATTACATTATAGCAGACATGGTAGATGCATTTGTTATGAAATATGAATATGGTGAATTTAAGATTAAAGATCTTAGTGAGAGAGAGACAGACTATTTTGTGTGCTTGCTTGTTTTCAGATGAAAGGGATTTAGCAATACAGGCAAAATACTTCACAACAAATTACATGAAATGACAAGACTAACTGGTATCAAATGGTATCCAAAATAAAGTATAACATTTCCTTGTCTGAATAAGCTTTGTGTAGTTTGAAATAAGAAGTGGAAAGAATGAAATGACAGAAGGAGAGAGAGATTAGAAAGATGGGAGCAGGGAAAGAAATGAATGAAGGAAAAGGAAAAAAGAACTCAGTGATGAATGATGAGATGAATTGTATGGAAGGCAATTAGATATGAGAATGGCAGATGTTTCAGATATGAGGATTTGCAGGTACCCATTGTAAAACCTGCTTACAGAAAACACAAGGCTAAATCTAAGTCCTCTTGGTCTCTGTGAGATGTAACTTTGGAGACTCACTAAACTGAATTTTTCTAGTTCTTTTGCAATAAAATCTGTTTTACAGTATTACAATACACTAGTATATTTTCTTCTGTTAACTTCCTTCTACAATTCATTTTTATTTTTACTTCAAGTAAAGATCACCTCAACTTAGCCTTCAATGTATTTTTAAACTGCTGTATGAACAAAGAAGTATAAAGTTGTTCATTTTTTAGTTCATACTCCTTAAGTCCTGGCTGGGGCATTGTCAAATAAAGATTAAATAAAGTTGTTTTTCTTTTAACATTACTGTTCCCTTCTACTACTACCCATGCAAGTTATTAACCGCAGGTCTCCTAACGGTCCATCCCCAAACCCCTGCATCTTCCTTATGAAACAAACAAACAAACAAAAACAACAAAGATCACTGCCCTAGGAAAAAACAAACAGCAGCTACAGATGGTAAAAACTTCCTGTCTGCCTCCGTTTTCACTGGTTTTAAAAATTAGATAACTCTTTCACATTCAAGTCAGTAGCCCTAGCTATTTTTACCTGGAGTCCAGATCTAACAAACAATTTCTAAGCCTCTATGTAACACAAGGTTTGTAAAGGTAGCAGGCACCTTCGAATTAGAAGCATGAGGAGTGACGATTAGATATACAGGAATGAGCAGATAAGAAAGCTTTATAAAGATGGGGTCAGATCCCCTCTGCAACCACTACGGTGGGCTGCGGTAGGGTGCGAGGATACCCAAATGGCAGCTGCTCTGCAGAAGCCCTCAGCAGGATTTCCTGAGGACAAGCACCCGAGGCAGTGTTTAGGCTAAAGGCTTTACCTGGTACAAAGGCCTCATGGCCTGCTAGCGACACGAAGCCAACAGAAACAATTCAGTACTGCATGGCGGGTGGACTTTCCCTTTCCCATCAAGTGAAACTCTATTTTATTTCAAAGTTTGAACTCAGTCTGCCTAACATGCTAGACGGCTGCAATTAGACCCACCTAGTTCAAATGTCAGGAGCGTCTTCTGGGTATTCGTTAACCACATCTCCTCCTCCCAGTTCAAGGTGCTTTATAACCAACAAGCTGACTCTGCTACTTCTTTAATTCAAAGCAAAATGTCACTTTAAAATTCAGTGAAGAACTGTCTGTGATTTCTGTATTGCACTGAGCCAGGCCTTTAGCTTTTCTAATTACCAGGCGGCCTTCATTGTCACCTCCCAAGCCAGACGAAGTTTCTCAAGGATCTTTAGCTATCTAATCATTACCGTTTAGAGTTGACAACACTACAATGTACATTGCTGTTTTCTGTTTTTATTTAGCGCTTTATCATCACTTACATTCCATGCTGTGATATTTTAAAGCATGTGATTCACTCCTGAATCAGGTTACAATGCATTGATTTCAGAATAGCACAATGTTTCTGTGGTGACCTGCAAAAGCTGTAAAGAACACTCTTTTTCTTACAAAACACACTTAAGACTTATTAAAAACTTACAATATTTCTCTCAACAACTCTACCAAAGTTCTATATAATAATCCCAAGCTATGGGGATTTTTAGAATGACTATATGCTGCAAGCTATTAGTTTTCCATTACTAAGATTTATGTGGGTAACCTTTGTAGAAGACTCAAATGCTGCATGGATTCAAATTCTCTCTCATAACTTGAGGTAGGTGTTTCACCTTATACGTATTCTCTGAAAATTGTCTTACACTGAATTTCTGCATAAAAACAGAACTTCAAGGCTGTCAAACCAGTGCCCCTTTTTAAAACTAAAACTTCTGACTAAAGAGTTAATTTAAAAGGCAGCTTTACTAGTGAGTAACTATTGCTATAAATTTCTTCCACCATAAAATTAAGCTTCAGGGAGAAGCACAATAAAACTCTTGTTTTAAGAAGTTATTGAATAGAATCATACAATCATTCAGGTTAAAAAAGACCTTAAGATCATCAAGTCCAACCATCGCCCTAAAACAAGAAGTGTCTAAGTCCTGCCTGCTTGCAGATTCTCTGTTCTTAAATAAATAGAAAGGTACCTTTCTGTATTAAACAAATGATAAAAAGACCTAGGATGGATTTAAATCTTTTAAACTGTCATTGCATTGTTTTACTATCACTTCATAGCACAAAGAACATTCCGACTCAAGTAAGTCTTTAATCAAGGTAGACTTTCAAACCCTGCAGCAAGAAATATTAGCATTTTTTCTTCCAAATCTATAAAACCTCCCTAGAAAGCCATTCCCTTGCCTAAGATCAACATCTGCCCTTCTGTCAAAGCTATCTGGTAAAAAAACTGTCCAATCATCTCTAAACATGTTGAAATCTTCAGTAAGAATCATCCACTGCAGGCAGCTCTCAAATGCTCACTTAAAATATACAATAAAACTTCTAGAACAAATTTGTGTTTTTTTGTAAACAACACTGGTGTAGGGAAAAAAATAGTTTTGATTACTGTTCTCCTTGTTTGTTGTTTACCTTCTGTGTCTCATGAATGGGTGTGACAAACACCAGAGCTAGCAAAGGCAACCAGTACCTCACTCTGGATATACAAATAGGCTTCAATAGGCCCCAGCATCCCCCTTTTCCTCATCTTAATTTCGTCCAAAAATCAAAGGGACAACTCTTCAGTCTAAGGGGGATTCAAACCAAAGCTGAATACAGGGCTTACAGTTCAGAGAAGACGACTAACATCCCCAAACGGGTGAATTAATACATTTTGTATCAACAAGTTCATTATTTGGCAGGGTCCCATTTTTACCGATGGTATTTGGTGTGTAAGACTTTCAAAGAGCAGTGCTGTAGACCCTTGTGATTTGGCTCATAACTTCAGAGGTATAAAGAACTACATTTTGCCTGGAAATGTACTGGTAGAGTGAAAAAATGTATTGCTTATGGGAAATACCACTTAACCACAAGGCAGTCAGACTTTACTCTAGTTACAGCTTCCAGATTTTGCTTCAAGCTGTAGCTCTTTGCAGAATCCAAACTTGAGGTGACAGAAGCATGAAAAAAGTGTTGAAAAAAGTGGCAAAAAAGAAATGGCTGTAACATTTACACCTACTACTATCCGTATTTGCAGAAAAGCAACAACAGACTCAAGATCTTCGGGCTGTGAACTTGAATAATAAACAACTGACACATTCCCTCATTCTGGGAAACATCAACACGACCATTTCTTCAGGTTTTACTAAAAGGGTGATGAAAACAGCTACATTTATGATCTGTTTCTCTACACAATGCTACATATTTATACCTATTAATAGCTATATATGTATGTATACACACATATATACAAATATGCATATAAAAACATATGAAAATGTATCTATGTGCAGAAAAACAAAACCAAAATAAAAACCAAAAAAGTAAAATGAAATTATACAGGTAGTTCTGATAGCTGGAGACCAAAACAAGCCTGAATCTGTGACAGTGAAACTTGCTGATTTTGATGCAAGGTACTTACGTATACTATATAAACTACGCAGCAAATTGCACTACTTTATGCAATACAAGGAAACTTTATGGAACCTTTATGCAAGGTATTAGAAGAGGTACAGCAACAACGAAAACTAATCTGCATAGGATTCCTTTTCACAACATACCCTCTAGTCCTTGAGTTAACTAGTCCACCTTCCTATTAAAAAAGTTACACTGCAAACTCCAGTGAAAGCATAAACTTACAGCTAACAGCTTTTTGAGCATTAACAGAAGTATGCCTAAGCCATATACTGAAAAGCCAAGCCCTTTTACTCAGTAATTTAAGAATCTCATGTAATGAATTAAATCATAGTTATTGAATCATTCAGCTTCCAACACAATAGGTCGATACTGATGCATTAAAACCTTGAATAATCACCGTTATTTCATTAACTTGAAGTACTTCCCCCCTAAAATGTACTATAACAAACAACTGTAGTGTTCTAGGAAGCACTTGATTATTATTTTTTTTAATCATGACTGACAGCTGTGTAGAAGCATGGGTTAGTTTAAATAGTGTTGTGAAAAATATTAATATTTGCCTACGCAGCCTCAACTAGTACAATAATTATTTCTTTTTATTAATTATTTTTTATTCATTCTGTGGTAGTAGAAAATTCTTTATTACTTGCAGGTACTTCTCTGTTTCATCAACTCTTAAGCTTCTCCTACAGCCCAAGAATCTGCAAGCAGTAAAAAAAAAAAAAATTAAAAAAAATGGGTAGGAGACAGTGCCTATTTCTATTCTAAGATAAAGAATCTGCTGACAGATCATTAAAGTCTGCCTATTTATCAAACAAAACCAAAACCAAAATACTGTGGGACTACTACCCTGACTTTTTATAAGCCATAAATTCAACTGGCCCCTTGCCTAAGAACTGTTATGAGCATTGCCAGAATTCCTGTAAACATTAGTAATATCCTGCTAAAAAAGGAGCAAGGTTAAACCAGGAGCAATCTGGGCTAATGACAAAACATAGGAAGCAGTGGAGAGGCTGTCAAGGACACTGTTCTCCCCTGCTGATGGAGGTCTGTGAAGAGCTAATTCTTCATTCTGAAATTTGAAGTCTTCACAAACATTTTAAGATCTCTTATGTCAAGGACTCCACTCTGGCCCCAGATTCTGTATTTTTCCTAAACAGAAATGCCTTCCATTTTTTCCCGTTCCTATGACTCTTATCAAGTACAGTACATCTGGCAAAATGAATTAAATCCACTTCCTGAGTACTCAAACAATTTCTGCAGATTTTCATAGATAAATGTTAATTTGAGGATCAAGTCCAGACTATGGTGCATATGAATCATATCTTAGAGCAATCTAAGGTTCAAATGGAAATCTTTGCCAACATTTGCTCCTCTGGGCCAGTTTCACTTATGGGCTTAATGTAATGTTCAATGCAAAAATACTGCCTAGAACTCAAGCACAGTGTTCAATCTCTCTTAAACTGGCTCAAAAAAGCCTCACAATCTTTTTCACAGCATTGCTGCAATTTCACCTATTGCCTCCCCAGACAGCTTGTTTCCAACAGACTATTAAAGTGATTAAAGGTAGGTCAGCACCTGGACCTGAGTCCAGCTTGGGATTGACTCACGTTGACATAGCAACCCATCACCTAAAGACCTCTAAGAAAGGTCTTACGCAGATATGCATCATCAAAGAACTTGCTATTTTATTTACTAAAAAGATGCAAGTATCTTGAAAAGTTTGTTTCGGTGGTTTTGTGTCAGCTATTAGGACTGTGTATGAACTTCTGTAAGTAGCAACCTTTGGCTTGGTAGAACACAGAAGACATAGAGGGACAACGTGCAGGAGTGTCCAAGGGACGCAATGGAATTGTAGAGCACAGATCCAAAGATACTCTACACTAAAAGCAAGAAACACAAAACTTGGTTAATCCTTATAGTTGTTATGCTGTGGGACAAAAAAAATCATGCTTTATGTATGGTTCTACAGCCTGTCAGAAGGAACAGCAGCACCAAAACAGAATTAAACCATTCCTGATGCAAAAAGGTGTCAACAACATCCTTAAGTTACCCTTAACTGGAGAATGATTGGATTTTGTTTTGGAGTGCTTTGAGCTTGTTCTGTTGTTGGGCAATTAGGAATGCTGCTTCCATGACCCACTGAAAAGCACTTCTGGCTTTTATTTCAATAATCTAAGTGAGATTTCAAAAGAAAAAGAGCTGCATGCCAAATTAGAAGCGGCTTCCACTGGAACTGGCTGCTTACCAGCAACTTTTGTGACTAACTGTCTTCTGTGATGTAAAAGCTGTATGATTTTCATCTTCCTCTGGCCCTTAATGCTATACGTTTCTTCAGAGTTAGAATCAATTCCCTAACTTAGGTGTGATCCTCTCAGCCTTCCTTCCAAATGCCTCCTTTGACCCCATTTTTCCAAAAAGACTATCCACACAGAATGATCTTCCCAGGTGATTGTGAGATTCTTTTTATATTGGTTTTAAACAAATGCCAGATGAAATAATAAGCATGAAACTACGGAGGATTGGGTTCATCTTCACCATTTAAACATGCAACTTCGTATTTCTGCACACAGACTGTTATCTTCATATCAGCTTGTAAATCACCTTGCAGTGTATGACATCTAGTGTCGACATTATTTATGTGGCAAAAATGATGACATTACACAATTACTAATGGGCCTTCTAGCAGTTCTATTCTTTTTCTTTCTTAAAGACTATGAATGTAAGACAGAGATTGTCTCATCTTCCTCTCTCGCTTCCTCCCTCCAGAAAAACCCCTTCAATCTGTACATTGCTTGATCTTTAATGATACCAACAGAAGACACTTTTTATTCTTCTTAAATGTCTCAATGAAATAATTTTATTTAAATTGAAAAATATATAATTTTTAAAAATTGATTCATCTACAGTTTTTATATATAATGTCACTGAATATGTTAGCTGGATATTGCATTTAGCTGTAAGAGCTAATTATTTCTGACAGATTTCAGTTTATCGGAAACTGCAAGTCTCCCGGCCACTATTCCTGTACCTACTGAGTCAGTAGATCTCTCTGCTGAGGAAGCCACTTGTGCCTCCAGCTCCAGGGTGAGGTTAAGCCATTTGACACAATGAATGATTCAGCAGGTACCAATCAACACGACAGTCACAAACTCTACCTGGTAACAAAGTCAGTTGAAATAAAGATTCAGTCCTCCTGACTGATAAGGACCAAAGCTATGCTTTATTCCTTTACAACTCAAATATAATTTTACTTTGCCTGTGGTCAAATAGTCACAGGGTTCTGCTAAGGAGAACAGACAACACAGAATAAAAAATCTTTAACAGCATACTGCATTGATGTATCTCATCTTTCCAATCACAAACATTGAGATCTGATTTTTGCAGTATCTGATTTTCAAGGAAAGGAAAAGGACAATGCAGGAAATAGATGGCAATTTTAATAACAACATTTGAACAGTCTTTAAACATGTGCAGGAAACAGCACCGCAACCTAAGGTTTCTGGTATTATAAAGGCTGCAGAAAAACCTAGTAGCAAGGAGAAACAACAACTAAGCACACTCAACAGTAGAACCTGTAACAAGCACCACACGTATTCAACATACTAAGATTAAAATAATCAGAAATCAGACAGGAAAAGGTCTTTTTTTAAGAGCCAGAAACATAGCAGCTGACTAGCATTTGAGCTTTACTTGTAGGCCAGACTACTATTAATATAAAGTCTGCCTGCTGTTGTGTATGGATTTTTGTGTTTTGGATGCAGGATGGGAACAATGCTGGTAACACACTGATGTAGTTGTTGCTGGCAGTGCTCACCCAGAGCCAAGGCCTCTCCTACTCCAAGCGCCGCCTGGCCAGTGAGGGGCTGGGGGTGCACCGGGAGCTGGGAGGGGACACAGCCGGGACAGCTGGCCCAGGCTGCCCAAAGGGGTGTCCCACCCACCCCACGGGGCGTCAGGCTCGGCAGTAACAGCTGGGGAGAGGAGGAGGAGTTGGGGGGACGTTTGGAGCAATGGCACTTGTCTTCCCAAGAAACCGTTGTGCGTGATGGGCCCTGCTTTCCTGGGAGCGACTGACACCTGCCTGCCGATAGGAGGGAGCAAGCAAACTCCTTGCTTTGCTTTGCTTGCACACGCAGCTTCTGCTTTACCTCATAAATTGTATCTCAGCCCATGATTTCTTGCACTTTTACCTTCCCCGTTCTCTCCCCCATCCCACCCGGGGAGAGCAAGTGAGCGGCCATGTGGTGCTGAGCTGCCTGCCGGGTTAGGCCACAGCACCTCTCCATTTGAGAAGTCGTGCTCTGAAATACAGGCTGCACAGACCTCCCTCCAACGTATCCAAAACTAGTTTTCAACATGACTGCAAAAGGAATAACAACCAACAAAAACTGGCATGGGAAGTCCCGAATGTGCTGTAAACAATGCAATGCTCCCTCCGATGTCAACAGATTTTCTGTCAACTTTATCCTATGCAGCATATTGGTGGTCTCAACAGACTTTCTCTGATGACATTATAATTGCCTAGAACAGTCCTTATTGAAATCTCTTAAGTAGCTATAAAAGCTAGATTAGTTAAGACAAGGCTGTAGCATGCATTGACCTGAAATACCCAAAGCTGCACATTTATTTAACATATCAGGAAATTGCAGCTGAGAATCCACTGCTATTTGATCTGCTCTAATTCTACTGCAGTGAAAAATACTTCCCAAATCCTAGCACTGAAACAAGAAATACTTCCTATAGCCAGGTCCTGGACACATCTACCAATGTTTCTCTCCAGCTTGTTTAGTTAAGCATTAAATGTAAGAGTTCCTTTACCATTATCACTCTTAGGCAGGCGTCAAGTGTTAAAAAAAAAAGTGACTTCTTTCCAGTTTCAGGATTCACCCCAATTTCCACACTCTTTTGTAACGGGAAATCTTTACTTTTGCTGTTCTAGAAAAAATCAGCTTCACAAGCCCTTTCTGTCCCCCCCACAGCCTCATGTTTCTGCCACCTTCTCTCCCCTCCATCTTCAGCCCAGGACCAGCAGTAACTGCTACAAACAAGCCGCTTTGGGCTTGGATACTCACAAAGTGCTCAGATGTAGCAGTATGGAGGGTATGTTGAAAAAACATCTGTCATGGATTCAAAAAGCTTCCAAGTAAAACTACAACACTGAAAGTCACACCACAACATACCTTGCAGAATTACAGGTTGTCTAAGAAGGTTTTTCCTTTCAACCATGAGTAGTTTCCTCATGATTTCTAGGCATCTGTCTCAGCCACCCCGTGGAAAAACCTATGCTGATGTCTTATTTCAGGACTGGTTCACCACCAGCCAGACACTGGTGGATACCTTTCCAAACTGATAGCAGTTCTTTGAAGCTGAGCAGTCAGGTGATCCCAAATGTACCTTGGGTTTAGGGGAAAAAAGCCTGAGGGCATCTGAGGTACTTGATCATCCAAAGACTGAATTTTCTAAAGAAAATAAATCCCCTGTGTGCTCTTGCTCTGTAATATTTTTATACCCATTTACTAAATGAAATTTAAACTATCCTCTCGAACAGGAATCTTCTGTCAAGACTTTCATTCATAGGGGATTGTGATAAATGTTAATGTAGAATAGGATCAATTTGTCTGTCGTACAAAGCTCTCAAAATCAATCTGAGTACTACGCATCTTTTATTACTTCTTGACGTTTCTGATGGTTATGTAACCTTTTATTTTACTTCCCCAAGTCTTACCTATCATTCATGGAAGACTACCTGTTTATTAGCTTGCAATGAACACAATCTGAATAGTGAGATCAATACAATTTTGTAACACAGATGACATTTCTGATCCAGATCTATTAACAGCCAAGGCAAACTTCTCTGAAAGTCAATGCTGAATTCAAGTACCGACAGCTGATGTCCATAGACTGTAACAGAAAATCACTTAGTAAATGACACTCGAATTGTTCCCATGATATTTACAATACAGTCCAAGAAAGTAAACTTGAAACTTTTAGTTCTTTGCTTCCAAAATGGAAAGCAACCTTTTTTTTTTTTTTTTTTTTTTCTGGAGAGACTTTCTGGCAGCTCAAGAGAGGCAAGGTGCTGTGGCTCCATGTCCCTGGGTCCAGCCAGTGGAGAGGCTGAGTGTATACCCCCAGCAGGCACACACACAACCTTACATGTGCAATATGGTACACGGCGGTCCACATGGACAGGAACACTCAGCATGCACATGACCACAAGTGCCAACTGTTGGCCCTCGTTCTGTTCCGCTCTCTAGGTGAGCAGGCTGAAAGGTCCAAAAGTGGGAAAAATATACATCTAAAGTCAGGACAGACAGCAGCGATCAGGCACAGGGCATAGCCAAATACACGGACCAGCCACCTGTTTACACATCCTGACTGGGCAGAGAAAGTGCGACAGCTCTCGGCCACCGGGAACTGCTGAACTACACAGCTTCTGGCAACTTCAAGCAGCACTTCGAACGTTCTCGTTCGTGCTAATTAGCCACGAGCAGCAGATTTTGGTTTTTAAACATTAAAAGCTTGGTAAAACAAAGTGATCTGTGAGGTAAACATTATATCGGGCTGCAGACTGAACAAAAGTTACATATTAACTGAATGCCTTACTATTTTCCATCTTTTATTTCAACATTTCTAATATATCAGAGCTTTCTGTGATACTCATGAGAAATTATCACAGATACAGTCTGAGTATTTTAATACATTCTTGCTGAATCTTGGAAAGAGAAAAGAAATTGGTGGCAAATTTTCAAAGTTATATCAATATGTGTGAGGCTACAGTTTGATTATACACTAAATACAGTTTCTGGACTGTAAAAGCTGGATGAAAAGCACAACAGCTGGATGACTCAGATTGCTGACCTGGTGTAAAACAACTACGTGGTTCAAAATGGTTGAGAAATTTTTGTCTGCGTAAGTTTCTGCCTGGAGAGTTCATAATGGATTATATAAGGTGTCCTGGTTCCAGTTAGGACAGAGTTAAGTAGCTCATAGTAGCTGGTAGGGTGCTATGTTTTGGATTAGGATGAGAAGAGCGCTGATAACATGCTGATGTTTTAATTGTTGCAGAGCAGTGTTTACACCAGGCCAAGGACTTTTCGGCTTCTCGCTCTGTCCTGCCAGCGAGCAGGCTGGGGGTGCAGCAGGAGCTGGGAGGGGACAGACCCAGGACAGCTGACCCAAACTGGCCAAAGGGGTATTCCATACCATCGGACGTCATGCTAAACAATATATAGGGGTGGCTGGCCGGGGTGGGGGGACCGGCTGCTCGGGGATAGGCTGGGCATCAGTCAGCGGGTGGTGAGCAATTGCATTGTGCATCACTTGTTTTCTTACACATTATTATTGTTAATACTATTACCATTATCACTATTATTATTATTATTGTTATTATTATTTTCCTGTCTTAATAAACTGTCTTTATCTCAACTCACAGGCTTCACTTTCCCGTTTCTGTCCCCCATCCCAGAGAGGGAGGGGGGAGGGTGAGCGAACGGCTGTGTGGTGTTTAGCTGCCAGCCGGGTTAAACCACAACATAAGGTTTGATCAGATCAGGAGTTTTGCTTCATGACCCTTTAACATCTTCTCCAGTTTCTTTGTCTTCTCCTCCGAGATGACTATACCAGGTTGTCCTCAGCTCCCTTTCATTGCAAACTCAGTGCCCGTGCTTTCACTGAGTCTTTGGGCAGTCGCCAATAGCCATACAACAGGGATTTTGTCCCTTTGTTTTAGTATTGGGAAACAGACCTGTCAGGTTATTGCTGAACATCCCAGAACATCTCTCTTAATATATTGTGTTATTCAAAAGGTGTACTGACAACTGCATCGCGTTACTCTATTTTGAGAAATTTTCACCTAATGAATGTGGACATGTTTGTTCATATCTACCTACAATAATACAAATATCAGCCTATGAAGAAAAACTGAACGGTATGGTACACAAAATACTGTCTAGAGTTTGAACTACAGGTCACTGTCGCTACAGGTTCCCAAATATTTAAAACATTCCATAAAGAAATATATATACAACATTACAGTATTATGGGCATCCCATAATTGCAAATCTCTGTCAAAACACATACAGACTAAAGTTTAATTATTTTTAGATACTGTACCTCACCTGTAAATCAAAGCATTCATTTCAATATTCAATTTATTTAATCTCTACCATATCCAGGACTTTCTGTATCAAAGGGAGGAGGCTTAACTGGGAATCACTTGTGGCCTTTCTACTATCAACTTTGCAAACAGGTACAGTATAAGTATGATATTTATTCACCCTTACTATTTCTTTCAGATAGAAAGGCAAAATTGTTCTCTAGTACGCATCACTAATGGGTTTTGAACAAAGCCATTACAAAGACAGATGAAAAGTGGTAAAAAAAAAAAAAATCAACGAATTACTCAGCAAAAGTGACAATTCCAAAAGTCCAGGTTTTCATTAGCAGATTCTAGCAAATACGGTTACTTTCACCATTTACTAGCAAAAAACGTTTTGCAAATCATGGTCACAAACTACAAAAAGGAATGATTCTTTTGATTATTTGTTTGTAACATGCACAAAATAAAACTGCATTGTCCTGTGAGACTTAGATTCTAAAGGTCCCATGTAGCTAGTAGTAAATGTCATTTCTAAATTACTAATTATTTTTAATGTAAAGCAGTTATTCTAGATCTCATCATAATGGCGAAATATGAATTAACTAATGGACTGCTCAGCAGACAGTAATTATGACTCCATATCTTTCCATTTATGCAAACAATTTCATGTTTCCTTTCAAAGAGACTGTCTTTTCTTAAACTGAGAGAAACAACCTGTAAATTGCAGAGAAAGAAAATCACAGAAAATGTAAATAAAATCTGAATGCTATTTTAAATTAGGTTTTTTTAAAAAACTGGGGGAAAAGGAACATTTTGGCATGTTAGGAAATAAAAAAATGATTCAGTGGTGAAACAAAAACATCGGTTAAATGGGGGAGAAGAGAAAAACGTAGCAAAAAATCAAGGTAGATGAGAAGTTATAAAGTATAACAAATTATTAGATGAATCTAAAACACTGAGGAAAAAAATATGGTGTCAGGCCTGGTTAGTAGCTAGCCGAGTTCCTCAGCATATGAGAGACAACACAAACTGGAATACCACAGGCCCAGTAGTAGATATAAACACAGAAATAAAAAGAATATTGACAGTAGTACAGTTCAGTATATACTTATATTCTATTTCCTAATATAAATAAGAGGCTATTTATGAAATTCTCTCTAACTCATTACCTACTGAAGAAGAGGTTTAGCAATGTCTACTTGGAATTAGATTCATGAAACACTAGACCGGAACAGCTTGTACCTGTGATCTCTGGACATGGATAAGATGTCTAACTCTTTGATGTTAATCTTTAATTGATCTTAGAGCACTGGCAAAAATACAGAAGAATGGAAGTAGCTAACATTAGGGATTGCTGTATGTGTGAACTGCAACAGTAATAAATTTATTCATTATCATGATATTCATGTTTGTTGCTATTATCCAAAATGGAAGAATAAAAGCTGCCTGTTTATTCTTTAACACGAGAATAAACATACTGTCCCATCTGGAAGTCTATCCAATCAGTACGGTATCAATTAGGTATGATACAAACAGATCATTTTAAAACAGGAAAACACATCAAGAACGGTGGAATAGTCATTATTTTTTTAAAAAAAAAACCAACAACCGTGGTGTTCAGGAAGCAAACTAAAACTGTCCAAGATTAATGAAGAAGGAACAAATACACCAAAAATAAAATTAACACCTGTTATAGCAGCCTGGGATTATAGACTAACGTGCATGTTTTCTATTACTATTTGAAAATGTTACAAATTCTGTCTGCAACACACATACATATGTACATATATATACACACACGTAAGATATTTATAACTCGGCTAAATCTCTTGTATTTCTTAGATCAGTTATTAATACAAAAATAAAACACTGAATTATACTCACCCCAGGATACGGTTCATTCCATGCCTAGCAGCATAATGTAGTGGAGTATTGTGCTGGTAAGTTTCTCCATAAGAAGTATTTGGGTCAAGAGTTTCTTTTAGTTGAGGGTTGCTCTCATATATTTGGCAGGCCAGATTTTCATCTCCGTTTATAAGAGCTTTGCGGAATTTGGTAGTTGTATTTCCCATGTTGCTATTCTAGCTATCAATGGCACTTTTTCCTTTCCCCTTCATCCACTTGCGAGGTTCTGTAACATGCTTCACAGCCTAAAAAGACAAGCAGTATTTCAGTTATTCTGTAAAGCACCCTTTGCTAGATGAATTCACCTGAAACTACAGCACTGTAAGCGTGCACATGAAGATTACTTAGGGCCTGTAAATTCTGCTCGTTAATTGATGAAGTCCTTATAGATAGACATACACGAATTCCCAATTCTTCATGGATTATTTCCCTGTTAAATATTTTAACTACATAGACTCTTGAAACATACAGAAAATAAAAAGATGGTCAATATCCATCTGTATTAGCAGACAAGGATGAATTTCCATGAAAGAGAAGTCAATTAGAGATTAGAACAGATTTCAAATCATAGCAGAAACAAAGTCAAATCCTTAAACAAGGAGGTAAAATTCTTCAAAAGTATGCATGAAATCAGACCTGAGTTAACTGTTACTTAAAGAACATCAAGTAAAAATGTGCTTGAAGTACCTACGCACATGTTGGTGGGTGTAAGCAGCAGGTTTTTGCGCCAGCAAGACCGGTACACACAAGCACAGGATTTATTATCATAAAATCATTATGGCCCCATCTTAACAGTACTGCTAAGCAGATTCTTAAACATGTTAACCCTGTTTGAAAAATGACGCTTACAGACCAACAGTGGATGGGTCCATACAACGCCAGACATTATAATGGCACCAGCCAACTGCACCTTACAAGAACTTCAGAGAACTGCCAGCTGCCCTGTTCCCCTGCCTCTCACCTTTATCTGATGTAGGGGACCAGGGGATAGTTATAGGAAGCCTGGGCAGCCAGAGCATCCCAGCTCAGCTCAGCTCATGAGATGGGACAACAGAGGCACACCAGGTCGTGCAGTCTGAAAGAGCACACTGTGTTTTGTGTCAGAGGGACAGAGGGGGGACTCAGCACCAGGCTGCAGCTGGTAGCACAGTGAACCTTCCAGGAGGTCTCTTTTGTGCACGAGTCACCCCATGCACGCTGCTCCGTGCCAGATCCTTCCCCCCACAACACGCCCTCTGGGATCCAAATATGCCAGGCACAGCAGGTTAGGAAACTGAAATTGATTGTGTTTGGTACCTACAATCAGGCAGGGCAGGAGCCTCTATGTGCCCAGTACCTTACGTTCTGCTGGTTGGGACCATCTCAGACTTCCCTATTTGCTCTCCAGCACAGTTACTGGTGCCCAGACCACCTTGTAGACATAACAAATAGAGGAATGCAAGGAGTCTGCTGTTGCAGAAAGTCTCAGAGAATCAGGATGTATATATCATCCACATGAAAAAGATTTGGGGAAACTCTGGGGAACGGCTTCAATGCACTTTTGTTCCCACAGAGCAATCCTTTCATGAGCTGCTTCGGCTTACTGTGAACCTACAAGTCACATTAATTGCAAGAGTAACAACGTGCAGGACTGAGCATGCTTGCACACTTTTACTTTTCATCCCAGTCTTCCTACAGCTTTGCTCAGGCCCCATTCTGCATGGGATGCTGCTGGCTGGACCCTGCGCCATCCCCTCTCTGCAGCCCCACTCACAGGTCATTTGGTGAAGAGGAGGGAAAACTTTTCATCCTGGTATCACCAGTGCACGTCCCTCAGTTTGAGCCACTCTAGAAGGAGCACAGTGCCCTTGGCGGCCTCCACTTTCATCCCCTTTTCCTTCAAAACTGTGGCGAAGCAATCCTTTTTTTGGAGTTATGTCCTACTGCTTGATGCCACTGTGGGACGAGAGATCTGCTAAGCCAGCTAACTCAGCACGCTGAGCGCAGCGCCTCTGTCCTCCCCTGCCAGAGCCAAGCAACTGCGTTAATCAGCTGCACGCTTCTCGTAATAACAGAGAAGTAGGTACCCCAAAAGCAGATGCACACCCTGTTATAAACACAAACCAAAGCCCAGATTCTTGAATTCTGCAGCATTTTGTGTCTTTTTGTTGTCCCTGTATTTTAAGATATAAGCATGCCCCGATACTATGTTCATACTCTTTAAGAAGGCTCCTGCATGTTCACATTACCACGTCACAGCCTTCAGCGCTTTAGATTAATGTGCTTCCAGACATACCAATAGCTGCATTAGTGTAAATATTCAATAGCTGTAGGCTTTAATGAAATAGTGTGCAAAACCATGAAAACATCTTTACCCTTTTCAATAAACCAGCAGTTCATATTTCTCTCTACATAAAACAAAATAAATAATGTCTAATACCTTCAGCAGCTGGGATCTCAAAAATAACTTGAAAGAATGACTTTCAGTCAAGCAGTCAAGTTTGTTAATAAGAAAAGTTTACACTATTATATTATCCATTAATCCCTATCCACCACCAATAGCTCTTGAGGCCATAAACAAAATTAGACAAGAACAAATGCCTGAAAGATATCACATTACTCAAATCTTCATGAAAATCAATAACGCAGATCCCACTAGTGCCCTCAATGACCAAAAAAGCACAAAAACTTCTCCCATCATCTGAAATTAGAAGGTAAGAGCATCAATTGCTGCGCACTTATTTCTGGCAATTAGCACACGGCCAGCTTGCGTCAGCTGCAGCACACCTCCTGCCCCACACATTAAACAAACCTGGCAATGGCTGAGAGGGGGTGCTAGGAGCCTAAGGAGATCAGATGGTGCCCTCGGGGAACCTGAGAAGAAGATGGGGCAGGGGGATTCTGCTGAGAAGCTGAAGCAGAATTCTGTGTATTTAGGCAGAGGTCTGTGAGTGCATGGGAGAACTGAGGGTCTGTGGAGGGTGGCTCTAGAGAAATTAAGAGCTCAAGTTAGTGCAGTGCAGAACCTGTAAATTTCATTAGTTCCACTGCACGCTGAATGACCTATTTATTTTTTGATAGAGTATGGATATATTAGATGGTAGCACAGTGTTCAGGAATGAATAATAAAAGAAGTAAGCGCATTGCCCAAAATATTATGTACATTACCATAACATCTGGGAGTTTTAGGAACATGCAGCATGTACTGCAAAACAGTGACATCTGCTTCCCTAAAAAAAAACCCTACATACAGCCTATGTGCACAATAAAGGGCTATACACGATACAGACATGATACAGCAAGGTGAATGAAGAAAAACAGTAAAATACTGCTCTACATAACACTCTCCAAATCTTTAGATTCTCAGAGTCAAAGGAAAGGAAGAATTTTAAGTAGGATTATAAAGCAGAGCAACGATGTGGCTTTGAACAGACGCAAGTGCAACTTCTTCTATAAGTAAGAATCAGCATAGAGGTATTGAAAATTTAGCAAATGGCTAATTAACTATAATCATCACGTTATCAAAAGAAAATGAAGGATGATAGAATGGGGATAGTCCAGGAAAGCACTTCAGGTGAAGGCAAACAGCTTGTATTTGATGTGATAGCAAGAAATCAATCTCTGGAAGAAAGCAAGGAGAGAAGTGACGGGGTCAAAACTAATCTAGGAAACAATTTCCTATTTAAAATACAGGATGCTATAAATTGTGCTAACGCCTTTCACCTTCACACAGCATCCATAAGGCGATTCATCTTTCTCACTCTTAGCCTATTATGCCTCAGTAATTCGGTGGGTCACACTGCAGTTTTCTTTTCTGGATTAGCCATTGCCCGTGCCAGGAGAAATGCAGAAAGACGGGTGAAGCTGCCTCTGCACATTGCCCTAACAGCGGGCTCCCAGCACCTTGGGAAGTCCAGAAGAAACCAAGACCCGACAGCTGCTGCCTCCCTCAAGCTGCCGGGGCTGCCGAGTGCCCTGCTGTAAAACGTCCAAGGCCTGCCGGTTGTGTCGTCTGACAGGTCTACCAGAGACTAAAGAAGCCTACTTCAGCTGAAGGAGAAAAAGGACGAAATGTGAGCTGTTGCAACAAACTTCTGGATCTGACAATGGCTGAGAGGGGCCCAGGCTGCCTTCTTTGTGTTTTTCTTCTTCTTCTTTTTTTTTTTTTTTTCATTCCATTAAGGGCTTCCCATCCATTAGGTGCTCTCGGAGGACAGTGAGCTAACAAGGCCGGTGCTGGAACCAGGCAGTGATTCATCAGAGAGGAGACTTGGTTTGCTCTTTCAACCCTCCGTTTCGTGCGTCTGAAGGTGACGGGCATATGACACACACATTTCCTCTTTAAAGAGAAAGAGAAGATGGGCCTGGAAGGTCCAGCCAGGCCACAGCCGCAGGGACTTGGGGGCTCCCACGGGCTGAATACTGGGGTGGCTGACGCTGCCTCAGCAGCTGCCAGGCTGCTATTGCTGGAGTCTGCTGTCAGTGTCACTGTTCTTGCTTTGGTGCTTACATAAACTTTTAGGCTATTTTCTTAATGTGACATGTTATAAAAACACTGCAGAATAACAAAAAGGACAACAGGAAAATGGCAGTCTTCAAATATTTCATCTGAATAAAATGGGACTCGAAGAGAATTTTACAAGACAAAGACGAGATATTTGTTTGGTAGGCAGACCTATTTGCAAATTTTCAAGTTCTGTGATAACAAAAGGGCTGTATCATAGCCATTATTGTAACCTTGTAATATTTACTACAACAACAAATATCACTACGACCTTTTATACCAAAGAATACAGGAAAAACAGTTAGCAAACACAGCATTTAGTATCCCCCTACTATTTCAGAATTTCAAACATCAGCAATCACACTCATTCAAACTTAGCAACTGTCTTTACTACTCTACCATTCCCCAATAAAAGTTCCAGGTTAACCATAAAGCCAAAATACTGTTTGCACAAACTGCCTTAAAGTCAAAGGAAAGATTCCCATAAACTCCGTCAGGAGCATCACAGTTCTCTGCTTTGGCAATAAGCAGTAAAACTTCTACGGACTTATTAGCAACACCGCTAAAAGCAGCACTTTGATATCACAGCTCTATAAATATTTAACAAAGAGATGGATACTCCCACAGGAGCCTGAAGACGAAGCACAAGATGAAAAAAGAGTGAATACCGAAAGACTTGGGTAGATCAAGGTACAAATGAGATTTTGAGAGCAGTCGCACCAGCTTCCCAATTGCTATTGATTTTTTCATGGGTATCATCATAGATGTGAGTTTGAAGAAGGACGACTGTAATGGCTTAAAAGGATTTTAGAAATAGTCCTCCCTTGAAGTAGTGCCACGGTGCTTGCTAGAAATTTGTAACGAATGGTAAAATATCGTACAAGAGGGACCAGACAACTATTTTTGAAGCCTCCTATTTCTAACACTCATTTTGGAATCATGTATTCAGCACGAGTCTTTCATGAGATGACATACCTCCCTACATTTACATTTGAATTGCTTTAATACTGAAGCAAAATTTCTTGCTGAATGTAGCACTAGCATGTGATCGTACAGCAGCCGTTTCCTATCTTGGGAGATAGGAAAAGGAAAGGGAGACATACTGTACTACACAGTACTGCTCGGTAAATCTAAAGAAAACGTTATATATTTCTTGCACAAAAAAAAATCTTTTATCTATATGATGAGCAAAGATCATCAATAGAACCAATCATCATTTGCAACTGTTACTTTGCAGTGTAACACTTCTTAATTCCAAAAAGTTTGAATACAATTTGTTGATTCAAAAAAGAGTATTTCTTACTCAAAAAAAGTATTTTTTCATGTAAACTGTAAGAAAATTATTGTGGAATGAATAGTAAGCCAAGCTGAAAGAAAAAAGACATTACGTAGCCTCTAACAATTATATCTTAACACTATCAAAATGAAGTTTTGATATTGGTATATAATGTGGTTTTTATACCCTTGCAAAGACAACTGCTAACAAATTGCCTACACAAAAAGGAGAAAGAAAAAAGATATCAAAACAACCTTTTTTCCAAAAGTACCTTGCTTTTGTTGAAAATATAAAATATTTTACTGCATTCTAAATGCATCTTCTGTTCTAAGCACAGTTAGCTCAAAAGGTAACTATTTTATTTGCTTTGGATACTGCAGTTAAACAGTTCATTTTTATAAGGTGAGTTTATAAAATATTTACTGCAGGATATACATTTACATTATAATGTTAGTATTATATATAATATATATTATATATATATATTATATTATATATTATATATTATATATTATATATATTATATATATATTATATATAATACTATATTATATAATACTATATAATATATACTATATAATATATATAATAGTATAATACATTCACTTTATCAAGAGGACAGAATTTAAAAAAAAGCACGCAAACATGGATACTTACTTTAGTATAGCTGGCAGATATGTCTATAATTAAGATATAGTAGAAAATGTTAGATTAAAGCTAATTTTTACTAGTTTCTAGTAAAGATGTAAGATTTACCAAACTTGAATTACTAAGCAAAAATTTCTCTTGCTGGACATCTGCTTCTGGAGGAATATTTCTGCACAATTAAGTAACAAGTATGCTAGCAAAGCCTGAGAATCAAGTTATGGAAAAGGGGTAGTTTTTTGAATCTTTTTAAGCTAATACAACTTACTTTCTTGTTGTTGTGGTGGTGTTTTTTTTTAATTGCTTTTGTTTGTTTTGTTATTCTTGTCATTTTTTAAATTGAAATAAGATATATTCTAAGGTTTGTGCCAAAAGATCTGAAGTCATCACCATGAAATAATGAAAGCATCTCATCCACTTTAAGCCTTCTGAATGGAGCTTGACATTGTCAAATTCAGTGTTATGTTTTACATGTCCAAGTATAGACCAAAAAATGAAACTAAAATACCAATGTAGAGAATTATACACAAATATAGCATTGGTTAGCCTTAGTAGAAAAATAACCAATATACATTCTTTTTGTTTCAAACACTAAGGTTGAAAAGTGGCATTAATGTTCATTAAAATTCTCAAATTTACTTGGATAAAATATAGTGCAGGGTCGTGGAGGAATTATTTCCTCATTATATGTTTGTAGGATAGAGAGTCTACCAACCCATGTTACAATCTTCTGCTGGCTAACGTGCCCACAACTAGAAGGCTTAAAGCTATTGCTAAACTCAGTAATTTGAGACTTTGGCTTACTGACTCAGGCACAAAGACTTTGATCCAGGTGGAGGATTTCCTTTCTTACACACTTCTTTTGACTGCCTCCAACTCCAGTTTGCAGAGAAAACAGACTTTTAAGCATGGCTCTGGTTTCCTCTGCCTTGATACACTGACAGTGATGCCATAGGGACAGATGCAGCAGACTAGAAGCAGTCATCAGTTCATGATAAAAAAATAAAAATAAAAACGACAATCTAGTGGCATAACTTAAAATGTGCAGCTGTTTCTATACAACCTTTTCTTTTCTTTTCTTTTTTTTTTAAGGGAGCAGCAATTCAGTATAATGGAACAAAAGACTTAACCATTCTATAGCTGTGCACTGAAGTACGCAATAGTCTAACGTGCAATTGCAGATTATTTCATATTCATTTCAGGGCACTATGTCTTTAGAAAGTTATTTAAAAAACAACAATAAAATCTGCAAAGTTCCCTGAAGTCCAGATAAAATTTTGGAGTCGTTCCCAGTGCAACGTTCTGTCAAGGCCTTAATAATCTGATTTAATTTGCTGTAGCTTTAGTTACTGATACAAGAGATATGTTCTCCTTTATGGCCTTTTCAGGCTCCAGTCATAAAACACAGCAGAACTCTTTTCAGGGTAGCTTTTCACTTCTCAGATTAAACAGACTAACCAAACCTTAAATAATATAAAATACCTGCTTCTCAAATAATACTGACACTACTGCCCTAACTCCTCCTCTGTCTGCATCAGAAGGTGAAGAAGCATAGCAAGAAAGGCTTGACTTCTTTTTTTTAAGAGTAAGACAAGCTGCATGCAGACGTGCTTGATAGCTGTGGCATTGTAATCTCGAGCACACTTTAGTATAAAAAACTAACTACAGACTGCCCAACCTACTAAAATATCTGAAAACACGTCTGCCACAGCACGTAAGATACTGTTAGCTGAATAAATGTCTACAGAAGTGACTTCTCTGCCACAGGTCAGTGCAGGTAACACCACTTTCGCATCAAGCACTGGACCCAAGCACTAGATGCCAAAGTGAACAAATATCACCCAGCCTCCTGTGTAAAGAAGCACGGGCAGCCGTGACTCACCCAACAGTCAGCATCGGTGATAAACTGAAGAATAAGAACCGGAGACTGGCAGCTTCCTTTAGCAGTGCCATTTCTTTCACATTGGCAGCACGAGAACCCCATCCTGGGTCATGCTTTGCTGCTGCATTTCTCCTTAATCACATACGCTGTGGCTGCTGCGCCAGCTGGGATTTGCAAAAAGGACTCAAATACATTTTATTTAACTGTAAGGTAAGCAATGACCCAGCTCGGTTCAGTTAGAGATGAATGTCTGTCACCTCCAACAGACAAAAAGTACAGGGTAAAACGACCGCTGAGAGTGACAAGGTAAAGGTTTACAGGGGAATGGACGGGTGGAACGGACACGGTGGCATTGTCAGCAGCAAAAAGCCCAAAGAAACGCGTGGATTCCTATCAGGCTGACCTGCTTAGAAAAACTGAGGATAAAGAAAACCAGTTCTGGGCAATTGTGCCAGGAAAAGGAGCAGGAACGAAGACAGCAACACAAAATTGGCTATAGAAAAACCTACAGGGAACTTGATTAACCAGCCTAAATGGGGTGCAATGTGCCTTGACCCTGCCTTGACGGAGTTCAGGATGTATTTTTCAACTATGCTTGCTCAGCTTAACACAATTTAAAAGCCTTGTTAAGATTCAGGTGAACAGGTTTGAAACTGCACTGTAACCTAAAGAGAACCCTCTGGAGAGCCTTTGTTATAAACCGCCCAGCTAAAAGCTTTAATGTTAACACAGTTTTCAGTCACATTAAACTGATACAATTGAAATCCAAACTTTTTGGCATAAAATGTCCAGGCATATCTACGGAGAGCAAAAATAAAGAGCCTGGCTACACAGGGCTGCTCAGGATCAGAATCATCCACAGCAAAATCTGAAAAAAGTCTCATACATTGAAAAACCTTAACATGTTCCTGAAGCACAAACCTCTCAGTTCGATGAAGCTTTCTCATAGTTAAGAGCATCAGCTGGGAGGGTCGTGCTGCAGCTCTACCTCGTAAACAGGCAACAGGCCTGGATGGTGGATCTCAAAAAGTAAGAAGTTAGTATATGAGGTAAGTCAACTGCAATCAGGCTGTACATAGTTGGCATTGTTCCACTACTTTCTAAAAACACACAGTTGCATTTTGCAGGAATAATAAATATCTGAAGTCAGTGCATTTCAACCCCAAAATTACTGCTTTTATGAACAGCGATAAATCACTTTATTAAAGTAAAAAGTTAAAAAGGTGAGCAAACAAGTAAAACTAGATTTTCAACGTAGAGACTCCCAAAATACCATCCTGTATCTTAAGTTGTTCGAGTAAAGCAATAAGCACAGAATCCTACCGCTGACTCCGGACTCATAACTTAGATCCAGCATTTGGTCTGTAGGCTGCTGATAGTCAGCAGCTCACAAGTTTTGAATAACCTAACCAACCCTTACCTTAGTTTGTCTATTCTTACAGCCCCAGTAACTGAAAGCACTGAAAAGAATATTATGCAGCATTTCAAGGAATATGCAAGGCATGAAAAGTTCCCTGTTGTCACATAAGTAACATGACAGAGTGACAGAGCACATCTCTACTTGGTGCGTTATGATTATTTCATAAAGATCTACAGGTTGAAACTTTTTAAAACACACTCTGCATTAAGGAAATATCTCTTCCTATGCTATTCAAGTGGGCGGTGAGGAAAGCATGTTAAGCTGTTGGAGGAAGATGACAAACAACATTCACAAAATTACTGGACTAGAAACAAACGTGCACACACTTTTATTGTTTCCTGGAAGCATTCTTACGTGCTGGCTTTGTTCTCTATAAAGCTAAGAGACAATGTGACCTCGCTGATCTCCCAAAGATATCGTGATTTTTTTCAGATGAATGAACAAATCAATTTCCTTTTAACAAAGAGGTAATTTAACTGGTCAGCACTCCTTCAAAGCAACACATTCATTTAAGGTCTAAACACAGAGTCCGGGAGATCATTGTGTGTCTAGAATGAGACAGACTCCCACAGCAAAACACAGTTTCTATACAATATTTCAGAAGTGTTTTACGACATTTCTGAGATGCAACTTTAGGAACTATTTAACTGTTTTGAGTCCAAGAAGCACACATCCCGTTTGCCAAGGCTGCGAGATCCCAGGATCTCACAAGAGCATCACTGCCACGAACTCGTCACTCAGGTAACCACAGAGACAAGAACCATCACCTGCACCTTACGCATGCCCCCAAATTAGCAGACTTGCAACTGCTGCAGTTCTGATAAAATATTTAATATACCCACGGGCAAAATTCTGACTCTGGCAAGGAAATGGCAAAAGATGTATTGGATCTAATCTAACATTAATTTACACTATTCTGTGATTAAACACGTATTTTTCACTTTTGCCAGAAAACCTATGCTGAAATATTGGGTTGTTTATTCCACTGCATACAAATAGTTTGAACATTTATATAAAGGCTATGGATAACAAATGTAATTATGGTATGTCACTTACAGTTTATGAAGATTATTCTTGACTCGAGTATAATTGCAATGAAACACAACGTTGTTGCACGACAAAGATTTTTGGTTTCAAGATTAATATCGAACCAAAGAAAACAGTGAGAAAGAAAGAGAATAAAGTTATTTAAAAAAAAAAAAAAAAAAGACAACCCTGAGTTTGAATCAGCTCTGCTGTTAACAAAATCAACATACCTAGTGACTGGCCTAGACACTGATGCAATACTAACGACTGCTGTTCTTAGTAGAATACTATAGTGACTTTCACAGTGTAAGGCAAGGAGTGGAGGAAAGAGAAATACAAGTTGCCAGAGTCCCTCATTGTGCAAAATCATTGTGCATTTGTCACCAAAACTGCATGAAATGGATTGGAGTTACAGTGACTTAATGCTACAAAGATTTTCAAGAACCAGTCTAAAAAATGTATTTTGTTTTAGCCAAGTCGTAAAATCTGTACGACTTTACTTGAAAAGATCTGCAGCTATTTACTTGGAGCTTCCAAATGAAGTAACTGTACAGACAGCGGGATGACAAAAAAGCTAACTGTGTTTGGTGGTTAGGAGAACTTTCTCTGTGACTGCTTCCCAGAGTCACACCAAAGCTAGGCAGAGAGGACAGGAGCAGCTCTGCCATTTCTCCTGTGCTCTCGCTGGCACCCAAAGAAAGGGGTGGGAAAAGAGGCAGGAGTAACAAGCCTGGCTGTATTGCCAGGAGGAAGAAAAATGAAGGAAATGAGGGAAAATAGTCTGCAGACTTGGAGGGTGGAAAGAAAAACAGAAAGGAGAAAGGACGCTAGGACATCTTTATCATCCATGGACCACTGCAATGGATGCTAAGTGAGGAAAAACAAATAGGTGTTCATTTAAACTGATGGACATAGGGGCACACAAGAGTAGGTGAATTACGGTTGTTCTGTAAAAACATTCCTTATTCTGGCATTTTTCATTTCTAAGAAATGACTGAGACCACGTAAGTCTCTTGAAATGATTTCTACTTTGTTGAAACTTTCTCAAGCAGTATGTGCCTACGCGACTTGCCAATAGAGTACTGCAGCCAGGACAATGAGGTTTCCTTCAGGAACAAAAAGAGAGCACGGAAGGAACTCAAGCTGACAGTAATCCTGCTGTAACCCTACTCAGTATTGTCGTGAGGGTTTTTGCTTATTTATCCTTTATAATTCAGCCAGAGCATGATTCTCAGTCATCTTTTTGAACACAACAAGTCAAAAAAGCGTCATCTAATTGTGAACTGTACTCTTGTATCTGCATCTGTTGTGTAAATGTACTCAATAACTACACACACTTTACATCTTTTGTAAGTTGTCCAAACTCAAACAGAGCATACTCTTACCATTATTCAGTTTTTCTGAAGCATACTGTTGTTTTTATGCCTCTGAAATGATTTAGAGCCATAGAAACTGCAGGACACTGTCTAAACAACTGAACGGAGTTGCCTCTTTCCACAGTTTATGACATTTGCGTTGTCCAGAACACTGAAGCACCATCACTTATTCACAGACTTCAAGCTTCTTCCAGTGAATTATTTTTCATAATTTCATTGCCAGAATATACATCCCAAACCCAGTGACGCAGAGAAGTGAGCTTTGCCCTTCGAATTAGCAAACTAGTTGCTCAAACTACTCTCCTTGAAGCATAAACAAACCATTAATATTATTACTTCTCTTGACAACTAAGCTTAAGAAAAATGCATGTTACACTGTGCTTTAAAATTAGTATTTATTTTAAATATTTGAGCCATAAGCAAAAAAAAACCCAGATGTTCTATGGCAGAAATAAAATAATTTTAATTTCACTTTCTCTATATTCTTCTCGTAGCCAAGATTGCCGAAGCTTGGATTGTTGGACGTTGAGTTTTCTTCTCCTTCCTTCCTGGCACACACTTTAGTTCACATGCACAGAGAACCTTAGTGAATGCAGACCCCACTTTTTTCTTAGCATTCTTTTAAAAGTCCTGATAGATTTGTCCTACAAAACTGTGTTACAATCTTTCTTAAACAGCAAAACTTTGACATAGAATCTGTTTTTTTTTTTATTCTAAACCACAACATTCAAGTTACCAGGTCCTTACATCTTGTTCCTACTGGAACATTTCACTACTGCATCCACTGTTTCAATTTCTTATTGCTCCTGAAAACAAAAACCTCTCTGTTTGTGCAGAAATGTGTCATAACACTAAAAGAGCATCTGTGCACCCATAAATCCAACTGCATTTATACTGATTAATGCTAACTGGTTTGCAGTAGGTTTTCATCTTAAATTATTGCAATAGAAAGTAGATACTGTAGAAAGGCAGGAAAGGTTTTGTTTTATTGGTTTAGCACGCCGGCAACATCATACCATGCTTCACTAAGCAGCCTATATAATCAAATTGTTCTTCCTTCAGCCAAAGTCTTTTAAAAAAATCACTTCCTCCCCAGTGCAGTAATTTAACAGCAACTTCCATGAGTTTGGATTAAAGGACATCAAGGCATCTCTTTAGACACCATCCTACAGTTGCTGTAAAAGCCAAGAGAAGGCAGAAGGCAGGCACGAAGGCTGCTCAAAGGTACCCAGGGCAGCATGAAGATACAATCTTGACCAAATGTAATGATCTGAAAAAGTATCAAATCAATTGAATGTTTGACCAAGGTAAAAGGCTACACAGCACAGCAACAGATAAGATGTACAGCAACAATTTCTGGAAGAAAACTACTGCCCACGAATTACATGAAAGAATCCAAGATTTTTCACAGAAGAAAGAACCAGCTCTCAGATACTGATAAACGAAGGCTCCTTGAGTACAGAAAGGTCTCCTGTCACTGTGCTTGCCAAGATCAAGATTTACGTACCGAGAAAGGATCAGGATGGTGCTGATCTTCCAGTGGAATCCCAGATATCTTCTCCAGGGGGATTCTCTGGATCTAACACCAGAATGAGTTAAAAAGATGCTGCAGACCTGCAGGAATTGTGTTCCTCAGTTTCAGGTACTTTCTTCTAAATACTAAATTGAAACCATTTTCCTGGATCAACATCTCAGAAGTTGATACAACTCAGTATCTTCCTGACAGCACTCAGTCCTACATGTCACAGAAGAAGTTGTAAAAAGCTTAATTAGCTTTTTTTGTTAGCAATCTGCTAAGAGAAGAAATGTCTTTAGTCCAACAATTAAGAGATGGACCATGTCCTGAAATGAGGATTCTTCATCATACAGATTTACTCATGAATGTTCTTATTGTCTGCATCACAATGTCCAATGCTGCAGAAATTATAATAGATTCTTGGAGCCAATGTGTTCTTGAGATAATGAGTTCAATTGATATTCAATGTGGAAACCTGATTACCTGATTTTTACAGCCAACTAAGAAATTAAAAACTTTAATGAGCTTTTTGTAGCTACATTACTAAGTTTAAAAAAAATATGATTTACAAAATTATTAGACGAGCCATTAAAAAAATAAAAGATTTGAAGGTACTATAACAGAAATTAAAAATTACCGTAGGTCTGACAAAGACTGGTAAGAGTCCTTTGCAGTTTTGGAACTTGTTTCACACTGTTTGAAAAAAAATCCTCAAAAATAAAAGCAAACTTTGCTAAGGAATAAATATCCAGAATTCTAAATAGAAGAAAAACTAGTTTATTCCTACCTTAAAATAATCCTATCTCTAACAGCAATACTATTTCAAGACATTAGCTTAAAGCAAGCTGAAGATGATTTTATTTATGAATACTATTAATGACAACTAGACTAATCCTTCAATTCCAACAATCTCATTTATTTTCTACTGCTTAGATGTCAACATTTTATTGACCAACACATTTTATTGCATGGCTTTCATGAAACAGCATTATGTTTGCATTGCAGCAAAATTTCTATTGGTTTTCCATATGAATATTCTTCAAAAATATGAAACCAAACAGAAGATGTATAACATTAGTTAAGAGTTTTCCGTTACCAACGTATGCGTTTTTCTTTCCAAATATTAAAAACATAGTTGTAATAATGGCTGTACCGGATCAGACACTTCTCATCTAGTATCTTGTCCCAGAAAGTTGCCAGCAGAATACACTACCGAAAAGTATAA